>NC_052029.1:1683665-1984677 GCF_015832195.1 Motacilla alba alba
CAACCCCGAGGGGCTGTGCTACAGCCTCTACGGAGACCTGGCCTTCGCCGCCAAGGAGAGCCTCATCTCCTCCGACTCCAACCGCAAGCCCTACATCGGCGACCGGCGCCACCCCATCTTCTTCAAGCGCAAGCTGGACCCCACGGAGCAGTTTGAGTACATCTCGTCCTCCAGCGCCCTCAGCGTGTTCGAGACGGACGTGGAGAGCGGCAGCATGGACTGGTTCGTGCACACGGCCAAGCAGTACGCGCTGGCCGGCCGGCCGCTGGCCGAGCTCTGCGACCACAACGCCAAGGTGGCCAAGGGGCTGGACCGCAACCAGGTGAGCTGCGGGACGGCCGCTGCTGCGGGGGGGAGCCTGGGAAGCTCTGACAGGGAACGCGTTCCACACAGGTGGCTCAGACCTGGACGATGCTGAGGATTATCTACTCCAGCCTCGGCACCGTGTCATCCACAAACCTCAACCACAGCATGGGGAAAGGCAGCGCTGCCCTCCCGCTCATGAACAGGTACGGCGGGTGGGAGCTGCAGGGCGCCATGAGACGGGTGGGATAGCTCCGTGAGGGGGGCAGTGGGAACGGCTCCCTGGCTGGGATGGGGTTATAGAATCACATCATGGAATACCGGAATGGTTTGGGTTGGAAGGGGCCTCAAAACTCATCTCATTCCACCCCTGCCATGGGCAGGGACACCTTCCACTGTCCCAGGTTGCTCCAAACCCCATCCAGCCTGCCCTTGGACACTTCCAGGGATCCAGGGGCAGCCACAGCTGCTCTGGGCACCCTGTGCCAGGGCTTCCCCACCCTCCCAGGGAACAGTTTCTATGTAATAACTAACCTGCCCCAGACACAGGGAGCGAGCAGGGGCAGCTCAGCCTCAGGCTGTGCTGGTTTGCATGCTGGCATTGTTTGAACAAAGCCATTTCCCATGTTAGTGTGGCCAGCCTGGCCTCAGGCTGTGCAGCCTCACACACTGCTCCCTCCTCTCCTTCAACCAAAGTTTGGCCTGTGGTGGGGCATGGGGCTGGGACCAGCTTTGCAGTTACTGAATTCATGAATCACAGAATCTCTAACGTTGGAAAAGTCTTCTGAGATCATTCCCCCAGCAGCACTGCCAAGGCCACCACTAAACCAAGTCCCTAAGTACCACATCTACATGATGTTGAACATCTGCAGGGGTGGAGACTCCACCACTGCCCTGGGCAGCTGTGCCAGTGCCTGACCACCCTTACCATGAAGAAATTTTCCAAAGATCCAATCTAAACCTCCTCTGGCACATTTTGAGGCCGTTCCCCCTTCTCCTGTCCCTGTTCCCTGGGAGCAGAGCCCGACCCCCCCGGCTGTCCCCTCCTGTCAGGAGTTGTGCAGAGCCACAAGGCCCCCCCTGAGCCTCCTTCTCTCCAGGCTGAGCCCCCCCCAGCTCCCTCAGCCCCTCCTGGTGCTCCAGCCCCTTCCCAGCTCTGTTCATTTCCCTGGACACGCTCCTGCCCCTCAGTGTCTTTCCTGTCATGAGGACCCCAAAAGTGACCCCAGGATCTGAGGTGAGGTCTCAGCAGTGCCCAGGGCAGTGACCAGGGGCTTGGGGTGGAGGAGGTGTCTCATGGCTGGAGCTGGAACTGCCAATGACATTTTCTTCTGGAGCCTTTCCAAGGGAGAGCACAGCCCAGCTCTGCCAGCAGCTCGCTGGCGTGGAGAGCCCGTTGTGGGCTGATGAAGCAGGAAAACTTGTTTTTCCTCTTCTCAATGACATAAACGTGTGGGGTGAGGACTCCAAATGAGCTGTCAGACCTCGTAGGACCGGGTTCCCACAGTGAGTGACAGATCCTCCAAATAACACCAAAGGAAACAAGCCCTGTCCTTGACCAAGCTCTGCCTCCAGCCGGGTGGCTGTGCCTGTCTGAGACACGGCAGGCAGCAGCCTGGGGAGCTGGGCTCTGCTCCAGCCCAATCCCTTCCCTTCCCCATCTCGGTGAAGGCCAAGCACGGTGATGCCTCACTAACAGCCAGACTCCTTGGAGCGAGGCAGCTCCTGTTCACCTGCCTCTGAGGGGAAGGAGATGGAGCCAAGAGCCTGCTCAGCTCTGGAATTCTTCAGGGAGACCTTTGCAGTGCGTGTGCAGTGCCACCAGGCTTGGAGGAAGGGCTGTGATCACGGTCACAATGTGTCTTTATCTGTAAGTCACACAGTGGGGACTGGTGGCTTCTGCCCACGAAGGGATATCGCTGTTATCTCATGTTTCTCCATTCAAATTGCAACTGGACACCTGTATCCAGGCTGTTTGATGGCTGAAATGGAAACATTATACTCCTCTGACTGTTACATTTGGCTTTTTTCCCCAGCTTTAACCTCAAAGATATCCCTGCTGGGCTGGGCAGCGAGTCCAGGCTGGACCGCAGCAAAGGAGAAAGCCGCGCAGAAAACATCCTCATGGATTCCTCCTCCACCCTGATCAACAACGAGGGTAACGCTCCTGGGTGGGCACAGGCCAGTCCCACAGCTCTTCCCTCCTCGGCCATAGACAGGGCATAAACAGGGACATTTATGCTGTGAATTGGGGTGGCTGAACGTGCTGCAGCCCCAGGGTGAAGGGCACCGAGCCCCAGGGTGCTGCAGAAGGACAACTTTCCCCCATGACGTGGGGTGACAGTGACAGCGGTGGGGAACTGAGCGGTGTGGCTCGGGCACAGCCTGGCATGCCGGGCAGGACACTGGGAGGTGGATCCAGTGGTGTGATGAGCTGATTTCTCTTTCCCGGGGTGCGCAGACAACGAGGAGACGGAGGGCAGCGACGTGCCTGCGGATTATCTGCTGGGGGACGTGGAGGCAGATGAGGATGACCTGTACATGATGGACCACGAGAACCCGCACGGTGAGCGCACAGGGGGAGGCGTTGTCCATCCCAGCTGGGTTTTCTCCTGCTCATTCCTGCTCTTCTCCTCGCAGCCGAAGAGCAGGAATACAGCCTTCCCCAGGAAGCCTTCCCCCTGCGCCACGAAATCGTGGACAACCCATCTGCCCTGGACCACCTGCAGGACAAGGCCGACTCCCCTCACGTCAGCGGCAACGAGGCCGAGACGGTGTCGCTGACCCCCGTGGAGTCCTTCTCGCTGATCTCCATCTCGCACTCTCTCTACGAGAACCGCCTGCCCTCCGACTTCTTCAACCCCATCGTGCGGGACACGCTGCTCTTCTACGCCGAGCAGGGCGACGTGCAGACGGCCGTGTCCGTGCTCATCGTGCTGGGAGAGCGCATCCGCAAGGAGATCGACGAGCAGACGCAGGTACAGCGGGTGCATCCCGATGGGATGGGATCCTGTCTGGGGCTGGGGCACGTCCCTTCTCCTCCAGCCCCTAGCAGGCCAGCTCTAAGCCAGGGTGAGCAGCTCCAGGGTTCCTGGAGCCCGCCACCAGTCCTGGCAGGGATTTGAGCTGGGCTTTGCAGGGCCAGGATGGGGAGGTGCCCTTGCCCTGTTGATGCGGGGAAGGATGCTGCTCCCCAGCGTTGCAGAGCCGTTTTCCCACTGCAGGGATCAGAGGATCACAGAATCCTTTAGGCTGGAAAAGGCCTCTAAGATCATGGAGTCTAACCATTCCCCCAGCTGCCAAGGCTGCCAAGGCCACCTCTGAATCGTGTCCCCAGGTGCCACCTCAACGCAGCTTTTAGATCCCCCCAAGGGATGGTGACTCCACCCCTGCAATGGGCAGCCTGTGCCAATGCTTAACCACCCTTTCCATGAAGAAATTCTCCCTAATATCCAAACTAAACCTCCTCTGGCACAGTTTGAGGCCATTTCCTCTTGTCCTGTCCCTGTTCCGGGACCAGAGCCTGACTGCCACCTGGCTCCACCCTCCTGTCAGGAACTTGTAGAGAAGGGACCCCCGAGCCTCCTCTTCCCCAGGCTGAGACCCCCAGAGGAATCTTGCCTTTGGGATGCAGGGCCGGGGTCCTGAGGAGGTTTCAGGGTGGATGTGGAGGCTCAGCTGTCTGTGGCTGTCCCCAGGAGCACTGGTACACGTCCTACATCGACCTGCTGCAGCGCTTCCAGCTCTGGAACATCTCCAACGAGGTGATCAAGCTGAGCACCTGCCGTGCCATCAACTGCCTCAACCAGGCTTCCACCACCCTGCACGTCAACTGCAGCAACTGCAAGCGGCCCATGAGCAACAGGGGCTGGATCTGTGACAGGTGAGGGGGCCCAGAGGGGCTTGTGGGGACAAGGGGATGGGGTGGGTGTCCCTGTTCCCTCTTGTTGCCCCCCCGAGGGCTCTCCCTGCTCACACCCACCCAAATCTTCCCGTGCAGGTGTCGGCAGTGTGCCAGCATGTGTGCCGTGTGTCACCACGTGGTGAAGGGGCTCTTCGTCTGGTGCCAGGGCTGCAGCCACGGCGGTCACCTGCAGCACATCATGAAGTGGCTGGAGACCAGCTCCCACTGCCCCGCCGGCTGCGGCCACCTCTGCGAGTACACCTGAGCCCCCCGGAGCGCACCTGAGCCCCCCGGAGCGCACCTGAGCCCCGCGGGGGGCTGGCAGCGGGGTGGGGCAGGGGGGAGCAGGGCCCTGCCCTAACCGATCGCCTTGGCTCGGCCCTCCCTGTATTTATTTGTGTAAATAAGGGCTGGGGGGGACCCCCTGCCCGGCCGTTTTTTACTGGATTAAAACAAACCAGCAGTTGATTCGAACCCTGACTCCTGTCTTTGCTTCTCCTGGACGCAGCGACCCATGGGATGGGCCCCGCACCGCTCCGGGGGGTCCCGGCCCTGGTGTCCCCGGTGTCCCCATGCTTTCGTCCCCTCGTTCCGGGAGGCCACTCTAAGCCGTGAGGTGGGGCTCGCTTTCCGCTGCCCCTTTAAGTACTGTCCCTTACCGAGACCCGTAGCGACGCGCGCAGCCAATGACTGTGTCCACCGTGTGCTCACGGTGCATGCCGGGAATTGTAGTTCCCGGTGTCTCCGGTGCCGGTCCCGATGGCGGCGGCGGCGCGGCTGCTGCCGCTGCTGCTGCTGCCGCTGGGCTGGGTCCGGCCCGGCGCCTACACCGACCTTCCGGGCAGCGGCTGGTAAGGGCAGGGGCTGCCCCGGGACCGCTCCCTGTGCCGGTCCTGGTGCCGGTACCGAGCGGAGTCTCCCGTTGCAGGCTGGCGGGCACGGTGCCGGAGGAACCACGCTGCACCGTGGAGCGAGCCGATGCCTCCCTCACCTATTCCCTCTTCCTGCAGCGGTACGGGGGACACGGCACGGTCCCGGCGCCGAGACGGAGCGGGGGGACAGTTCCGGTGCACCGGGCGGGCTAACGGGGAGGGGCGGGGGCAACTGGGGGGGCAGACCCGGGGGTCCCGGGGGAGATCCTGGGGGAAGGTGGTCGGGACGGACCCCGGTGCCCCGGAGGTGGTTCGGAGCCCGTCCCGATGCCCCGGGGTGGGTCGGGGCCGGTCCCGGTGTCCCGGGATGGGTCAGTGCTGGTCCCCGTGCTCCGCCCGTGCGGGACCCCGCTGGATGCCGCCCCCAGGTTCGCCTTCTCCCGGCCCGTGATCCTCGGTGGGGTCACGGACAATTCGGTGAGTGCCGCGAGGGGGACGGAGGGTTCCGGGTGGGACGCACGTCCCGGTGCCTGGGAGCGGCGGCAGCATCCCGGCTCCCCGCGCTCCATCTCCCAGGCGTTCCGAGCCCTCTGCACCCGGGAGAAGCTGCTGGCGGCCTTCGGGCCCTTCCCGGTGCGGCTCAGCACGGCCAACACCTACTCGTACCGCAAAGGTGAGCGCGGGGCCGTGCCCGGCCGCGGGGCTGCCGCTGCCCCCGCTCATCCTTACGTTCCCCACTCATCCCTCCCGTTTCCCCGCTCATCCCTCCGTTCCCCGCTCATCCCTCCCGTTCCCCGCTCATCCCTCCCGTTCCCCGCTCATCCCTCCGTTCCCCCGCTCATCCCTCCATTCCCCTCTCATCCCTCCGTTCCCCCGCTCATCCCTCCATTCCCCGCTCATCCCTCCCGTTCCCCGCTCATCCCTCCCGTTTCCCCTCTCATCCCTCCGTTCCCCGCTCATCCCTCCGTTCCCCGCTCATCCCTCCGTTCCCCGCAGTGGATGTGCCGTTCCAGGAGTACGTGGAGCACCTGCTGAAGCCGCAGGACCCGGCCCGGCTGGGCAGCGGTGGGTAGCGCTGGGGAGCGCCGTCCCGTCCCCCGCAGCCCCCTCCTCACGGGAGCGCCGGGCTCAGCTCCCGTGTCCCCCCAGACACCCTCTACTTCTTCGGGGACAACAACTTCACCGAGTGGGGCCCCCTCTTCCAGCACTACGTGCCCCCTCCCTTCCGCATCCCGGGCACCAGCCCCGCCTACAGCTTCGGGATCGCAGGTGGGTGTGGGACGGGATTGGGACGGGATTGGGATGGGATTGGAACGGGCTTGGGACAGGACTGGGACAGGACTGGGCCGGGACCGGGGGCTCTCCCAGGCACCACCCCCCTGCTCCCACCGCAGGCTCAGGCTCTGGCGTTCCCTTCCACTGGCACGGCCCTGGCTTCTCCGAGGTGATTTTCGGCAGGAAGGTGAGAACTGAGCCCCAGGGGAAGGATTTGGGGAGGAGGCAGGGAAACAAGCCCCTAGCAGGTGTCCCCGAGCCCGGGGAGCCGGAGGGGAATGGGGAGGGGACGTGCCCGCGGTGTTTTCCAGCGCTGGTTTCTGTACCCGCCGGATCGAACGCCGCACTTCCACCCCAACGAGAGCACGCTGGCCTGGCTCCAGCACACCTATCCCACGCTGCCCCCGGCCCAGCGGCCGCTGGAGTGCACCCTGCGCCCCGGGGAGGTGAGGCCAGGCCTGAGGGGACCCCAGGCTTCCCAGCCAGAGCCGTGGGCCCACACCGGTGTCCCCTGCAGGTCCTGTACTTCCCTGACCGCTGGTGGCATGCCACACTCAACCTGGACACCAGCGTCTTCATCTCCACCTTCCTGGGCTAGGGCTGGCAGGGACAAGGACACGTCCACACCACCGTCCCAGCCAGGCCAGGAGCTCCAGCTCCTGCCACCCTCAGGGACAGGCCACTGGTATTGGGACCAAGTGCCTGCGAAAGTTCTGGTTTTCACTGGTCTTTGCCCTCCCCTCGGATTAAAGCTGTTCTACTAAGCACGCTGTGTGTTGCTACATCCCTGGAGCAAACCTGGTCCCCGTGGGATGGCACCGATTCCCCAGCCAGGATATCCCCAGAAATGGCTGCTGTGAACCACTCCAGATCCTTTTCCACGTTTATTGCTGATTTTTTTTTATTCTTTTTATATATTTTTTTTTTTTTTTAAATGGACATTGGCAAACTTCCAGAGGGCGCTCAAAAGCCAGGCAGGCCATCGGCCGACCGAAACGCTGGAATCTCCGTTGGATGCAAATCTGTTGGTTCTTTTTTGTGGGGTTTTTAAGGGATTTCATTAAAAGGAAGAAGAACTTTAACCCAGGTGGTTGTTCTTAGGGAACCACAGTCCCAGTGGGGAAGGGGAGGTGGGAACCAGCCCTTTCCAGCCCTGGGGCAGTTGTTCCCCAGGAAAAGCCAGAGGGTGCAGCAGCATCCCGGTAAGTGGCTGTTTACTGGGAAGAGGACCCAACCCTGGCCAGGCAGGAGGTGGAAGGAGGAGGAAACAACTCTAAACACAGGGCAGGACGGGGCTCCAGGTGCTCGTCCCGGCAAGCCCCCTGTGGCAATCCCTGGAGCGGGACGTGCTCTTTGGGGACTGCGGCTGCCCTGGCTGAGGGGGTGACAGACATGGTGGTGAGGCCACTGCCGAGGAGCCAGCATTCCAACCCCCGGGCAGGTCCTGGAGCGGGACAAGGGAGCCGGGGAGCCGTGGCGCCCGCCCAGCCGCTGCGGCTCCTCGGGAAGGGGACATGGTGACGTGCCCTCGCCCAGCGCCAGGCCCGGGGCAGAGGGGGAACAGCTGGGCTGCGAGTAAGGCGTGGTGCCAGCCCGGGGAGAGCCAGCCGTGCCAGGGCACCGGGCGGGCCAGCGCCGCCCCCGGCCCCTCAGTAATCCTCCACCCAGCCGTTCTCCGAGATGAACGCGTCTATCACCTCCTTCATGGCGAGGTTGGGGATCAGCTGGTCCTGGGTCAGGGGACTCCGCGTCACCGGGTCGAAATGCCCCACGCGCTGCGGGGGAACCGGTTACTCCACGTGCCCGGGCTCGGCCCCGAGGCGCAGGTGGCCGTGAGGCCAGCGCCGCGTGGCATCTGCCCCAGCAACCGGGCACCTGCCCGTGGCAAGGGGAGAGCCCCTCGGAGGTGCCTCCCGGCAGGATGAGGGCAGGTCAGGGTGCGAGACCCCTGCCAAGAGCCGCCTCCGCTTTGGGCAGGGCCTGGCGGCGCCTGCTCCACAGGGAGCTGCCCGGGCAGGTAACTGGGAGCAAACCCAAGGAGCCTGCGGAGCCCTGAGTTCAGCAAAAAGATGCCTTCCCACCCAGGCAAGGCCCTGGGAAAGCCCCCTGGCCCAGCAGTACCTGGAGATGCTCCTCAATGTCCTTCCTGTCGTAGGTGATCCCGCTGGGCGTGATGCAGGGCTCTCTCATCAGCTCAAAACTGATCTTCCCACACAGGTAGTCAGGGATGTCCCGCTTCTGGCTCGAGAGAGGCACAGCTGGGTCAGGAAAGTGGGCTGGGAGGTGGTGCTGGCTCAGAGCCGGGAGCAGGGTGCACAGCAGGTTTACAGGAGCACAGGCTGAGCCACACTCACCTTCCTCTTCTCATCCACTTGGGAGAAGAGCTCGTCCATGTCTGCCAGGTATTTGTCCTGAAAGACAAGCCCTTGAGGACAAGGGGTCCCTGGTGCGCAGGGGCTACAGGTCCCCAGGGAGGGCTCCAAAGCCTCCCACCATGGGTGTTGGGGCAGGCCCTCCGTGGCCTATGCCTGTGCAGCTCCTGGCTGAACCTGGCACGAGTGATCCAGCTTACAAATAACCTTCCTTTGTGGGCCTATTTTTATCTGGGATTAGTCCCCAGCACCCAGACCCACATGTGGCCGAGAGACACTTGTGTTTCCTCAGGGAACAACAGGCACAGCAGGCGTCACCGCTGCCAGGCTGGGACAAGAGGTGACAGAGCAGGGGAAGCCATCATGGGGGGACACAACAGCCCTGCAGTGGTGGCTCAAGCTACAGATTGAAGGCTACTGAGCTGTGTCCCAAGGTCTCCCAGCTTTCACCTGCACAGCTGCAGCCCTGCAGCTTCCCTGGCTGCAGCAGAGCATGAGGATGGGGATGAGGATGGGATGAGGAAGCCCCCAGCTCCCCACTCACGTGTTTGGCCTCGATGCTGGCCAGCTGAACACGGCTCCGGCTCTCGTCTGTGTTCTCCTCCTGCTGAGTCTTTCGGCACTCCGCCAGCTCCCTAGGACAGAGCGGGAGATCAGGAGGATGGGGGAACGTTGTCACTCCCTTCCCTGCTGCAGGGCTCTGCAGAGGCACCTCTCACAGAGCTGTGACAGCCTGGTGGCACTCAAAAAGCCTTTCCAGGTGCCCCGTTACCTCTCCTTCTCGGCCACGATCAGCTTGGTCAGGTGGGAGTGCAGCTCGTTCTCCTGGTTGATGCGCTTCTCCTCGATGCTGTTCCAGCGTTTCTTCTTGGCGATGCGCAGCGCACTGGGAATGTCGTCCCCAAAATTCAGCCGCTGCTCCTTGGCGAGGTTGTAGGCTGAGGAGAGAAAGGGCACCTCAGCACCAGCGGCAGCGTCCCTGTCACCCTCCCTGGCCCTTTCCCAGCAGACAGGAGCAGGGGACGGTGGCAGCGTGCCCGCTCACCTCTCTGCAGGTTGGCGATGGCCTCGTCGTAGTTTTCCATCTCCATTTGGCACTGGCCCAGGAAGAAGTGAGCCTTCACGGACTGCCCGTCCAGCTCCAGCGCCCGCTTGCAGTCGGCCAGCGCCTTGTCGTGCTGCTGCATCTTCAGGTAGCACAGGGCCCGGTTGGTGTAGTACACGGCCACCAAGGGGTTCCGGTTCTGCGGGGACAGGCCCATGTTGGTGGCGGCGGCAGGGCCGGGACGTGCTGGCGGCCGGGTGACAGCCCGGTGACTCGGTGTCACCCTGGGCAGGGAGAGCCAGCAGTGCCAGCCGGGGCGTGCACTCCTTGGGGAGGTGCTGGCATGGATTGGGGACAGGCTGGGGCCGGTCCCCATAGGGCAGCTGATGTCCCTGCCCCCAGAGGGGACTGTCCCCCTGGCATCTCAACTGTCCCAGGATGGGTCTGCCCTACGCAGCACAGCCCAGGGACAGCGCAGGGTTTAGGGGAAACAGGCTCGGGGTGGGGGCACTCGGGGGGGAGGTAGGGCTTGGAGACCAGCTTGGAGTTGGGTGGGGGAGAGGATGGGCTGGGGGTGTCCAAGTCCTGAGAGGGGCCGGGGGGAAGGCGCTAGGCCAGGCCTAGGGGCGACAGTCCAGGCCCAGGAGGGGGCGAATCAGGCCCAGAGCTGTGTCCAGCCCCTCCAGGAGGAGCCAGGCCCAGTGAGGGAACAGTGTCCCGATTAAAAGGGTCCCATCTCAGGGTAATCTTGGCCAGGCCCTGAGGAAGAACAGGGAGGCCAGGGGTATTTTGGCCCAGCCCAAGGGGTTCCACCCTGGTGATCTCCCCGCCAGGGCTCGGGATATGTCCAGGCTGGGGGAAGGCCCATCTGGCGGGCGTCGAGGCCCGGTGTGTGGCAGGGGTGTCCCATCCCCGGGGACCCCACCGCAGGGTTGGCCAGGCCAGCCGCGGGAGGGCGTCCAGGCCAAGGGGGAGGTTCCGGCCCGGGGCCATCGAGGCCAGGGGGAAGGTCGGTATGTCCCGTCCCGGCGGTACCCAGGCGGGCCCTTGGGGACGGCGGTGCGGGCGTCCCCTCCCCGGTGCTCCCGTCGCGGGGGCGGGTCCCGCTCGGGCCGCAGGGACTCACGATGGCGCGGCCGTAGCAGGCGGCGGCCTCGGGGTACTTGCGGCCGCCGAAGAGCCGGTTCCCCTGCTCCTTGTGCTCCTGCGCGCTGTGGCTCTTCTCGGGGCTGCCGCCGCCCGCGCCCCCCGCGCCCGGCCCCGCCGCGCCGGGCCCCGCCGCGCCGCCCTCGCGCTCCTCCTTGCCCTTCATGGCGCGGCCCGGGCCGGCGCTGGGGCCGCGGCTCCGCTGGCTCGGGCGGCCCCGGCGGCTCCGGCTGCGCCGCTCCGGCCGCGCACTGCGACAGCGCCGCTTCCGGGGCGGGGCTGCGGCAGGGGCGGGGCCTGCGGGAGGGACGGGCTGTCCGGGGAGGGCGGGGCTAATGGAACGAGGGGCGGGGCTATGATTTGGGGCGTGGTCTGTCGGGCAGGGGCAGGGCGAGGCCGCTGAGAAGGGGGCGGGGCTAAGAAGCTGATGATGCCGGGGGCGTGGTCAGTGGTTAGTGGGCGTGGCCTGGGCGGGGTTTATGGGGTTGAACGGGGATGGATGGATGGATGGATGGATGGATGGATGGATGGATGAGGGATGGATGGATGGATGAGGGATGGATGGATGGATGGATGGATGGATGGATGGATGGATGGATGGATGGATGATGGATGGATGGATGGATGGATGCATGGATGGATGCATGGATGGATGCATGGATGGATGAGGGATGATGGATGGATGAGGGATGGATGGATGGATGGATGGATGGATGGATGGATGGATGGATGGATGATGGATGGATGGATGGATGGATGGATGGATGAGGGATGGATGATGGATGATGGATGGATGATGGATGGATGGATGGATGGATGATGGAGGGATGGATGGACGGATGGATGGATGGATGATGGATGGATGGATGGATGGATGGATGGATGGATGGATGGATGGATGATGGATGGATGGATGGATGGATGGATGGACGGACGGACGGATGAATGGATGGATGGATGGATGGATGATGGAGGGATGGATGGATGATGGATGGATGGATGGATGGATGGACGAAGGGATGATGGATGGACGGATGGATGGATGATGGATGGACGGATGGATGGATGGATGGATGGATGGATGGATGGATGATGGATGGATGATGGATGGATGGATGATGGATGGATGATGGATGGATGGATGATGGACGGATGGATGGATGGATGATGGATGGATGGATGGATGGATGGATGGACGGACGGACGGATGAATGGATGGATGATGGATGGATGGATGGATGATGGATGGATGGATGGATGGATGGATGGATGATGGATGGATGGATGGATGGATGGATGGATGGATGGATGGATGGATGGAGGGATGGATGGATGATGGATGGATGGATGGATGATGGATGGATGGATGGAGGGATGGATTGGGGTGCAGTTTATGGGGCTGGACGGGGTTTGCTGGAGCAGGGCATACAGAGGGGTGCGGGAGCATGGCTGAGGGGCCTGGCTGCAGGGACAGGGGTGAAAAGGGATGTTGGGGTGTGAGAGTGCGGGGGGAGATGCCATGGAGCTGATGGGGGGCCGGGGCTGGCGGGGGGTGGGTCTGAGCAGGGGCGCAGGGTGTGAGTGGGGGCTCGGCTGCCCGGAGCCGGCTCTGAGCGTGCTCTGGCACCGGGGCTGGGTGGGCCGGGGGTGGTCCCAGAGCCCGCCGCGCCGCCGACCCCCCGCACCCCTGCGCCCCCGCGCTGCCTGCCCCGCGGGGCTCGGCCGGGTGCCGCTTCACTTGTCCCGGCGTTTTCTGCTCCAGTAAGCCCCGAGCCCGGCTGTGCCCCCCCGCCCCCCGGACCAGCCAGCCCCGGCACCCGCACTGCCTCCCGTCAGGGATGGGGGCACCCCAAAACCCCCTCCCCGATAGAGACACGAGCCCCCGCAGTGTGCAAAATATTTATTTATACTCCAAAAAGGTCTGGGGGGGTTAGAGCGGGGACCCCCCGCGCCCCCATCCCGAGGCCAGCCCCTGTCCCGGGAGGGCGGCCGGCAGCAAAGCGGGGGGGGCCGGGGCGCGGGGCGGGGGGGCTGTGCCGCCGAGGGCACTGCCGAAATGAGTTGTGCCGGTCTCAGCTGGTTCCTGCTGGGCTCTCCCCGTATCCTTCTTTTTGTTAAATTCCTCTCTCTTTTATTTATATTTATTTTGGCATAGAAAAATAAATCGCTCCTCTTTTGGCACCAGTCCTTCGTGTGCAAGTGCAGGTCCTGGGGGGCAACGAAGAGTCCCCCACCCTGGAAAGGGGTCCGGGAGCCAGCGGGGGGGTCCCCCCGTCCGGCTCCTCCCGAGGGGCACGTTCCGAGCCCTGCGGGCAGCCCGGGGGGGTTGGCGATGCCGGGGCAGGGCTGAAGCATCCTTTGGGGACGGGGCTGCGGCGCGGGGGGGCGGCAGGGGACATCGGGAGGCGCAGCCCGGGGCGGGGGGCGGCGCGTTCGCTAGCACCGAGGGGACAGGCGGGCGGGGGGTGGCCTGTCCCCATGTCACGCGCGGGGACCCCCCCCCGGCGCCTCCACCGGGATCGAAAACAAATCACCCGCGGGCTAGGGCGGGGGGGGGATCTGTGCCCCCAGCAGGTCGTAGGCGAAGATGTTCCAGAAGACGGCGAAGAGCAGGAAGGTGCCGTAGGACAGCAGCAGCACCCACCAGCCGCACTGGTCCTGCAGGCTCTCCTCGTAGCTGCGCAGGATGGTCAGCCCCATGCTGATGCCCACGATGGCCCCCGCCAGGTGCGCCATGAAGCTGGGCTGCGGGCCCGAGGCCGGCAGCGGCGGCGAGAAGCGGAGCCAGACGGCGCGACCGACCTCGGAGCTCACTGCGGGACAGGCGGCAGCCGCTGAGCCCGAGCCGGGGCCCGCACGGCCGGGGGACGGGGGGCGGTACTCACTGCACACCAGCGCCAGCACCATCCGCAGCAGCTTGTAGGGACAGCGCATCCCGGCCCAGTTCTGCGGGAAAGGGAGGGAGGGAGGGAGGGATGGATGGATGATGGATGGATGGATGGATGGATGGATGGATGGATGGATGGATGGATGGACAGGGATAGATGGATAGATGGATGGATGGACAGGGATAGATGGATGGATGGATGGATGGATGGATGGATGGATGGATGGATGGACAGGGATAGATGGATGGATGGATGGATGGATGGATGGATGGATGGATGGATGGAGGGATGGATGATGGATGGATGGATGATGGATGGATGGACGGATGGATGAAGGATGATGGGCTGGCACCAGTGATGCTCCAGCACCAAGGTGGGGGCTTCTGCCAGAGCCCCTGAAGAGCTCCATGGAGCCCCCTCAGGCCCCTGCTCTTCCCCACCCACACCCCCCCGCTGTCACCCAAGGCGGTCCCCCTGTGACAGTGCCACCCCTAATGCCACCCACAGCATCCCCCCACCAGTGCTGCCCACCCCACAGTGCCAGCCACCAATGGCATCCCCGTAATGTCCCACCACCTTGCCCAACCTGCAGACAGTTCCCATCCCCATTGTCACCCCATGGCTTCCCCCACCGTGCTGCCCACCCTACAAAGCCATCCACCCCCATCCCCCCTTCTGTGTCCCCTTGTCCCCTGGCTGACCATGACGACGTTGGCAAGGTGAGCAGAGCAGAGGGCGTAGACTCCCCCTGAGCCCCCGACCAGGGGGGCCCTCATGTCCGTGATGGAGACGGTGAGGGAGCCTGGGGGCACAGACAGGGCTCAGCGTGGGGTCTCGCCCCCACAGCATTAACTAATTACTGTCCACATTAATTAAGTGTGGCCTGCATTGCCCCCCGGCCCCTGGCCAAGTGATGCTGGCACAGCCAGCAGGGCCCAGCGTCCCCACCAAACTCGGTGTGCGCCTCCCCGTGCCCTCCCCGGGCTGGTGACAGGGACCGGTGCGGGGGATGGGGACAGCGCCCCCACCCAGGGCAGCACCCACCTGCCAGGACCCCGGCCAGGTAGAGGAAGCTGATGCGCAGGATGCCGTGCACCATCTCCAGGGGCACCCCGATCATCAGCTGCAGGAGGGCGTTGAACCCCAGCTGCTCCAGCCTGCCCGGGCACAGGAGGGGACAGGCGGGGGCTCAGCCTGCACAGCCCCCGGGGTGTCCCCGTGTCCCCCCCCGGCAGGACCTACCCCACGTGCATGAACATGTAGGTGAGGAAGCGCCAGGCGCGTGCCCGGTGCCCGGGGTGATAGACCAGGGGGCTCTTCATGTACTCGGGGTGGTAGGTCTGCAGCACCCACTTGTTCAGCCGGGCCCCGTAGCACAGGAACACGATGATCTGTGACAAATGACAAACCCCCTGGTTGTCACCCCCCTTCACCCCACATGTGAGCCCCACAAGGGCACCAGGGTGTCACAGCTGGGGTCACCCATCCCCACTGCCCTGGCTCTGAGTCACACATGTGGGACATCACAAGGACGTCACAAACAGGGTCCTCCATCCCTTCACCCCAGATGTGAGTCCCCCAAGGGCACCAGGACATCACAGCTGGGGTCACCCATTCCTTCCACCCTGGATCTGAGCCCCTCCACGGGTCCCATCCATGGGCACAAGAACATCACAACTAGAGTCACCTATCCCCTCTGTCCGGGGTCTCAGCACCACCATGGACACCAGGACACCACCACGGGGGTCAACAATCCCTCACCCCATAACCGAGCCCCTTTGTGGCCACCAGAACATCCTGACTGGGGCCACCCAGCCCCACTGCCCCAGGTCTGAGCCACCCTGTCACATGCAGGGCCGCACATCCCTCCGTGTCAGCTCTGTGTGGCCCAGCAGCTCACAGCCCGGCTCACCCACCCTGCCCTCCCCGAGTCCGATCCCTGCCGAGGTCTCCGGGGCCGCGCAGCCGGGAGCAGCGGGGCGCGGCCGCGGTGCCGTACCTGGGTGAGGGTGACGGCTGCCATGAAGACGGGGGGCGGGCAGGTGCGGTGCTGGTAGAAGTACCAGCGCCGGTCCATCTCGCAGGGCAGGATCTCGTAGGCCACGTAGCGGACGAAGCGCTTGTAGATGCCGAGGCCGGTCTCGTCCAGCAGGACGTCGCGGGGCAGCGCCCGCTGCCCGTTGGCGATGGCGCGCTTGAAGCTGCTGGAGCGCTTGCTGCTGATCTGCGGAGAGAGGCCGTGCCCGCGGGGGCGGCTCGGGACCCCCGGCCCGGGGCCACCCCCTGCCCCGCCACCCCCTGGTGCCGCAGCCCGGACGAGCCGCCCCGAGGCCGCGTCGCCGTCCCACGCCGGGGGAGACCCCGGGGACCGCCGCTATCCGCCCCCCTCCCCCGGGGCGCAGGGAGGTGCCCGGTGCCCCCCCCCCGGCCGGCACCCGCCCCGTCCCCGCGGCCGCCCGGCACTGACCAGGTCTACCAGCTCCTGGTAGCAGACCTGGCCCTCGTCGTTGCCCTGCGCCAGGGCCACCAGCATGTCGAGCTTGGCGGGGTCCAGGGGCAGCTCATGGCTGTGCACCAGGCTGGCGAAGGTCTCCACGCCGATGAAGCCGGTGTTTTCGGGGTCGAGCTGCGGGGCACGGCACGGAGCATCACCGGGGTGCCGCTCCAGCGGCTCCCTGCTCTGCTGGGGACACCTCCTGGTGCCCCCGGTGCCTCACGCCTGGCTCCGTGACACCTGTCCCTGCCTCTGCGAGGGGCACCGCAGCCTGCAGCCGCCCCGGGCCGTGCCCCGTGAGGTGCCCGGTGCCACGCTGCTGCCCCGTGCCGTGCCGGTGTCCCCGTCTCCCCGCGGCGCAGCCAACACTCTCCCACTCAGTTATTTCTCGCCGCCAGCAGCCTGCCAGCCAGGAAGCCACCAAGCTAAACACACGCGCAGCCCTGGCACCAGCCTCCTCCTCCTCCTCTTCTCCTCCTCCTCCTCCCTCTCCTCCCGCCGCCCTTGCCGCCGGCCGCTGGCATCCAGCGCGCCCTGCCCGGGGCACCCTGTGCCATCCTCGGCGCTCCCAGAGCGGGCCGGGCACCCCGGGCACTCCGGGGACAGCGCCCCACGGGCACCCAGCGCCATGGGGTGCCCGACATGGGACCGCTCACGGGCACAGGGAGCCCAGGATGGCACAGGAGGGTGGGGATGGGGAGAGGGCACCCACGGCCGGAGCACAGCCCCTGCCATCACCCTGAGGTCGTGTGGGGTTTGCTCCTTGCTTCTGCCGGGAGAGAAATGAGGGAGAGGAGCCTCGTCCTCTGGGATGGGCAGGAAAGGGAGTGCTTGGGACATGGGATCTTATCCCCACCGGGTGGGGACCCCATCCCTCCCTGCTCCCCTGGCAGGAAACAGCCAGAGCCTCCTTCCCTTTTCCCTTTTCCACAGCCTCCCCACCCGGAGCGGGCTGCAGGGTGGGATGAGGGGTGCAGGCAGCGCCTCCAGCCCCTCAGCAGCAGCCAGCCCGTGGGAGCAGCCTCAGCCATGAGGAGCGGGAGCACCCTGGTGTCACCCGTCCGCCTGCCCCACAGCCGTCACCCCACAGGCTCCACGTGCGCGTGTCACGCCGGGACCTGGCACACGCTGTCCCCACGCTGTCCCCACGGCTGAGCCACTGGCCTCAAGAGCGCCAAGAGCCCTGTCAGCAGCCAGGGAGCCCCTTTCTGCTCTTGGGGTGCATCTCCCCCCACCCCAACCTCACTGGCACCCTACGCCCCCCCGGGAGGGCCCAATCCCCAGCCCCAGCCCTCCCAGCGCTGCTCATTCCCGGGGAAGGTGCTGCTCTTTCCCGAGGAGCTCGGGTTCGCATGGAGTCCCTGTGCCCGAGGGTGGGGTGACACGGGGGACAGCACCACGGCTCCCGAGCTGGGGGACTCGGCCAAGGTCACGGAAACAGAGGGGGGCGATGGAGGATCAGTTCGTTTTCCTGACCCCCAGGAAATTCCTTCCCCATGCCCAGGGGAGAGCCGCCAGCTGGGCCGGGGCTGGGTGGGGATGGAGGGACGATGCGATGGAGCTCAAGCGGAGCTGGTGGGGGCCGGGGGACTGCGGGTGGAAGCCCCTCGAGGCTCCATCGTGCCGCGAGCAGAGCCCCACGCCGCGCAGCGCTGATGCTCCACGGCCTCATCCCGCAATCAGATCACGGGGGTGGGTGCAGACCCCCGCCTCGCCGGCGGGACCGAGCCCACGGCACCCCCGGGGCTCCATCCGGCACCCAGACCCCGCCGGCGGCGCTGGGGCTCCGTGCCCAGCGCCCCTCGTCCTTGAGGGCTCACCGGGCAGGATCCGGCCCGGCGCTGACGGAGGGAGAGGCCACAAGTGAGATGAGTCGCGCGTTCTCAGCGGCGCAAGGCGGGGGGGTCCCCCAGGGCGGCGATGAGGGGGACCGAGGGACGCTCGCGGGGGGTGGCACGGCCGCGGTGGCCGCCCTGGGTGGGCAGCGCTGCCCGCCGTGCCCGGAGCGTGCGAGCACCCCCGCCCCGGTAGCGATGGCCGGGGTCCGGCGCCCCGCCCCGAGCGCAGCCCGGTGCCCGCTGCCCCGCGGGCGGCCTCACCTGCTCCTGGATGAGCTGCAGCAGGGAGCTCCTGTCCATGCACCCGGCGGGCTGAGGGCTCCGCCGCTCCCCCGCGCCCGGGGCCGGCGAGCCGGGCAGGGGAGCGGCGCGGGCGGCGGGGGCGGCGGCGGGGGCGGCTCTCCCCGCCAGCCCCGCGTTGCGGCGGGCCCGGGAGCGAGCGGCGAGCGGCGAGCGGCGGCGCCGGGAGCCGCCGATGGCAGCGGGGCGACGGCGGCGGCGGGGGCGGGAGCGGAGCCGAGCGGAGCCGCCCCCGCCGCAGCGCGCGGCGCAGCGCCCCCCCCTCCCCGCACCCCCCGCCGCCGCCGCCGCGCGGGGAACCGGGACCCGCCCCGCCTCGCCCCGCCGGCAGAGCCGGGACACGGCCCACGGCACGGGCAGCGAGCCGACACCCCGCGCTCGCAGCGTGGGATGGCGCCGGCATCCCGGTACGGCTGCGGACATCCCGGTACAGGTACCTGCATCCCGGTACTGGTACCAGCATCCCAATATGGTAACTGCGTCCTGGTGTGATACCTGCTTCCCAGTGTGGTATCTGCATCCCAGTATTGCCACTCACATCCCAGTACTGTTACCCACACCCTGGCCCACTTCCTGCCTCCCAGAGCAGCTCTGTGCATCCTGCTGTTGGTACCTGCATCCTGCTCCCTGTGTCCCAGCACTGATGGGACCTGGGTCCTGTGTGATCCCTGCATCCCAGGGCAGGGTCTGCATCCTGGGATGGGCACCTGCGTTCCATTTCCAGTACTGCATCCCAATACAGGTACATGTATTCCAGTACCCACATCCTGGTACGTGGTTTTGCAGCTGCCTCCTGCTTGAGGAATCCACATCCTGGCACAGTACCAGCATCCCGGAATGGACACCAGCGTTCCAGAAGGGACACCAGCATGCCAGGACCAGGCACCTGCTGAATCTGGCACAGATGTCTGCAAACATTCCCTCCATCCTGTACCTGCACCCACAGGCCAGCACGGCCCGGGTACATACCCCATGGCACAGGGGCCACAGAGCCTCCACTGCTGTCCCCTGCCCCAGCACAGTGCTCACGGGACAGCCTGGCACTGGGTCCCTGGAGCTGGCACCTCTATGGGATGTGCCCCGTGTCACCCAGGCCAGGCTCCCCTGGATCCCCAGGCACAGCAGGGGTGTTCCCAGGACCCATCCCTGGCACCATCCTCACTTCCCAGAGCTCAGCCCCACTGAGGTGCCCAGGGAGCTCTGGCTCCCCAGCCCTGCCAGGCTCTTCCCTGGACGCTGTGTGTGGCCAAGGCTGGGGTCCCATGGCCCTGCCACACGTGTGCCCTGCCCCACACCCGTGCCCGTCCCAGCGCAGCGCCCGTGCCCCGCACACCGGGGCTATTAATACACACCAGCGCACGTGGGCTGCAGCTCCCGGGGGATCCAGCCTGGTTTGGAGGCACCAGGGAGCACCGCGTGTCTGCCCGCCTTGCATCGCCTCCTGCGCCCGCATGGCAGCACGGCTGGGACCCCACCCTCCCTGTCCCCCGGCTGGCCGTGCGGGAAGGGTCTCCTCTCCCACCCCACAGGAATCCCCCCTCATGGGGGAGCAGCCTGACCCCATCCAGTGCAGTGCAGAAGCTCTGGAAAATCCTTTTCTTCGGCTGCGCCCACATTCCCTGTGCCCAGCGCCCGTGGCTGAGGCAGGGACAGAAATAGCTGAGGGAAAAGCTGGATGGGAAAACAGGAGCAGGGAGGGGAGGTGGCACAGCCCTGGGATCTGTGGGTGCAGGGGGAAGGTGACTGCAGGGAAATGGGGAGCCCCAAACCCCACACGGGGACGGGCACAGGGATGCACAGCTCCCAGGGCAGCCAAAGCTCCCTCTTCCCATGGATCCCAAGCAGAGAACCACGGGATCCATCACCTCCTTCCCTGTCTCTGCACCCTGGCTGACACTTGTATGAGGATCTGTGACCCCAAGCACCAAGGAGTCCTGGCCAGCCCCAGGCCTCGTCCCACCACTCCAGGCCCTAAATCCCTGTAACTGCCCTCAAACGGGGCATTCCAGGCTCTTGGGGGGGCCCTGCTCCTCGGCAGCCCGGGCAGGAACAAGGGTCCTGCTCCCCAGGTGACACAGGACACAGCATGCAAGCACAAGGTGTGTAAAAATTTATTTTGCTGTAGAGAACAAACCTAAAACATTACAGCTCCAGCAGATGTGGAGCAGGGACACACCAGGCACGGGCCCAGCTGGCAGAGCCACGCACGGTGGGCACAGAGGAGGACATTGAACACAAGGGATGTGGCCCTGGCAGTGCCAGGGACCAGGAGCCAGCAGTGAGCACGTGCCCGACCGGCAGAGAGCAGCTCCAGCACAGGCAGGGGGACCCGGCTGGCCAGCACTGGGGACAGCAGGATTCGGACACCACCCTGGGGCGTCCCTGGGAGAGACACTGGTGCTGCCCCGTGATTGCTCCATCCCCGCGCTGGCTCCAGGCCACGATAAAACATTTAAATAGACAAAACACAGAAAAAGCAGCTCTGGGTGTCACCTAGGATCTGCCCCTGCAGCTGCCTGGAGACCGACCCTGAGCATGCTGGGGAAGGCCAGGCTGGTGGCACGGCCAGGCTGGTGGCACGGCCAGGCTGGTCCAGGCTCCCTGGGAGGATAGGAACGCAGAGATGGTGCTGGCCTGGCTCTTTGGGACTTGCAGACAGGGACACTGTGGGGCTTTGGCCCCAGTGGGTGCTGAGCTCAGTCTCTGCAGCTGAAACCAGCTCAGGTGTGGGCAGGGGACAGGAGACAGGACAGGAAGGAGCTTCCAGTGGTGCCAGGAGATGCAATGCCCAGAGCCTCGCATTCCGGACAGGGCCCCACAGAGGGGACAGCAGGTCACAGGGTCTAGGGCACAGCGTGGCACCAGCTCAGTGATGGCACTGCCAGGGAAAGACTGGGCACAGAGTGGGCATCCAATGCCCTCCCAGTCCTTACCAGGGCTCCCAGAGCCCTGCAAATACTGGTGGCCCTAAATACTGGTGGCCAGGAGTGGGAAGGGGACGGGCCAAACAGGAGGCAGGAAAGGAGAGTGGATGGAGCTGGAGCCTGGCACGCTGCAGGACTCACAAGATTTTTGTGTAGAAACAACAGAAAGGAGCTCAGGACAAACCCTGGTTGTCACTGTCCCACCTCAGCCCAGGACAGCAGCCACTGTGCCCTAGCTGGAGAGGCCAGGCCTGGCCCCACACAGGGGCTGGGGGTGTCAGTGCCTGGCCCTCTCTCCCCAGCCGCCTTTGCCCGCGCTGGCTGAGGGAAACCAGGACAGGAGATGGAGCTGTGCCCCAGGGAGCTGCAGCCATGAGCTCATCTGACAGCTCAGCTGCTGCTGGAGCTCCCAGAGGCCTCGGGAGCGTTGTGCCCTCCAGAATTGAGGGCACCAGCACAGCCCTCTGGGGAGAGGATGTGCCCAGTCCAACAGACACTGAAACACTCATGTTTGAGCTTAAAAACAAGCGTTAAAAAACTGAACAGAATAAAAGATGAGGGTGATCCTCCAGCTGCTGGTGAGGCAGAGCTCTCCTGGCAGAGTTGCCTGTCCTGTGGCCATGGGGGCCAGGAGGCCACAGGGGGAGGCTGGCTGGTGCCAGGGATGGATCCTGCTGGTGCTGGGAAGTCTGGCTTCACTGGTCCTGCAATCCAGGCTGGGGTCAAAGGAGGATTTCCTACCGGGGCCAGCTTGAGGCGGGGCCCCTCTGGGCGTCGCTGGGGACGGGGAGCTGGTGTCACGGGGACGGACTGGGGAGCGGCTCTCATTTGTTCTTGGCCAGCAGGCGGTACAGGGTGAAGCCCACCAGCGCCGTCACCGCCGCCCCTAGCGCCACCCGCAGCCAGAAGGACGCGACTCCCAGCTCCACGGCGTTCAGGTGGCTGCAAACAAACACAGGAGAGGCCGGTGAGTGTGGCTGTCCCGGTGCTCCCACCCCACAAAGGGAGGCTGGGAGTGCCAGGGGGTGAGCCCAGCACAGAGGGGAACACCCCAGTGAGACTCTGAGAGATTCCCCATGCCTGCAAGCAGAGCTCTCGTCACCCGGCATCACCATCAAGCCAAGGGAGGGCTGTGGGACGGATGTGGCTGTCCCCTCCCCTGCCCTGGAAACAGCTCTCCAACACCTAAATAATTATACAGGTACCTGCCTTTCTAGGTCAAGCTGCCTTTCCAACTCCCAGTGCACGGAGAGCCGGGATGCCACCACGGGGACACTGGTGACAGGGACCAAAGGGCAGCGAGGGACAGGGCCCGGTGCTGCCCCAGTGTACACATTCCCTCCTCAAACACGTGCTGTCCTGCACTAACGTGCTCCTCTCCTCTCTCTCCCTCCATCCATAATTCATTCCCCACTACATCGGGGGAGCACAGCCAATCCCCGGCCCTCCATTACGCTGTTATTTATTTATACCACATACCCTCAGATATATTAAGAATATTTAAATTTTAATACTGCAGAGGGGAGGGAAAAAAAAAAAGCGTCAGCTCTAAAAATAAAGTTGTTTATTGAAAAGAAGCTGGAGGGAAAACTACTCACTAGTAATCCCATCCTGCCTTCCAACGCTCCCACACGCTCTCCCCGCCAGGGCTCGGCCCCTGGAGCTGTGCTCGCCCTTCCCAGCCCTGGAGCAGAGTGATTCCACTCACAGGGATCCTCCTCCCTCCCCACAGCCCCCCCTCACCTCCTGTGACCAGCCTGGCGCTGTCCTACCCCGCTCCCAGCCCCTCTGGGGTGCAGTTCCTCCCAGAGAGAGGCTGTGTGACAGAGGTCTCGCTTCACTGACCTCTTTTTCAGCCTGATCCATCTCATCGGGAGAAAATAGCTGCCACCCCCCACCCCCCCGTGGCCCTTGGCAAACTAAGCTGGCTACTCCTCTTCAGCATTTTTTATCTTAGGCTTCAAAAATAAACACTCCTGTGGTAGGATGTATCTACTAAATCTGCCAGAGACATACACACAGGCAGAAGAAAACCTCCCCCTTCTGCAATTAGAGAAGAAGTGGCTTTTCTGTTTCAATTATTTGTATAAGCAGATCACAGAACCCTGGAATAGTTTGATTGGAATCCTTTCCAATCCTTAAAGCTCATCTCATCCCACCCCCTGCCATGGGCAGGGACACCTCCCACTATCCCAGGTGGCTCCAAGCCCCATCCAGCCTGGCCTTGGACACTGCCAGGGATCCAGGGCCTGCCCACCCTGCCAGGGAACAATTCCTTCCCAATATCCCATCTAATCCTGCCCTACTTCAGCTTAAGGTCATCCACCCTTGTCCTGTCACTGCATGCCCCAGATGACACCAAAAGCTGCAGAGAAAGCAAAGCAAAAGCGATGTGGCAGAGGCAGGGCTGGGACACAGCCCCCTCCCCAGGCCGTGCCCCCATGGGAAGGATACTAACGGGAAGGTGGCAGCAGTGGCCAGTTTGGTGTAGACAGCAGTGCTGGGTGGTCCCTGGCTGTGGCAGGAGAAGAGGAAGGGTGGAGGGAGGCAGTGCTTGTAGCAGAACTCAGCTGGGAAGAGCCCTGGCTGCTGGCTGGCTTCTGGCAGGTCTGTCTTGGAGGCCACGAAGACACAGGGGATCTGGCTGTCCAGGTAGTGTTGCTGCAGAGAGAGAAACCCCCGTGACGGGTTGAGGACCAACCCTGGGAGAGGCAGGGCTGCCACGAAGGCTGATGCCCCTGGTGAAGTCTAAGAGGACTCCTGTGGTTGCCCAGGACCACTGGGAAGGTCTCCAGGGTCCCTGCCAGCTACCTTATAGATGCTGGCACAGTAGCTGAAGGATTTGGGGTCGCTCTGGCTGTAGATGAAGCAGGCGACGTCACAGGCTGCGTCCGACGGCTTCGAGAACGCGGCGTCAGCACTGACCTCGTACAGCTGGAGCAGAGGGGACAGGGCTGTGGCACTGCAGTGTCCCAGGGGTCCATGAGCTGTTCCTCACACCAGCACATGGACCGTGCCAGCACAGGCCCAGGCACAGGCACAGGCACAGGCACAGGCCCATGTGCCAGGGCACGGGGACAGCCCAGCCCTGCTAAGAGCCAGGCACGGCTCAATTCCCTGCCCTCCCAGACTTACTATGAGGTACTTCTCCTGGCCGTTGACCTGCACTGTGTTGATGGCGTAGAGGGATGGCTGTCCTGGGTTCTCCCTCTGGGCCTGTCACCAGGAAAACACCGTCTCAGGCAGTGGAGCCAGGAGCAGTGCTTGGTGAGGGACGGTGTTTCACACTGCCCTGTCCCCCTGGCCTGACAGACCCCTGAAGGGCAGCCAGGGCCTGTCATGAGATGTGGGGCTGCTCCTAACAGGCAAGGGAAGTCAGCACTGCTGTGGTCAGAGCAGGGAAAGGCACAGCCCCTCGGGACAAGCAGAGGGAGCAGACCCACTGCTTTAGCCACGATAAGGACACCAAAGCCACCAGCACGGAAGGGGTGCGAAGCACGGGCAGGGAGGGCATCACACAGGGGGGCCTGGCCAGGGGCAAGGAGGTGCCACCACAGGACAGATCACTCCAGGACCCCCAGCTGGTGCCTCCTGCTCCGCCCTGGGAGCGTGGCCGGGCAGGGAGCAGCCACTCACCGCCAGGCTCCTGCCGAGGAAGGCCTGCAGGAAGGCAGACTTGCCTGTGCCCCGTGCTCCCAGCACCTTGCACAGGAAGACATTCCTCTGCGTCTGCCCCTTCTCCAGGTCAATCCTCTTCTCCCGGGTCACTGGCAGGAGAGAGGGTGGTGAGAGCCAGGAGGGACCTGAGTTGTGACAGAAGGGGAGGGCATGGTTGTACCTGTGAGGGCTTGGGTCTGGGAGTCCTGCTCCGAGAGGATGGGGTAGCCCAAGTAGCCCAGGCACTCTAGGCAGTGCCGTACGTCCAGGTAAGCCACGAGCCTGGGGAGACAGAGCACGCCAGGAGAGTCAGCAAGGGCTGAGTGATGTGACCAAGGGCCAGGGAGAGGGACTGAGCTTACGTCCACTGGCAGAGGAATCCATGCAGGGAAAGCAGGCCTTTATCAGTGGTGCATACCGTGTTGTAGAGCTCGGGGCCCCAGGGCACGCGGGGGAACACGCTGAAGAAGCTCTGCAGCTCTGTGTGTGACAGGGCTCCGTCCTGGTCCTGCCAAAACACAGGGAGTCACCGGGGGAGGCAGGACCCAGCCCGTGCCCAGAGGGGGCCCTGCCACACGGGCCACCTCCCTGCTGCGCACTGTCACAGGGATCCTGTCAATGGCAGGAATCGATCGGCCACAGCGAGGCCGGAGCTGGGTGAGCTCAGAGCCTGTGCCTCAGGGACTGCCAGCACTGCACAACAGCAAACATGCTGTGGGACTGCAGCTGCAACCAGGCCGGGCTTGTCCATGCCCACCCCACAGCCCTGAGCTGCTGTTCCTGGCATTCCTGGAGCCAGCTGTCCCACGGCAGCCTGCATCAGGCCAGCCTGGCCTTCCACAGGCCAGCTCAGCACACAGGCTGCTGTGCCTGAACGGGACCCGCTGGCACCTGGGCACCCAGGGATGTGCATCCATTCAGTTCTGCCATTCCCCATGGCTACAGAGCTGATCTGGACACACAGGGATGTGTGTCCATTCTGCTGCCATTCCTGAGCCACTCCCCTTTGTCACAGAGCTGCGATACCCCAGATGCACATCAACATCTGAATAGCCAGTCCGAGCAGGTGCAGGCTGATCCAATACATCCCCTTCTCCCACTCTCTAAGAGCCTGAGTTTGGCACAAATGTGTTGCTTTCTCTCCCCCTCTCCAGCCTGGCAGCCCTCCACCAGGCTGGCAGATGCTGGTGTTTGGTCCATGGCTGCTGGCCAGCAGCTGTGCCCGCTTCCCTGCCTGCCTCCCTGCCCAATTCCGCCCAATTCCCTGCCTCCCTGCCTGCTGCAGCCAGGCACTACAAGGGTCATGCCAGCTTGATGCCAACTCAGACCCAGTCCCTCAAAGGCCAAACTGCTCTTTGGCCAAGAGTACTGACCAAACCCCACGTCCCTGAGGGGTTGTCACACTACCTACAGCTTACTGTGGCCACTTCCTGCTCCCAAAGCCTCCAAAGAGGGAATGCTGTGGCAGAGGAAAGCCCTTCCCTGGTGCTCCATGAGCTCCCTGGCACAGAGGGGTGGTTAGGGGAGCAGCTGTGCTCGGGTGTGCAGGCCCAGCAGTGCATCCCCTCCCCTGCTGCCCACCTTGTCGTGCTTCTCAAAGAGCTTCTGCAGGAACTGGTATCCCAAGTGGTTGAGCTCTGTGGAGCAGCCGGGGGGCACACGGATCCTGTTGGGAAAATCATGGAATTATTTAGGTTGGAAAAGCCCTCTCCGAGTCCAACTGTTCCAACACTGCCAAGGCTACCATTGACCCATGTCCCCAAGTGTCACATCTACATGGCTTCTAATCCCTCCAGTGATGGGGGGACTCCACCACTGCCTCGGGTAGCTGTGCCAGTGCCTGATAACCCTTTCAGCAGAGAAATTTTTCCTACTACCCAATCTAAACCCCCCCTTTTATCTTTCATATCTTATTCTCCAGTTCAGACACTCAAATGAACCTCCTCAAGCCCTGAACAAAGGGCAGTGTGTGAGCACATCTCACCCAGGGGAAACAGCTCCCCACTCTCTCCCTGCTCAAGGTCAGCTGTTGCCTCCAGGCCTGGCTATTCCTTGACACAGTCCTTTATTTTGGGGAGAATCCCCTGAGGGTGCACAGTGGCCTTTCCTTGGCACATCTCAAGCAGCCCGGGAGATGCTGTGCCCTCGCTTTGCCTCATGCCCAGGGCTTCAGGAGGGCACAGCAGTGCTCCAGGGTGCCATCCACCAGCATGTCCCTGTCACCTCCCTGCAGCCTGCTCTCTGGGAAGAGGAGGAGGCAGCTCCCAAGCCAAACCCTTCCATTCCTGCCAGCTCCTCATCTCCAGAGCGGCAGGGAGCAGAGAGGAGACAGCAGCAGCACAATCAGCCGCGAGGGCTGTGCTGACAGCTCACTGCTCCCGACAGAGCCGCTCTGCCTCGCTCAGCCAGGCACACAGCAGCCTCCAAGAACCCCTTGCTGATGTCAAGGCAAGTCTGGATTTCACTCCCCACCTTCCTATCTGCCTAAATCAGCAACCCCAGGCCTGCTGTATTTGTCCCTGACCTCACGTGTCAGCTCCTGCCCGAGGGGAAGGCGAGGACTGCAAACCTGACCCTGACCTAAGGGCCCAGAGCAGCTCCTGGGCTGCAGGAAGGATGCAGCCAAGGTGCTGAGGATGCGGAGCCACGCACCACGGGAACGTGGCCCCCTGGCCAGCCCTGGACACTCACTGTGGGTACAGGTAGTCATCTGTCAGCTCCAGCTCATCGTCGTAGCCGAAGCGGCGCAGGATGGTCCAGGTGGTCTCATGCCGGCCCCTCTGGATGAAGAGGGTGTTGAGGAAGAGGAAGCCTGCAGGAGAGATCAGAGGGCTCAGCCACAGTGGAGCCAGTTCAGGCTCAGGGGTCCACTCCTCAGCCATGCTTTCCCTGGGGAAACAGACTGCTGGGACAGAGAGCCACAGCAGGCTTGTTTTAACAAGAGGGATTAACTAGGCTTGGAATGAGAGCCAGGAGGCTCAGGCCAAGGACAGGGCCCTGGGATGTGCTGAAGGAGGTGGGTCCCTCCCTCCCCTGGGAAGGAGCAGGGAGCCCTCGGGCTGTTACCGTTCAGGGTGAGGCCGTTGTCCTGCACCCCGTCTGTCGTGTTCTTCCACACAACCATCTTCACATCCTCCAGGGCCTGTGGAGCCAGGGGGTTTCCAAAACAAGACTTCTGCCTCCCAAGAGAATGAAGACCGTTGTCAGAAAAGCACTCAGAGAGCACCATCCAGGTTCCCTCTCCCCTGGCAAGGAATGGGGTTTCAGGGAGGGAAAATCCACCCAGCTCATGGATTTCTGTGTTATGCCTTGACCAAACCCCTGTTCTTCAGCATTCCAATAATTTAGGACTCTCAGCATCTCCAGAGCCTCCTGGTCTTCCCATGGCACAGCAAACTCAGCCCAAGCTTAGGAAGATGGAACCCCACATGCTCAGAGATGCACCCTGCAGTGCTTCAGCTGTGCCACAGAAACACCACACAGAAACGGGATGGCTGTGCCAGGAGGGGCAGCTTTCCTGCTGGAAAGGGAATCCCAGGCACTGGGGAACTCCTCAGCTCTGCAGCCACCCTACCTGGAAGTAGTTGAGCTCATCATCACTGAGGATCTGGTTGTTGTCCTGGTCCGAGAGGTTGAAGATCCGGGTCAGTGCTCGAGCACAGGCGGGTTTGAGCTGCAAGGACCAACCACAGTGACAGTGACAGGGCACCAGCCACAGCCTGGCCCTTCCTCCTGCAGCCCCACACACAGAGGCCTCCCTTCCTGCACTTCTAGGCCAGTACCACAGCCTCCTTGGAGGTGGGAATCATGGAATCGTTAAGGTTGGAAAACTGCTCCAAGATCTGAGTCCAGCTGCTCCCCCAGCACTGCCAAGGCCACCACTAGCCCGCATCCCCACGTGCCACAGCCACAGAGCTTTTAAATCCTTCCAGGAATGCTGACTCCACCACTCCACCTGTGCCAGTGCCTGACCACTCCTTACTGTGAAGAAATTTTTCCTAATATCCCATCTAAAGTCAGAGAGGACAATCCATGGGGAATTTTTCTTCCAGACCCTTCCCTCCACAACCAACACACAGCCTGGAGCATGAGGGCTCCTGCGCCAAAACACCCAAGTCCCTGCAGGTGTCTGTCTGCCCAGCTGGCTGCACTGAGCACAGGAGATGGGCACTGTTCCCTTGGCCTGTCTGTGCCAGCCCAAACCCTCCACCTGCATTCCAAAACCTGCAGCCCAGAGCAGTGAGAGGGAAGGAGAGCCCCCCAGGAGCCCACCTGCTTCTCCTCCGGGTCGTAGAGCGGGGCAGTGGGGTGCAGCACCGCTTTCTGGGCGTAGTAGAAGAGCTCAGAGATGTTCTTGAGGTTCTTGGCAGAGCACTGGGGATTCAGAGGAAGAGACAGCCCTGATGAAAAGGGCAGGAGGAGGATGACACAATCTCCCCCAGCCAGACTAGCTATGCCTCAAAGCCCAGAGCAACATTTGTCCACCACGAGGAAAAATCCAAAGGGACAATCTCCTGGGTTTTGCTCTGGCTTTGCTGTGCCCATTCCACAGCCCCAGAACCAACAGGGCCTGTGTGGAGCTCTAACTAGAGAGCCACAGAGAGCAGACACAGAAAGCTGCTCCTTGGCAAAGGGGTAAAGCACAGAAAGGCCAAAGGACAGGCTCTCAACCCCTGGACACGGGGACTTGTGTAGAGCAACAAATCAGGGCAGCTCTCCAGGAGCACAGAGGCTCCCTGACTCCCACCAAACCAGCATTCCAACCCCTCAGGGAGGCTCTGCACACCCCCCAGCTCCCTCACCTCCACACAGGTCTCAATCTCCGAGAACTGGTTCATGATGGGCAGGATGACCTCCATGGAGCTGCCCACCTGCAGGTCAGACTTGTTTCCCACTAAAATAATGGGGATTCTAGGAAAGACACAGAGCACAAGTGAGGCCACCCCTCTCTTGGTCCCAGCACTGTCCCAGCCATTGGTGCTCCCATGGGCAGGCCAGGGAGGCCCCAGCTCTCCTCTGCAAGGTCCAGAGCAGCTTTCCTGCCTGCCACAGCCGGGAGCATCCATCTGGAGAAACAGACTGCCTGATCCTGCTTATGCTTTCACCCGGCAACAATATGCTCAGGAGCCTTTAATCCAGCACAACAGCCTTCTGCCCAAGAGATCCACACACAGACTAAAGCTTCTGTGCTCCCAGACCCCCCAGGCAGCCTCCTCTCGCTGTCTGGCTGAGAAGAGATCAACGGAGGAGAAGGATCCCTCCTCAGTGACCCCTTGTCTCAACCAGATCTCTGGCAGAGGAAAGTGCCTGTGTGCTTCTGCTCTAACGGGTCTGGCCACAAACCTGGAATGATTTTGGTTGGGAGGGACCTTAAAGTTCATATCATCCCACCCCCTGCCATAGGCAGGGACACCTCCATTAGACCATGGCTCCAGGCCCCATTCAGCCTGGCCTGGATCAAACCACAAAGCTGGCGGTGAAGGAAGGTGAGGATGCACCCCACAGCCCCCAGAATCCCCCAATTGTGCACCCACAGATCACACCCCACAAGGTACCTGGATCCCTTCTCAAGTCCCCCGTTCACCATGGGGATCCACTTTGTGCGAATCTGGAAGGTGAGCAGAGGGAAAGGGCTGTCAGCACAGCCTGGGGAGAGAGAGGCAGCTCCCAGGCAGGCAGGAACAGGGCCCTGCAGGCATCTGCTCCCCGGCATTCCCTCACACCAGCAGGCAGAGTAGCCCCAGGGATGCTGGATGCCAGCACCAGGATGCAACAAGCCTGTTGTCCTGCTGTGGCGGAGCAACTTTGGGTGGGGCTCAGCTCCTGCTTGCAGGAATCTCTGACCCAAAATCCCACAGAGCCAGGGGCCATCAGTACATGCCCACACCACAGGGCAGCATGGAAACCCCAGCACTAGGAACCCCCTCTGGCCCTACTGCCAGAGCGGGGCCGTGGTGGGGACCCATTACCTTGTCAATGGTGGCCTCCTTGGTGACATCGTACACCATGCAGACCACGTTGGCCTGCAAGAGAAGCAGGAGAGGGTGGTGAAGGGGTCCCTGCCACACTGGTGGCAGCACTGGGAATGCCAGGGCTGCAGGGAATGCCATGGAAGCAGGGAATGCCAGGGCTGCAGGGAACGCAGCCTGAGCTGCCAGGAAAGCTCAGCGGCCGAGCGCACGTGAGCATGGACACGTACGCAGCCCCCCGTGCCCTCAGTCCGAGCCCACGAGCTCCTGGGAGCAGCTCCTCTGCCTCGGGAGCTGCTGCTCCCATGCCTGCTGGCCCAGATCCCCCTCCCACAGCAGCCGTGTCCAGGCCCTCCTCCCCTCCTGACCCCCTGCAGCCAGGGCCAGCACCGAGGCTTTATCGGAAGCAGACAGGAGGGATCACTGGTCCTTTCAGCAGAGAGTTTAATGCTAATCCGAGGACACACAAGGGTTTAGGCAGGATTTCCTGGAGCCATTTAAAGCTTCTGTGTACTCCTGCTGTCTGGGTGGAGGGAGCAGGACCCCTGTGCCCACCTCCTCGACCGTTAGCCACTGGGGTTGGGAGGCTGGGAAACTAAATAGCTTTGCTCACGTGAGAGAGATGGTTTTATTATCCATAATTAAAAGGTCCTCATGTCTGCGGAGTCAAGGTTAATCCCAGGGCAAAGAGCAGCTGGGTCCAACCCAGCCAGACAACTTAATTATTGCTCCATGGCTGCTCTGAGGGCTCCCACATCCCTCCCTGCCCAGCGCTCGCCAGGGGCTGCAGCTCCAAATTAACTCGTCTGTGCCACCGCTTCATCAGGCAGCCACAGGGATCTAATGCAGGGAGCAGGGGTCTGGCCCAAACCCAGCAACTGCTTCGCCCTCTTCTGAGCCCATGGGGAATATCCCGAGGCTGAGAGCACAATGTCTGCTCCTGCCTCCTCCTCCTCCTGTGGGCAGCGAGCTGCCCCTGCCGCTCGCCTTCTGGAGGCTCCCTGGAGGGCTTGGACAAGCCACACACTCCAAGACAGAGCAGGATTAAACAAGCCTCTAAACAAACGAGGAGCATTAATCCGTGGATAACCAACTGCCTGTGCCTCTCTGGGTGGCGAACAGGGAGGGGAGGGGAGCAGCCATGCATCCCCTGGGGACCACAGCCTCCTGTCCCCATCCCAGCCAGCCCTGCTCACCTTGGCGATCTCCTCCTGCAGCTCCTCCTCCGTCTGCTCCGACTCTGGAAGGGGAATGAAGCCATCACCACCTGCCCAGGCAGGGCCACCCCGTCCCAATCCCCTCAGCCAGGGAGGGAAGGGGAGAAGCCAGGCAGGACAGGGCCCTACCTGAGTAGTCCACTATGTGCGTGGGGACCTTCTCAGGGGTGACGTCGGCCGGGATGGTGATCTCCTCCGCCCGGGGGGGCACCTGCAAAGGCAGCACACCCCATCCAGCCAAGCAGCACAGGTGACAAGGGACTTCAGGGCTTTGGCCACTGCTAGGGCAGGATGAGCCGTGGATCACACACTGCTCTTGGCCCACCAGGCTGCAGCAGCCCTGCACTCCAGCGCAGGCACAGGCAGGGTCCTCAAGGTGGAACTTCCACCTGCTTCCCTCACACGAAGCTCCTGCTCCCAGTGGAGATAAGCCCTGGGCACTCCCTGGGCTCCTCTGGGAGCTGTGCTGAGCTGATTGTGTGGGGTAGGCTGGGCTGGGAGCAGGGAAGGGGTGCAGGGCTGGTCCCCCCAAACCCCTGAGCTGATGCTACCCAGCACAACACCACGGAGGGCACACATAGGCAGCAGGAGAAACCACCTGAGGCTCAGGGAAATGTGCCTGGACAGACTGATCCCATTTCCTTACCCAAACTGTGCTGGGACAGCAAGCTGCCGAGGGGCACAGCTGGCCTAGCTTGGAGCACCAAACCCATCTCCAGAGGGTGCAGCGGGCAGGGAATGGGTGGTGCCTTCCCAGGGCTCTGTGGTGGTGCCAGCCCTGCTGTGCTGGTGACAGAGACCCCCAGCAGCAGCAAGGGGGTTCCTGGGAGGCACCAACATCCTCCTCAGGGCACAGAGAGCTGCAAGTCAGGATCAGCCCCCAAGTCGGAAACAGAGCACAAACTCCTCCATCAGAGGAAAACACCACCTCAGCTGGAGCTCCGTGTGGTCCTCACTGACCTCACCTGAACCAGCCCCGTGGCTGTCACAGCCCCGGGAGCTGCGAGCACCTCCCAGACAGCCCCATGTCCAGCGGGGACACTGGGGACAGAGCTGTCCCACACAGAGAGGGGGCGCGGGCTGGGGGTGTGCGCGTCCCCGCCCCACTCACCTCTTCAGGAAACTCCTCTCCCACCAGAGCCATGATCAGGGACGTCTTCCCCACCTGGGCTAGGAAATAAAGGGAGGACGTTGACATTGGCACCGGCACGGCAGAGCTTGAGGGGGAGAGCGGCAGGTGGGAGCCACGATCGGAGCCGTGACACCACGGATGGGCTGGTGACAATGACGGGCCCGGTCTCCCCTCTGGTCCTGCCAGCGACGGGGTGGGGTCCACCTGGGCCCCTCGCCCGCCCTCGCCCCTCCCCTGCAGAACCCTCTCCCCCGGGATCCCCGTGCCCCCTCCCCCTTGCCGTGCTGGAGGAGCCGCGCCCGTGCCCCCCGCGCCCCTCACCCTCCCCGAGCAGCAGGATCCGCACGTCCCGCTTCATGGCGGCGCCGCCGCCTCCCCGGCCCCCCCCACTTCCGGCCGCACCACCGAGCGGCGGCGCAGAGCGGCGCGGGGCAGCGCGGCGCCCCCTGGCGGGGCCGGCACACCGAGACCTCCAGCGTTGGTCTTTCCATGGTTTATTAACGAAAACAAAACGTTCAACGGCAACAAACGGCGAACGGGGCCGTGAAACACGTTCCAGGCCCGGGCGGGGCCGCAGGCGGGCCGGCCGCTGCAGCCGCGGGGGCGGCGGTTTGGGCCGGGTGGCGGCCGGAGCCGGGGCCCGTCCCGGGGCGGGCCCCGCTGGAGAAGCGGCGCTGGGGCAGGGCCGCACGGCTCAGGCGCCCGGGAGCTCCCACACGAGGACGGCGCTGTGGGAGGCCGTGAGGAGACGGCGGCCGGAGGGCGCGAAGCGGCAGAGGTGCACGGTGTCGTCGTGGCCGGCGTAGTCCTGCGGGGCCCCGGCGGGGCAGGGCTGCAGCCGCAGCAGCCGGTCTGCAGAGAGGAGCGGCTCAGGGTTGCGCAGGAGGCTCCCACTGGCCCCGATCACCCTTCAGACCCAATCCCTGGGGCTTGTCCGTGCCACGACCACCCTTCCCTGTCACCCACACACCTTCTCCACCTCTGCTCCCTGCCAGAAGCACCATTTGTGGTCACCTCCCACCCCCTTTCCGTGTCTTGTTCTGGCCAGAAGCACCATTCCCCCTCAGCCCCTCTCCCTGTCCTTTCCCTGCCAGAAGCACTGCTCCCAGTCACTCCTCAGGCTCTCTCCCCACTGCTGAGCTGGAAGTTGAGTCGCTGAGCTGAGTGACACAGGACAGACGGACCCAAACTGCTCGAGGAGCAAGGTACCCTTCTCAGGAGCAGGGTCCTGCCTGTCCCCATGCTGTGGGAAGGTCCCTGCTGCCTCAGAGGCTGCAGAAATGAAGACAACCCAGAACCCCGGGAAGTAATTCCAGTGACAAACCCTGCCCGTGGCCAAGCGAGATTGACCTCATGCATCTCATTTCTGACCCAGGAGCCTCCTGGAGGTTTCTCCTTTCCCTGGACCGTACCTCCCAGGTTTGAGGACATGTCTCTAGTTTGGAGGAATGAGGACGCTTGTTTCCCCTCTGGCAGAAGAAGGAGGGGCGCAGGCACCCCCAGCACTCACCACCAAAGCCGAGGGCCATGAAAGGTGCAGCTGGGGACAGGCTGAGGGACGTGGCAAAGGCTGGCAGGGAGATCTTCCTGAGCACCTGCAGCCCAGCAAGAGAAACACGGGCAGCTCAAAGGGGGCAGGCAGTGCCCACAGCTGTGCAGCCACAGCCCTAAGGAGGGTGATGGGGAGGCTGAGGGTGCACAGCTCCTAAAGCTGCCCCAGGTATCCAGGAGACAATGGAGAGTGTCGATGCTCGGGAAGCAGCTGCCTTCCCCTCCCTGGGATCAGGGACTGGCTGCCTGCCTGGCTGCAGCCTGAGGCAGGGGCAGGGCTCTGCTGCTCACCTGGGGCCACACCCTGGAGCTTCCAAGATGTTAATCTGTTCCCTGAGCAGCTGCCTGAGCCCACCCCACCCCTGTGACTGAGGGTAACACACAGGACAGCTCTGCCAGCCACCCCTGTCCCTACTGCCTGTGGCAGGGAACAGGTACCTGTTTCTTCCTCAGGCTGTAGAACAAAGCTTCCTTCTGCAGCCCAAAGCCCACGTAGACCAGGACACCGTGTTCCCAAGGGCAGAATGCAGCCAGGCTGGGAGGGAGGCTGTCCAGACCCTGGTGAGGGAAACCAAAGGCAACAAAACTGAGGCTGGATTCTCTTTCTTGGATCAACGAGAGATAAAAGGAGAGCACAGAGGGACCCCAGGGCTGTGAGTGTTTGAGCAGTGGGACATGAGTATGGTGGAGGCTGCTTCCTCCCTCTTGGATTCCCATCTCTGGCTCAGGGAAAGCAAGGAACAACTACACCCAAATAGTTTTGTGTTGTAGGAGCAGGTCCCATGAGGGTCCAACAGGTTGAATTCCCACTGAGATGTTACTGCTGCACAGGCTTGTAGCTGGGATTTGGTTATGGATCAGCTCAATACAAGAAAATGGGGCCCAGGAGGCAGATCTTGAGTGGGGGATGCAAGATCAAACCTTCATGCTGTAGGGAGAGCTGTAGTGAGCTTATTTCCAGAGCAAATCCATCTTTTTGGAAATAAACAGAAGAATTATTGACAGAACCCAGGTGCTTTATGGACCCAGGCTGAGGCACTGCCTCTTGCCCCCCAAAAACACTCAGCTTCCTTCTGTCTGCCAGTGGCACCTGCACCAGGGACCACCTCCATCCTCTGCAACACAGAATCTCCTGCTTTTCTAGCAGGTGTCCTGCTGCCCAAACCCAACCCCTGGGCTGGAGCCAGAGGCTTCTGCCAAGCAGCAGGGACACACAGGGCTGAGTACTTGGCTCTGGGAAGCCATCGCCACGCTCCTGGCTCAGCGCACTCACACTCGGAGAGTCAGAATTAGCAGTATGCTCATAATTAGCTCTCCCTCCTGCACACCGTGCTCACTGCTGCCGGGCTCTGCTTTGCTGGCACAGGGCTCTCAGTTCTTTGCAGGTGCAGTTTAGGGCTCCCATGGTTAAAGTCAGGGCTGCGGGGCAGTCTGGCACTGCTACACTTTCTTTCCACACCCAAGAAGCTGCACTGACAAGACACTGTGAACTGGAGTAACGGAGATGCCTTCCCTAAGCACACACTCACTCTCTCAGAGCTCTGTGCCTCCCTCCTCCATCTCTGCTGGTGTCCAGCCTCACACCAGGAGCAGGCAGGGCCTGGCAGGTGCCACACTCACCTCGGGGCCAGCAGGAGCTGGGAAGCTGAGCCAGTCGAGGAGCTCACATTTGTCCTGGAGCCAGTCGGAGGCCCAGACGCTGACGCGGCGGTCGGAGCTGGCTGCCAGCCAGAGCTCCCCTCCTGCCACCCCGAGCTCGTGGTACTGTGAGCAGAAACACAGCCCTGTCCTTCTGGGGACACAGAGGCTTTGAAGGAGGGGGACAGTAAAGAGTGGGACAGGAACTCATGGGAACATGGGGCTTGTGTTTAGGGGATCAAAGCCAGGATTAACTTCTGTTTGTGGTTGCCCCATCTCTGGAAGTGTCCAAAGCCAGGCTGGACAGGGCTTGGAGCAACCTGGTCTAGTGAGAGGGGTCCCTGCCCGTGGCAGGGGACTGGAAATTGATGATTTTTAAGGTTCTTTCCAACCCAAATACTGGTCTGAACAACACAGTTGTCTTCCTTGGGACACCCTCCTGACCTGCACATCTCCTAGGAGAGTTATTTCCAATACCATGTGCCCCCTAACAACGTCCTTCACCTCAAATCAAGGAGGATTTCCTCAGTCTCAGATTACCAGGAAACACAGCCTTGCAATGTAGATGATCTTAAAGCCTGAGAGCTTAGGAGAGACTATTCCCACTTCTGCTGTGCACAGGGAAAAAACCTCTCCATGAAGAGGAGGACAAAGGAGGTACTCAGACCATCCCACTGCTCACAGCCAAGTCTTCCCAGCTCCACAGGAATGATACAGGCTGCCAAAGACCCTTTTTGGGGGGCACAGCGGCTGCAGGCTGACAGCCTGGGCCGCTCCTGAGGGGTGCTGCCCTCCAAGAACCTGTGGCACAGGTTCATGTCACACCTATGTGCAGGGTGTCAACAACTGCCACTGAAGCTCCCCCGGCAGGCACAGGCTGCACCTACAACGCATGGAGATTTATTCCACTGAATATATCCCTGGAAAAACTGATCAGAATTGCTGGAGGGGATGGAGGAAGATTTCCAAAGAGGAAAAGCAAGGGACACCAAAGCAAACTTGCTGACCAGAGCTGTGCAGTGACACATGGGGACTCCTGAGGTCTCACTCACCTGCTTCCTGGTGCACTGGAGAACGGTGATGGGGGAGCCTTTGTGGTCAGCCAGGACATGGATGGTCATTCCAGTGCGAGGGCTGCTGACAGCCACTATCCCATCCTTGCTCCCCGATAAGATCATTTCCCCTGATGGCAGAGGAGAGGAAAGAATGGGACACTTCTTATGGGAGGAAAAAATGGTCAGAGGAGAAACGTCCAAGACTATGGGATACCAGTGTCCTGAAACACTGTGAAAGGCTGGGAACATCCCAGTCAAGGGCTGGGTATGATGAGATATCTCAGAGACACCCAGGACACCTCAACACTGAAGAAGAGCCACAGTAGATCATAAAACAAAGGTGTTCGTTGTACCCAAACCCCCAGGCTATCCCAGAGCAAATGCACCTCCTGTGTCCCACTGACCACGTGCCCAGCTGGCTGGGTCACCAGAGCTCACTGAGACAAGTTCTGTGGCTCTCCCTGGCCCTGTGGTTTTGGGCAGCTGGCCAGGACATAGAGCAGCTGGAGGCCAGGGTAAACCCAGGCAGCACCAAGCCATGTTCCCCGAGGTCACATGTCCCCAGTGTCACCTCAGGAGGCCTCACCATCAGTGGAGTAGGTGACTGCTGTCAGTGCAGCAGCGTGGGGGTGCATTTTCAGCTCCATCTCTGTCCTGGAAACACTGAACACACGGACAGTGCCATCACTGTACCCTGCCACCACGTGCTGGCTCTTGCTGGGACAAGGCCACACTTCAACGGGACGAGGCTTCCAGGCCAGGCACTGGCAGCTCTGCAAAGAAATTGGCAGAGACATGGTGACACCGGGGACACTTCCCTGTGCCAAGAGGAAGGGACTGATGTGCCACAAACCCTTACCTGGTTGAGCACCTGGAACTGCACCACCAGCTCGGTGCTGCCCAGAGCCCAGATCCTCACGCTGCCGTCCTCCCCGCACGTGGCACAGTGACTCTCATCGGGACTGAAGCACACCTCGGTCACCTGCTCCAGGGAAAAGGCAGACAGCAGGGGCTCCATGGGTGCCACAGCCCAGAGCACTTCAGCTGCCCTGCCCCTTCATCCCCAGGATTGTGCCCATGGGACACACCAGATGAGAGGGAACATAAAGGAAGGTGCAGAGCTTTGCTTTTGGGCTAAGAGGACAAGAGGAAATGTCCTCAACTTGCACCAGGGAAAATTTAGATTGAATATTAGGAATAATTTCTTCACAGAAATGGTTGTAAAAGCACTGGCACAGGCTGCCCAGGGCAGTGGTGGAGTCACCATACCCAAGAGTGCTCAAAAAATGTGTAGGTGTTGCACTTGGGGACATGGTTTAATGGCGAATGTTGTGGTGGTGCTGGGTTGCTGCTTGGACTTGATGATCTTAAAGGTCTTTTCCAATCTTATCAATCATGGCAAAGAGTAAAGCCAGCCCCAAAGGCAGGACCGGGCACTGTGCACAGTAAACCTAACCCCAAAGGTAGGACCAAGGCAAGATGCACTGCAAGTTGTCACAAAATACCTTCTCTCCCACCATTTGAATATTTTTTTTTTTTCTGTAGCAGAAAGACACCCTGAAGCAACAGCAAAACTCAAAGTAGGCCCAGCCCCTCTGACCTTGTTCTTGTGGCCACTGATGAGTCGGATGCTGGTGCTCTCCACCCAGTTGATGTACCACAGGGTCCCTGCCGTGGTGCCCACAATTCCCATTTCCAGGGAGTCGTCAAAGGCTGCACTCACAATGGTCCCATCCAGGGTGATCTCGTGCTCCAGCAGGACTGAGCCAGACCTGGAGCAGGGCAGGGTGGGAGAAGGACTGGCTCAGATGTTGGAACAGGCACTCTCTGCCTGCTTTAAATCCATCTTTCTAATGAGCCAGTTCAATGAGAGGCTCCTGTCCATGGAACAGTCACTGGGAGAGCTGGGGTTGTTCATCCTGGGAGCCCTCAGAGCCCCTTCTAGTGCCTAAAGGAACTCCAGAAGAGCTGGAGAAGGACTTTGGAAAAGAGCCTGGAGGGACAGGACAAGGGAGAGGGGCTTCCCACTGCCAGAAGGCAGCGTTGGATGGGATATAGGGAAGGAATTCTTTCCATGAGGGTGGGGAAGCCCTGGCACAGGGTGCCCAGAGCAGCTGTGGCTGCCCCTGGATCGCTGGCAGTGCCCAAGGCCAGGCCGGACAGGGCTTGGAGCAACCTGGGATAGTGAAAAGGGTCCCTGCCCATGGCAGGGAGGATTGGAATGGGATGGTCTTGAAGGTTCCTTCCCACCCAAACCATTTCATGATTCTGTGATTTGTACTTTAACCTTCTTTTTACAGGAAAGAAAAAAAAAAAATAGGGCATGCAATAACATGAGAGAAGAAACCAAGGCAATGTATTTTCCCTAATTCTCCTAAAGGAATTCCTACAAACCACTGACACAAACTTCAGGCACAATAAACACCCACTTCCACTATTAAGAGGGTTCAGCTACCTGTGGCAAAAATTCAGTCAAAAGATCCAGACAGAAAGAATCAGCAGTCACGGGATGGAGAGAAAAGCTAAGGATGAAGAGCAGGAGCAGCGTGGTTGCATGTGGTGTCTGTCTGCAAAAAGCCACCTCTCAGACGGGTCTTGGGGGCTGCCAGGTGAGTGGCCACGAGCTCCTACCTGGCATCGGGCCCCTTCAGCCTCAGCTCCTGCACGGTGGCCACGGACCACAGGCGGATGCGCTTCGTGTTGCTGCCGCTCAGCAGGCGCTGGTGCCGACACAGCAGCACACCTGGGGACGAAGGGCGCCTGTCAGTGTCCAGGGCTCCCTGCTGTGCTGTCCTGGGTGGGAAGATGTGTGTGTATGCTATTTGCCAGCTGGCAGAGCTGGGGCAGTTCTCTGCTGTTCATGGGGCAGTTTGCTTTGTCTCTCCCACACCCATCCTCCCTCCAGGAGATCTCTGCTGTCCATGGTCACTGAGTGTCCCTGCCTGGCTGATCAAATTCCATCATCCCATGGGAGATGCTCTGCCCAGGGCAGGAGCCAAGCATTCCCACCTGGATAGAACCTGACCCTGGGAACAGCACAGCAGCCTTTGCCCCCTGCATTCTCAGAGGAGCAGCTTTCTGCTGCCCTGCATTCCCAGAGGAGCAGCTTTCTGCTGCACTGCATTCCCAGAGGGAGAGCAGGCCCATCTACACCACCCTTTCAGAGGAAAACACCCTTGTGCAGGATCCCTGCTCCAACAGAACCACAGCTGGCCCTGCAGGAGGGCTGCAGCCACCATTGAATGGGACTGCTACAAGACCCTGACCCACAGGGTTTGTTTTCTGGGTTTTTTTTTTTGTACTATTGCATTTGTATTTTTTAATTTTTCCTAGTAAAGAACTGTTATTCCTGCTCCCATATCCTTGCCAGAGAGACCCTTAATTTAAAAATTATGATAATTCAGAGGGAAGGGGTTTACATTTTTCATTTCAAGGAAGGCTCCTGCCTTTCTTAGCAGCCACCTGGCTTTTCAAACCAAGACATGTGGGAATTGGAAAAATAGAAACTTCCACAGACACGGAAGGGTTTGATTTGCAGCCTTGGGAGAAGCTTGGATTGATGTAACAATACAATACACGGACATTAAGTAGAAAATTAATAAACTTATGTTTCTATATTTGTAAGTAAGAATATGCCTTAAGTAAGTAAGAAACCGTATGGGTAAGATGGTGAAGGGGTTATAATGCAGGGGTGTGGTAGTACAGAATAAGCTAGGAGTTTATATGTGTGCATGTGAGACAGAAGCCTATTGAACAAAACATCTGCAGTGCAGGAGAAGTAAGTAAAGGTGATAGGTTAGAGAAGCAAAATAAACCCTGTGGCAACTGTCCATTAGATTAGAAAGTTACATATTGCCTTGTAACAAAGAACTTGTGACTACTTTGTGCTATGGCCGACTGCCTGCTCCTCTAAAACCTCACGGCCTCTGAGACTGATGTTTGTCTGAGCAATGCATTGTTCCTAGCCTGATGATGGTCCCATCCCTTTATTACAAGTGGTGACAATGATACCCTGTCGTCATTCCAAGGGTGCTCCTGACAGCCATTTGGGCAGCAAAGTGGGAGGGTTCTACAGCCAAGCACTGTTTTTCAGACTAGAGGTCTGTAGGTGCTTTGGCTGACCAGAGCAGTGGTGGAGTCACCATCCCTGCAAGAGTCAAACAGATGGTGGCTGTGGTGCTCAGGGACATGGCCTAATGCTGGACCTGGCAGTGCTGGGTTAGTGGTTGGACCTGATCATCTTAAGAGATCTTTTACAACATTAATGATTCTATAAAGCCCTGAGGAAACCCAGGTGACAGATCCATTGCCACCCCACACATCTTGCATCCAACACAGCAAACAGGTCTTCCAAGCACAGCTGAAATGGGAAGTCTGTGAGCTCAGGGCTTCTTTCCCAACGCATTCCCCTTTCAGCCCTGGCACTGCACCCACCGATCTCGCCCTCATCAGCCTCCCACGTCATGAAGCAGGAATTGGTCTCTGTGTCCCACACACAGATCTGGCCTGAGTTGGTCCCACTGTAAAGGAGAGCCTCAGCACCATAACAGAGAGATGTCAGCTCCACCAGCCCCAGCACGTCCGGGGCAGGGGCACGATGAACCTGCCAGAGCACAAAAACCAGGAATCTCAAAGGCAATGAACATGCTTAGATGCATCAGGAGAAAAAACATCCTCCTCCCCTCAATTCCTGCAGTTAGTGCCTCAAATACAACCAAAAGCTGTTTGTGCACAGTCAACATCACCTCACTGAGAGAAATCATCAGCTCTCACTCAGCCCTCACTGGGGGCTTGGAAAATAAGTCAGAGATGCTGAAAATAAATCTTAAAAGGTAAAAGGAAGGTTTACCTTGAGTCTGACAGCAGCTTCCTGCTGCTCCAATACCCAGAATGTCACAGCTCCCCTCCCCACAGAGGCCAGGTCTTGGTGAGAGAAAGGGCTAAAAGCCACATCGTGGAGAGGCTCTGAGATACGAGTGCACAGCATGAGTTCATAGGTGTGGGTGCTCCACAGAGCCATGGTCTGGTCACTGTAGTCCCCTAAGGAGAAAGGGAAAGACAGGAGGAAGAACTCTGCTGCCTCAGGATGCTCACAAGCATCCACAGCACACACAGATCAACTATGTCACCCCTCATCCAGCTGTTGGGAGACAGCTGTCCCAAACACCATTCCAGGCATGGACACAACTCCTCCTGTGCTCAGCACAAGCTGCACAACATGACACGTGCTTGCCCAAGTTAAGGACAGACAGGCCTGGCCCAGCACTTCACAGTGGAGATTGCAGCAAAGCTGTCCTGGCAGTGGAGTCATCTGGAGCAGCCAGGGCTGGGATTGAGCAGGCAGAGCCATGTCAGAGCAGATTCCCTGCTGTTTCTCCATCCTTGGGAGTCTCTGCACACCTTGGGGAATGCCCCACACAAACTCTCCAGTGACACTGGGCACTCAGGGCTAACCCTGGCAAAGAATGGGACGTCACCTTTGCCAAGGTCCCAGCTGAGGTGGGAGCTGACCTCCATGGAAGCCACCACAGCTGGGTGGGAGCAGAAGGCATTGGCCTCAGTGATGGCAAAATTTCCAAGCTTCCAGAGAGCTCAGGAGGACAGTGCTCTCCTGTTGCCCTTCCCAGGCTCCACAAGCTCTGTGGAGACTTTCAGCTTTTCCCTCCTCTGCAGCCCAGACCAGAGCTGGAGGAGGAAAGCTGCTCTCCCACACTGCTCTCTGAAGAGCACAAAGCTCCCTTTCTCTCCAGCAAAGCCTGCTTTTCTTTCCAAAGGCAGCCTCACCAGCCCGGAGCCAGTGTATTGCCTGCTCCACAGGTCCCCTCTCATTCAAAACAAGAGCTTCCTAATTGCTTGTTGTCCTTTAAATGTCCCCTGCCTGAACAAAACAGACAGCTTGAGCATCCATCCTGTGCTGGCATGGTTGCCTGGCAGGAGGCTCACAGTTGGGAGCCTGGCTACTTCTGTCCAAGTCCATCTAGGCAGCAATAACAAGTCCAGAAGAAGGCTTTTCCCTCTGCACACTATAAATAGTAACCACAAACCATTTACAGGGGGTCTAAGAAGCCCCAGTGAGTCAGGAGAAGAAAGCTGTAACTGCTGCATTCCCTGCTGTCCCAAGGATACCACGGAACAGCTTCCTACCCACGAGCCTGCTGCACATCTGGCAGGTGTTTGGTGTTCACAGCACCCTCCTGCCATGAGCTGTCTGCTCTGGGGTGCACCCCTGCACCCACAGCTGCTGTTACAGGAGTGCTCACCTATGGTGACAAGGAATCTGTCATCCCAGGAGAATGCCATGGCTTGCACTTGTGTCTCGTGGTGGAACAGCTCTGCTGTGCAGGCCCCATCCTGGGTGCTCCAGATGCAGATCTGACAGTGGGATTCTCCATCCTTCTGCCCTGAGGCAGAGGCAAGAACCTAACACAACAATGTGTAAGTAATTAGAGAATGCTCATTAGCCTTAACGGTTTTTTCAGCTATCCCACATTCAAGGGATGTGGCTGGCAAATGGAGAATTGAGTGAGAAACAACCATTCAGCTGATGGCAGGAGGGAAAGGCAGCATCACCCAGAGGAAGAGAACAGCCTTTACAGAATCATTGAGGTTGGGAAAGATCTCCAAGATCATCAAGTCCAAGCTGTGACTGATCCCCACTTTGTCACCCAGCCCAGGGCATGGAGTGCCACATCCAGCTCCTCCTTGGATATCTCCAGGGATGGGGACTTCACCACTCCTGGGCAGCCCCTTCCAATGCCTAGCCACCCTTTCCATGGAGAAGTTCTTCCTGATGTCCAGCCTGAACCTTCCCTGACACAACTTGAGGCCATTCCTTCTCATCTTGTCCCTGTTCCCTGGGAGCAGAGCCTGACCCCTGCCAGCTGCCCCCACCTGTCAGGAGTTGTGCAGAACCAGAAGGTCCCCCCTGAGCCTCCTTTTCTCCAGGCTGAGCCCCTTTCCAGCTCCCTCAGCCCCTCCTGGTGCTCCAGCTCCTTCCCCAGCTCTGTCCCCTTCTCTGGACATTCTCCAGCCCACACTGAGACAGAACAACAGATAGCTGACTCCAAAATAATCTCCACAGCCTCCAAAATAATCTCCACAGCCTGCAGGCAGAAGGAGGAACAGACAAATGGGATTTTAGGCTGTGGGACAAGCCCTGGCCTGGAGCAGAGCAGCCTCTCCCACCTGGGCATGGTGGCTGAGGGTGAGAGTGGAGATCTCCTCGGCGTGGCCCAGCCAGTGGTTCTGGGAGCCCGAGTGCAGGTCTTCAACCACGATGACGCAGCCACAGGAGTAGGCGAAGAAGCCTGGCAGAGGAGGGGGAGGAGAGGGGATGTTTTCATGGAAAGGCTGCACATACAGCCCCCACCACAACCCACGTGGAAAATTCTATGATTCATTAATACGTAAAAGCTGACTCTTTGATGCAGCTCAGCAGCAGCAGGTTGGGAGCGGGGCGAAATCTCACTTTCCCTAACCTGAGTAAAGCAGAGCTGCTGGGCACCATTCCAGCTGGAGAAAGGAGGCAGGATGGGCTTTGTGAGCTCCCCTCCTGCTCTGTCCACTCAACAGCTGGAGCCTGAGTCTGTCCCACCAACTAAAGCTTGCCAACAGCAAAGAGCTACTGGTTTTACCAACACAAAGAAGCTCTGTGTTCAAGCAAAGATCCCAATCCAACAGTCAGATCATAACTTCACTCAGTACACACCCCTGGAATCACAGAATAGAATCACACGTGGGTTGGGTTGGAAGGGACCTTAAACCTCATCTCGTTCCGCCCCCTGCCATGGCAGGGACCCTTCCTCTGTCCCAGGCTGCTTCAAGTCCTGTCCAACCTGGCATTGGGCACTTCAGGGATCCAGGGGCAGCCACAGCTGCTCTGGCAACACATCCCACCACTCCAGAACATTCCCAGTGTACCTGTATCTGGGTTCCACACCATATTCCCTCTGCCATTCCCATTGTAGCCGATCACTGCTTTCAGCTTCAGCACCTCACTGCCCGCTGGAGGAGACAAGAAACTCTGCAAGAAAAACAGACACTGGCTTAAAATAATCTCTGGAAGAATGGTCTGGTCAGATGCATCAACACCCACACAGGAAAAAGTGAGTGTCCTGAAACACACATCCCACACAGATCCATGCCAACACTCACACAATTCCATAACGGAAGAGACAAATAACATTCCCTAACAAAAGAGACACTGCCCCAGCACAGCCAGGCACAGATGCTTTCAGATAGGGCACAAAACAGGCTGGCAGCAAATGCCCAGCCGAGGAGCAGCTGCTAATCCTGCTGGGAAAGAGTTCCATGGGTTTGGCTGACTTGGGACGCAGATATTTCAACAGGAAGAGAACTGAGAGAAAAATGCTGCCAGGTGGAGGGACAGAGGAGAGGACTGGGGGTGAAATCTGGATGTAGCTGTTCTCCCAGCACTAGCAGCAGAGCTTAGGGAAGGGCTGAGTTAAGTTTCTGTTTCATCCCTGCTGTGTTTGTTAACAGAGCAGGAGCTGTGCCGTGTCTCTCCTCGCTACGCTCCGTGGATTTGCCTTCCCCAGCCTGCTCTGCCAATGCAGCTGCTCGCAAATATGGGAGCACAATGAATCACTCCATTGCTCACTCGTCTTTCACTCTCAATAGCACATGCCATTTCCACTCCTTTTGAATAAAAATGTATGCAGATTTGGGCAACACAAAAAGAGTTGAGCACAACTCACTTTTTACTAATCTGGGAAGAGTTACATGTAGAGGAGAACAGGGAATTAACATTAGGATTTCTGTGCTGAACATCAGCCCAGGGGTATACTTCCCAAATTGCTTTCCAACAGAGAACAAAATGGAAACAATTTGGAAAATCCACCTACCCCAGCCCCAAAATGCCTGTTCTCCACCTGGTAACCAGCACAACTCTCACCTGAGGGAGCACTGATGCCTTGAAGCGAGGAGTGAAATGCCTGTAGGAATCGGGGCGGATGCAACACTGGGACTTGGGAGCTCTGGTCCCCTTCCTGGGCTCTGCCACACAAAGGAGAAAATGGTACCTATGGGATGCTGCTCCTGGGAAGGGTTTGGGAGCAGCACCCAGGCTGTGGCTTGCTTATATTCAGGTGCTGTGCATGTGTGAACACACACGAGGCAAAAAGCAAACTGCAGTGTCACATGTGTGACACAAAAACATATGCCAAGTGGGAAGGGACCCACAAGGATCATGAGTCCAACCCCTGGCCCTGCACAGACACCCAACAATCCCACCCTGCACCTCAGAGCATCGTCCAAGTGCTCCTCTGGCAGCCGTGCCCATTCCCTGGGGAGCCTGTTCAATCAATGCCCAGCACCCTCTGGGGGAAGAACCTTTTCCTGTCTCCAGCCTGACCCTCCCTGACACAGCTCCAGCCATTCCCTGGGTCAGTTCCTTTCCCACTTGTAGCAATGTGTCTGAACAACTTAGACTACAGTGTGCACCAGCCATTTCACTTGTAACTGTTCTTACCAGCTTGCCTGAGTAAGCTCTTTTAGAGAGCTTACTCAAAGCTCTCTAAACTTCATCGAAGTTACTAAGACATAAACTGTACTAAAATAAGAAAGAAGCTAAAAAACTGAATTCCAAGACCACAAGAAAGAGATAACAAAGAACTGTAAACCACCTAAACTATAACCAATAAAACACCATTAAAAAGGACGTAATCAGTAGTTAGAATATATAAATAAGTACATAATGTAAACAATAAACAGCTTCTACTTAACCATATTAATTAGTTATCCAAGAATCCTGAATTTCCCACACCCACTGAGCCACACCACACTGCAAACAGCCTAAGGACACCCACGCCTTGTGCTCTGGGCATCCCTGTGAAACCACAAGCCCCACAGCTCCAGCACTGTAACAGCAGCACTGGGGGCAGTTTTATCCTGAGGCTTTCCAACAAGGCCTGCTGGGGCTGAGCACTGGCAGCTGCCTGCTCCTGGCAGGTCGCCATGCACCACTGCAGCTCCCAAGCTGTGCAGCTATTAATAGAGCCATTGGGAGCTTTAATTGCAGCTGGATTTAATGGGACGTGCCACTCAGAGATGATACTAGCTCCAGGCTGGAGACAGGCTTCTGGTGTGCCCAGAAGCAGCAGCAGGGAAAGAGCCAGAAAAACGAGCAGTTTTAGGGATCAATGTGAGCCTCCCTCAATACTGACTGCCCTTGGAAGGTCATGTGCAAGGGAAGACTCCTAAGGAACACATTGCAGCCTTTCACCTTGCAGCTCAGAGCACGTGTCTGGGTCTCTCTGCCCCATAATAATAATGATCTTTCTTTGTTTTTGGGGGATGGACCAAGCTGCCACGCAGGCCTGCAGCTCTGTACAAACTGGCAATACCCCTGATTTACCGTTTGCTGTTTTTTCAGGAGACCCCGAGCTCTCCTGCCTCACTTTGGGCCTCACAACAGGCTCCTCATTCCCATCTGATTCCACCACAATGACTGAGGCATCTCTGTGCTCATCTGCCACCTTCCTGCTGCTGCCTGGCACATCTGCTTCCTCCTCCCCGTCTGACTCAGAGGAAATACCTGGGGAGAGAAACCAGTAGGAAGATGGAGCCATCCATGTCCTTCAGGACCACTTCATGTGTGCCTGACTTCTTGACTTCTGGCAGTGTCACTCCCCTGCTTTGTGGAATAGCTCAGCTGTTAGGGTGGAGGGCAAAGCAGACAATTCCTATAGCAATGACCAACAAGGTGTTTAGCACAGTCAGAGAGGCTGTGCCAGCACCGCAGTATGTGGAGGAGAGCAGAGAATAAAGGGCTGCTGAACCCCAGCTAAGGGGAAGGAACTGCAGACTGGTCTGCCAGAAGGGATCACAGGTAGGGATGGCTCCAAGGATGCTGCTGAACTAAGCAAGTTTTTCCTAAAACAAGGTTAATTTTTCCCTTTCCTGCAAGGAGTTCCTCTTACTTTGAAATCCTGCTGGGTGGACAGAGCTGATATCCAGACACGGTGGGGAGGACAGCAATGGAAGAGGAACTGTCTGCCGAGGGGTCTCAGAGCCATCCCTGGGCTCCTCAGAGCTGCTGTCTGGGAAAGAAAAGGGCTTGGTGTCACTTCCTTCACCCCATGCTCCTCTCATCTTTCTGGATGGTGACACCTCAGCTTTCCAGCTTCCACAGAAGCCACTTCTCTGTGTTTTGAGAAAGAGAGGGACACAGAGAGAGGGACAATGAGGGAGAAAGAAGACAGAGGAGACGGAGGCAGAGAAAGACAGAAGGCAAAAGCTGAAAATCTACCAGAAAGCCCAGAGTGGCTCTGCTCAGAACATCCCCACCTAAGCAGACCGAGAGGTGCTGCAAATTAATTTGAGATTGTCCTTCAAGACTAATTAGCTGGTTTGCCTCCCATTACATGACTCCCTCAGAGAAGAAACATCCCCCCAAATCCCTACCCTCTGGAAAAGCTGCCAGCACAACTCACGGGAAGAGACAAACTCACCTGACCTCAGCACCAGAGCAGACGCGGGGGAACAAGCCCTGGGAAGGTGAGGAGACTGGAGTCACACAGGGATGGGGCAGGGAGAGGGGACACACACAGGCACTGCCAGCACCATTACCTGGCTGGGGATGACTTGACTGGAGGTGGAGCTAGGAAATCCCAGAGGAAGATGGCATCCCCAACGCTGATGACGTGCTCTTGGTTTGGGGTGAAGGCGACCTGGTGCACGGGCTCCGAGTGGCCGATGAACACCTGGGAGAGAGCACACCTTGAATCCTCTATCACCACCTGTCCTGTCAGGATGGGGTTACTCCACTCCCTGTCCTGCACAGCCAGGGTCTACAGGCCTCAGCAGAAGGTCCAGAAGAGGATCTATCACACCTACAGTTCTCACATCTGTGGGCTAATCAACCTGGGGCCCATCTCCAACACACTCATTTGGGGAAGGAAGGAAAAGCTGAAGAGTCCAAAGTCTTATCCTGCCTCTGAAGCCTTGGATGAACCATTTTCCTCTCCATTTTCTCTCTCTGTCTCTAACAGAGCTCTCACCTATCTCTGTCCATTGCAGAGGCTGTCACTGGGGTGCTCTGGCAGCCCCAGCCTGCGCCCACTGCCAGGCACTGTTACAGTGTGGGATCAGGGCTACATTTCTCTGCTGGGCAAATTGGGACTGTGGACACTGGGCCAGGTCACACAAGAGCCCATTTGCTGCTCTCTTCTCTGGGGATTCAGCAATGCAGCACCACCCCCTTCCCTCCCTGGGTGGGCAGTACCTGGAAGTTGATGTTGAAGCGCATCTGGTAGTCCCACACTTTGATGACCTTGTCACCAGCAGTGAGCAGGTACTGGCCATCCTTGCTCAGTGCCAAGGAGGAACAGCTCAGCTTGTGCACAGGGGACACCTGAGGACAAGAAATGGCACCAGCAGCCTTAGCTGAGCTGGTTCATATCCTTATTTACACTTCAGCAAGAGAACAGTAGTGTGACAGTGTGGAAAACAAGGACAGGCTCAGGCTCACCCTGAACACGAGCACACTGGGACAGCTGTAGGCTTCTCACTTGTGTTTCTTTGAAGCCTGTGAGCTCCAGGAGGAGTTTTTCTCTCATTTAACCTCCCAGAAAGACAAGAAGTGCCCAGCCCCCACAGGAGACCTGGTGGATGAATTTCAGCGTCCTACCTCTCGCACCAGCCGTCCGGTTTTTGCATCAAGCACAAGGATTTTATTGGAGGAAGTGGATACCAGGAGCTCGCCCTGAGGCACAGAACCAAAGCAGACCTTCACTGCAGAGTCCAAGATGGTGCTGTGCAGGTCCAGGATGCTGATGTCCACCCTCAGCAGCTGTGGAACAAAGAGCCACTGAACAAGCACTGCAGGAGCCTCGGGATTGCTCCTGTGCTCTGAACACAAAGCTATGCAGCCCCCTGGACCCTTCCCTTCCCATTCAATGAGGGGCTGCACGTCTAGGAAATGCCCAGGAGAGCAGGTCAAGAGAGAGCTGAGACCTGACAGCCTCCACAGGACCTCCCAAATTATCTTTCTAGAGGAGAATGAAGGCAGAGGAGAAGAAACCTTGAATTTGTTATTTCTGTCGCACAGAAGGGAAAACAGGGAGCTCACTGTCAGCCCCACGCCCTGATCCACCTCCCTGGATGCTGCCTGTGGAGTTTCCAGGGGACAGCCCTGTCCCCAGGAATGAGGGGACTCTGCTGGGTACCTCATCGAGTGAGCAGGCCTCCATCACTGTCACCACGTACTTGGAGGGCCCCACGAAGGCCAGCAGGCGACTGTCCCCACTGACCACCAGAGTGTCCACGCCACTGCCAGCATCCCGGGCCACCACACTGCCTGGGGGACACAGCAAGAGAGTGAGGGGCAGCAAAGCCCACTCTGATGGTGCTGCTGAGCAGCAGCTGCAGCTTCTCCTGCAGCCTGAGAAAAAAGCAACCTGTGCTGTAGGAGATGCTACAAATTTTATTTACACACCCAGAATGTGCAGTGAACCGCCTCAAAAACAAGGTTGAGATGCACAGCTTGTTGCCTGAGTGAACATGCAGTGTTTTCAAGGAGACCAGAACAAAGTCAAAGGAATAAAATTGATTTTAGGGCTTATTTTTTCAGTGTTACAGAGGCTGTGATGATCAGCTCTGTGAGATCTCAGCTGCAGCCTGAGTGTCTGAACCCAGAGCAGAATGAGGTCAGTGCTGAACACCACCCCACTGATGTCAGTCCAGAGGGCACAGAGACCCAGAGGTCTGAAAATCACAGAAATTACAGCAATTCTCTGTATTTATTCCATGACCACAATTCCACTGTTCTGTCCCTGGAACGTGACCAGGCAGCAAACACAGTTTCAGAGCAGAGTCACCACGTGAAGGTCCAGCTGCAGCACTGACACCAAACCTGGGTGATTTTGGATGAATTCCCTAATTCCTCCAACCCCTATTCCTTCTCCTGCACACTTCCTGGGGCAGGTTCCTCCTCTTTGTGCAATATTGCACTGTATAAAAATAAAGAATTCCCTTTCCCTGCCCAAGCTTGTGCTGTCACAACTCATTTCCAAAGTGTACACTACAAGTGACACTAATTTCTCCAAACTGCCTTGCCCCTGCCCTGCCTCCAGCTCTCCACCAGCTCCACTCACCAGCACAGAGCAGCTCTCCTGCAGGCAGGATTAGGGCAACAATCCACTTCAAACAAATTGAATTGCACATGCACAGAATGGAAAGAGTCAGGGCTTGGGCATGGATAAATCTCTGTGACTCCAGCACGTTAATGAAATCATCAGACTAACAGGATGAGAGGGTTTGAACCAGGACAGGTAGGGAAGGGCTGGCAGTCACTGAGGTTTGCTCACACAGAAGGTACAAACAGAAATCACAGAATCATTAAGGTTGGGAAAGCACTCTAAGATCATCAAGTCCACTAAAACATGTCCCCAGGTGTCACATCCATGTCTTTTAAATCCTTCCAGGGATAGTGACTCCACCACTGCCCCGTGCAGCTGTGCCAGTGCCTGACCACCCTTCCCATGAAGGGATTTTCCCACGATCAAATCTAAACCTCCCCTGGCACCATTTGAGGCCATTTCCCCTTGTCCTGTCCCTGTTCCCTGGGAGCAGAGCCCAACTCCCCGGCTGTCCCCTCCTGTCAGGAGTTGTGCAGAGCCACAAGGTCCCCCCTGAGCCTCCTTCTCTCCAGGCTGAGCCCCCTGCCCAGCCACCTCAGCCCCTCCTGGTGCTCCAGCCCCTTCTCCAGCTCTGTCCTCTTCTCTGGACAAGCTCCAGTCCCTCAATGTCTGTCTTGTGAGGGGCCCAGAACTGACCCCAGGACTGGAGGTGCCTCAGCAGTGCCAGAGCAGGGGAAATGACAAAGCTCAGAAGGTTCATTGGGAAATACCACTCCAAGCAGGCTGAGCTTGGGCTTCCTCTAGTGTCAGGATATCTGTGCTAATACAGAAAAAGAAGAAAGGCAATCCCACTCCCAGAGTCTTACCCAGGACTCTCAGAACCTGGATTTTCCGTGCCACAAGTCTGTACAGAGCCAGAGTTCCCTGCAAGCAGGAGCTGAACATCAAATTGCCATCTGGAGAGAAGGTCAGCCCGGTGACTGCGGTGCAGTGCTGCCTGAAAGAGGGCAGAAAACATGGAAAAAGGGAAGAGAAGAAGGAATCACAGACAGAGGGAACAGCGGTGATGCTGAGTGTAACATAGTGAAGAATCCAAGAGGATAAATTAACCAGGAACAGAGCAGGACCCTGCTGTGCTCACTCCTGTAGCAGCCCAGGACAACCAACACTCCAACTTGTCACAAAACCAAGCAGCAAGCGCAGGCTCCAGCCTGGATGGAACCTGCTCCTTCTCCCTTTGGAGCATCCTCCAAATCCCACCCTGAGGCTCACAAGGGCTCCCTGCCCAGCTGCTCTCTGGGACAAGCTCTTTCCTACTGCTCTCAGTAGGGAAGTCACAAAAAAGCCCTCATGGCTTTCACAGCTTGGGCTTTCACCACCTGGAGCCTTGGCGCAGCAGGATCTGCCCCAAACCCACCCAGCTGGGACCTGAGGCTTGTGGAGCTCCATGAGTGTCACTGCGGCTTTGTCTCACCACTAGGACACCCAGTTAGACCCCATGTAGCTCCCACTTCACTCACTTGTGCTCCAGCAGGAGGTCAGAGGCAGCCAGGCTGAAGATCCTCACCACCCCGCTGTCGAAGCCACAGGCCAGCATCTTCCAGAGGGGGTGGAAGGCCACAGTACAGGGAGTTTCCTCTGCAGCTGAGAAGTCATACAGCTGCAGGGAAGAGACACCACAGGCATGAAGCTGGAGAGGACTGGAGCTGCAGCTGGACCCAACAACTGATCAGCCCCACATCTCCACCATGAGCATGTCCCTGCTCCTGCCTGGATGTATCCAAAGCCCACTGAAGTCCTGGGTCTTTGGGCACTCAGACAATGCCCTTGGGTGTTATGATTTGTGCTAAAAAGAAATCTTCAAAAGATGAAGGAAAGGGAAATAGTTGTGTCTAACAATACCTCATATCGGTGATATTTTTGCCTGACGTCCGGGAGGAACGATGAGGAAGACTTTATCTTATTAGGAGGTTAATTAATTACTTTATTATACTATATTATTTTATATTATATTACACTCTATTACATTACATTTAAACTGAATTTGTACAAGTACTTAACTCAACTGCTTGGAATTTTGTGTCTGCTGACTGACAGTCTGCACACGAGCTTGGCCCTTATAGGCCAAGGAAACAAAACACCATCACTTTGGGTAAACAATTTCTATATTGTATTTTACTTTGGCACAACACAGGAGCAGTGAATGAAATAAGAATTGTTTTGATCACTCTTTTCTCTGCTTCTCTCAGGTTCAGAGAATGTGAATTCCACAATCTCAGAACTCTGTACTTCCAAAGGGTCTCTTGCCCATGGTACCCCTCATGCTCCAGGGAGGGCTCCTGAACTGTGGGGCTTTGCTAACTGGACCGAACAGAGACCAGGGAGACTCTTAATAAACCTGAAACACCACCTGCCTCTTTTCTCACCCACCTGCTGCCTGGAGGCCAGGTCCCACACTCGGATGGTGCTGTCCTGGGACACTGTTGCCATCTGCTTCCACTTCCCCTCCACCGAGAAGCCCAGCACAGAGCCCTCGTGGGAGCGCATCAGCGTGTTGTAGTCCCGGGCCTGGACATCCAGGTAGCCCAGGCTCCCAGCAGCTGTCGTGGACAGGACTTTTTGGCTGTCTGGGCTGATGCAGACAGAACTCACTGAAGCCTCATGCTCTGGGGAAAGACACAGGAGTCAACAAATCCTCTGGGAAAGGAGCAGCTGGAACACAGCTACAGACCCACATTTAGGAAAGCAATGCTCACAACCCAAAGACTGAATGCTTGCAGGCGTGAGCTGTGACAGATTAGCAAGATTAGTCTCTGCCCTTCCTAACGTCCCTGGGCTCTGCTGTAATGGCGATTGTTTCAAAAACAAGCAAGGACTGCTCGACTTCTCCCCTAATTTTTCATGGACAGATGAGCCGTGGCTAGAAGGGGACAGAAATCAAGATGGAAAGTCTATTCTCTCCCAGGAGATCCTCCTTTCTCCTATGAGTTACAAGAATAAACATGAATAATTGCTACTGAAGACTTCCAAGGCAGTCAGCCCTGGAGGCTGCACACGTCACACAGCCCTGACTCATGAGGATTGCTGTGGGAGCTGTGGCAGTGGAGCTCTGGATCTGCAGCAGGAGATGTGAAGCTCAGAAGCACCACACCTCTACTCACCTGCCTCTAGGACAGCAGCTGAGAAGTCCAGTAGCCACAGCCTCATGTAGCCATCCTCTGATCCCGTGGCACAGAAGGTCAAGGACATGCTGATACTGTTTATAGCAATCCCAGGGCCTGGAAACCCAAAAACACAACAGCTCCTTATACAGGTGAAACAAGAAAACTCAGCCTGACAGGGGGCCCATCTAAGAGCTGAGGATGGTAGCCCACCCACACCCAGCTGGAGCCTGAGGAGGATGCAGGACAGGCAGAAGAGGCTGAAGGGTCTCAGTCAGCCCTTCTCAGGGCTCCAAACTCCTCTACTGCCAGGCACAGAAGATTCCTACCTCTGCCATATTTTTGCCTCAAAGAGGATCCTGTAGCAAAGGATATCCCAGATTAACTGCCTGAGGTACAAACCCTTTCATTACCCTGTCCCAAAGCTTCTCTGCAGAAGGGAGATACAGATCCACAGACTGGGAGTTTTTGATTCATAGAATCATGAAGATTGGAAAACATCATTGAGCTCAACAATTATCCCCCCACCAGCCCATGTTCCCTGGTGCCACACACAGGTGCCACCACAGGCTTTTTGAACATTTCCAGTGATAGAATGGGTAGCTTGTTCCAATGCCTTATCACACTTTCAGTCAAGAAATTTTCCCCAATAACCAACCTAAATTCAGGTATAAAGGCCGTAAGTCAGAGCCAGCACTGAGACCAGGAGGCACCCAGGACTTTGTTTCATCTCCTCTTGGGCCCCTTCTTGCCCATGAAGTGAGAACTGCAGTTGCACACCTCTCAAAGGCCACATTATAGATTAATTAGCTCAATTTGCCAAAGCAAACTATGCACTAAGTTTAAGATATCAGAGCAACCACACTTGAAAGTGAATTCTTCCTGCTGTTCAAGTTAATGGAAGAGCTGAAAGTTGGTCTACTTAATGTAGAGCAACAAAGATTCCCCGAACGCTCTGCAGCAGCTGAATAATGAAAAAATCCCCAAATTCATCTTTTTCGTTAATCTTAGTGCTTTTTCCATCTCTCCATTAAGCCTCCCATCAGCAAATGAAGACCTTGTCTCATGTTTCTAAAAGTAGTGTTTCTCTGAAAGTGCAATCAGCATTTAAAATGCTAAAATCTTTCTTAAAACGATGCTCTGCTGTACTAAGGAAGATTATTTGCAGTCCTTAAGAGACAAATAGCAATGATCTAATCAACCCCAAAATAATCCTTCAGCAGTAGGTAAAGAGCTGGCTGGTTTGAGCAGATTTCTGACCCCGATGGTGGTGGAGGTGGTCACTGGTTGTTGGTCCCCCTCTCCCTGCCTGCTCCTGTTCCCACCTGAGCTGTTCCCTGCCTGCTCCTGCTCCCACCTGAGCTCTTCCCTGCCTGCTCCTGTTCCCTGCCTGCTCCCACCTGAGCTCTTCCCTGCCTGCTCCTGTTCCCTGCCTGTTCCCACCTGAGCTCTTCCCTGCCTGCTCCTGCTCCCACCTGAGCTGTTCCCTGCCTGCTCCGGTTCCCTGCCTGCTCCTGTTCCCATCTGAGCTGTTCCCTGCCTGCTCCTGCTCCCATCTGAGCTGTTCCCTGCCTGCTCCTGCTCCCACCTGAGCTGTTCCCTGCCTGCTCCTGCTCCCACCTGAGCTCTTCCCTGCCTGCTCCTGTTCCCACCTGAGCTCTTCCCTGCCTGCTCCTGTTCCCTGCCTGCTCCCACCTGAGCTCTTCCCTGCCTGCTCCTGCTCCCACCTGAGCTGTTCCCTGCCTGCTCCGGTTCCCTGCCTGCTCCTGTTCCCATCTGAGCTGTTCCCTGCCTGCTCCTGCTCCCATCTGAGCTGTTCCCTGCCTGCTCCTGCTCCCACCTGAGCTGTTCCCTGCCTGCTCCTGCCCGTCCTCCCGGGGCTGTGCAGGCAGCAGGCGCCGTGCACTCCGCACACAGACGTTCTTGTAGTCCACCTCCAGCACGTGGCCACTCCTGCTGCACACAAAGCTGTGAGAAAAAGCAGGAGAGACTTGCTTTTAGTAAAAACCACTTTGGTTTACCTTGTTTGTGTAAAACAATCCTGGCTTACAAGTAATAAAAGAGGTCAACAAGGTGTCCAAGTGTTCCACACACCTCCAAAGAAGTCAGAGCTTCCTATTTAGTTTCCTGACCTTTTGGAATAGAATTTAGCAAAAGAGCTAAAAGCTTGTCATAAACTCCAGAAAGAAGCCTCCCTCTGCCACAGGCTGGCTGAGCTGACAGCTCTGCCTTTGTGGGACAGCATGGCGAGGCAACAAAGGTCTTTGATGATTAAAATAAAACAACAAAGTGTGTGTCAGTATGCAAGAGGATGTGTACCAGGCTCCTCCCGCTGACCCAGGAATCCAACAGAGGGCTTCAGGTGGGGAGAGAGTCACTAAATATGGCACAGCAGCAGCATGGCAAGAGGAAAGAGGCTGTTCTGCCAGCAGCCAAACCCCTTTTGACAGGTGACACATGCTGAGTGGGGAGAGACTCTCCCAGCTCCAGAGGGCAGCTGTATCTTGAGGGAGAAGCCCAGCAAAGCACCGTGGTGGAGGGGGAAGTCGAATGCTAAGCAGGGAGAGCTGCAGAGCTCCCTCCTGCCAGGCTCCCAGGGACGGGTGACAGTGACAGGCTGTAAGAGACAGTCTGAAGTTTCCCTCATTTGCCATCACAAAGACAGAGACCAAGACCCTGAAGACCCTGAGGACCCAGACTGGAGTTGTGGCCTGGTTGAGGTGGGTGCTTGCCAAGTGATTGCTTGCAGCTGTGTTTGCAGTGCCACCATGGTACACTGCTTCCAGCAGGGGCTGGCCAGGAGCGGCTGGATACCCGCTCATCACAATAGCCCACCAATTTCCCCACCTCTTGAACCATTCCCCACCAAATGAACTTTCTGGGGTAACTTTGGTGACGGAAAATCCCTCATCTGCCTCGCGACCACCGTGACGGATAGAGATTGAAGCCCCCTCCCAAGGACTGAGACCCCTATAATTCTGACACAGCGGGGCTGGCCTGACTGAAGCGAGATGCTTGCCAAGTGTTGCCTGCAGGTGTGTTCCCTGCAGGTGTGCAGATGTATTCCCTGGAGCAAGAAACCAGTCCTGAAACAATGGGTCCCGCTCACTGCTGAGATTGACTTATCCTGTTTCAGAACATGGACTATCTGTACCTATCTTCAATACACTTCTCCATTGTCTTTTACCTGTCCCCCCCTTGGTGGAGGACTGTAAAAGATCCCTGAGTTAACCAAGACTTTGAGATTCTCCCCGATGTCACAAGATTAATCTATTAGCTGGACCACGAGGATTTCGTCTCTCTGTTGGTAGCTATACCCCTTCCCCTCTTTCTCTCTCTCACTATCCTTTTTTCTCCTTTCTAATCTTTCTATGGCATTTGCTGTGGGCACTTAATACAAGGTGCATTTGTTCTGGTTAATACTGAAATCCTATCTGTGTTGTTTTTGCACTCAGTTAATGAACCATCACAACATCACAGCCCCTTACAGCGCATACATAATGACCATCACAGCCCCTTACAGCGCACACAGGCCCCTTACAGTGCCCTTACAGTGCACACAGCCCCTTAGAGCGCACACAGCCCCTTACAGTGCCCTTACAGTGCACACAGCCCCTTACAGTGCCCTTACAGTGCACACAGCCTCTTACAGTGCCCTTACAGTGCACACAGCCCCTTAGAGCGCACACAGCCCCTTATAGTGCCCTTACAGTGCACACAGCCCCTTACAGTGCACACAGCCCCTTACAGTGCCCTTACAGCGCACACAGCCCCTTACAGTGCCCTTACAGTGCACACAGCCTCTTACAGTGCCCTTACAGCGCACACAGCCCCTTACAGCGCACACAGCCCCTTAGAGTGCCCCTTACAGCGCACACAGCCCCTTACAGTGCCCTTACAGTGCACACAGCCCCTTACAGCGCACACAGCCCCTTACAGTGCCCTTACAGCACACACAGGCCCTTTACAGTGCCCTTACAGAGCACACAGCCCCCTTACAGCGCACACAGCCCCCTTACAGTGCCCTTACAGCACACACAGCCCCTTACAGCGCACACAGCCCCTTACAGTGCCCTTACAGAGCACACAGCCCCCTTACAGCGCACACAGCCCCCTTACAGTGCCCTTACAGCACACACAGCCCCTTACAGTGCCCTTACAGCGCACACAGCCCCCTTACAGTGCCCCTTACAGAGCACACAGCCCCTTACAGCGCCCTTACAGCCCCCTTACAGTGCCCCTTACAGAGCACACAGCCCCTTACAGTGCCCTTACAGCACACACAGCCCCCTTACAGCGCACGCTCCTCCGGCTCCTGCTGGGGCCCGGGCCCTGCCTCGAAGGCCAGGTCAGTGAACTCCAGGGCGTGGTACTCGCCCAGGTTGACGGGACACGAGCGCAGGGCTCCGCTCCGCACTCGCCACAGCCTGATGTTGTCCCGGCCACACGACACCATCCTGTGCAGGGAGACACGGCATGAGCACCAGGGCAGGGCTCCCCAGGCCCCTGAGGGAAGGGCAGCGTCCCCAGGGCCACTGACAGCAAGGACTGAGAACAGGAATGGCAACCAGATGGTTGCAGCTCCACAATTCCCTCCCAGCCATGCCAGAGTTGCCAAATAAAAGGGGTTTGGGGTGAAGGGACTTTAAAGCTCATCTCATTCCACCCCCTGCTACGGGCAGCAACATCTTCCACTATCCCAGGTTATTCCAAGCCCAGTCCAACCTGGCCTTGGACACTTCCAAAGCCACAGCTTCTCTGGGCACCCTGTGCCAGGGCCTCCCTACTCTCCCAGGGAACAATTCCTTCCTAATATCTAAGAATCAATACTTTCAATTTCTTTTCTTGGCACGCTACCTGGTATCATCAAAGAAAGCAATCTTCATGGCCTGGATGTCCACATCTGTGTGTGCTTTGGCCAGCACAGTCACGCCTCCACCACAGCTCACCTGAGCAGTGTTCCACACCACCACCATCTGAAGCAAGAAAATATGATGGGAGAGCTGCTCAAAACCTTGGCAGCAGAAGAGCTTTTCATCCCACAGCTGCTCCAGAACTGGGCACAAAGTATTGATAACAGAGTTGGAGCAGGGAAATAAAACCCATTGCACAGAGGGTTTAGGACAGTCCAACAGCTTTGCAAAGCTTCATGGCAATATTCTTGTCTGCAATCCATAATTACAGGTTCTAAATCCCAGGGCTGCCTGGCAACAGGGCTCAGACTTGGAAAGAAAATCCACAGAGCAGTGGGAACTCTGCCTGCTGGGATATAGGAGCTGTCCCAGGGCGGAGGGAGCAGGAGGCAGCACATGTCCACTGCTCAGTACAGGTCTGTGTGCCCTCAGCGCCCATCACCAGGAGCAAGAGTCAAACCCTCTGCCCAAAGCAAAGTGGAAGATGCCTAGAGAAATGCAGGAGAATGCTCTGCATTCCAGCACAGTGTTAAAACCAAACCCAGCATCACCTCGGAGGCTGGGATGGGGTGAGGCACCACCCTGGGAGAGATACTCCCCCAGCACCCCCATTCTCCCACCCAGGCTTTTGCCCCACTGATCCCACCTCCCCAGCTCCACACGGATCACAGAACACTGCCACGTGCTGGGAAAAACACAGAGCGCTGTGTGGCTTTTCCTTCACTTAGTGATGGCACAGCTAATTGCTGATGGTCGTCACTAAAGGATAAAAAACAGTTCCACTGACAAAACAAAACCCCCAGTCCCATGGAACAAGTTTATTTTTGACTGCTCCACGTGGGATCTGCGTCATCCCCAGCTACAAAGCTGGGTGGCAGCTCCAGTGCCTGGCATCCCGTCCCACAGTGATGCCTGGAGCTGGAAGATTTCACCTCACATCTTGCCCTAAATGCTATTAAAATAAAGATATAATCCCATCACCCTGCCTGGGTCCTAGCTGGGACCACTCCAGGGATAGAACAGCCCCAAAGCACAACCCCAGTAGGTCTCTCCAGCTGCTTCCAAAACGATTTGTTCACTTGCAGCTGAGGAACACCCACAAGCATCAGGCAGAGGGAAAGTATTCTCTAGGCAGCTAATGAGAAAGGGATGTGCCCCAAGAACGTGTCTAAGAAAGATGAGAGCAGAGGTTTGCCTGGAAAACAACTACAGGATCTGGGAGAACAGCTCTCTCAGGGAAACCTCCCAGCCTGTGTCAGCTCTCACCGTTTTGCTGTGCACGTCCTTCCCAACACCACACAGAACAGCTCCGCTGTGGGAAAAGCTGCAGGAAGAGAGACCTGGTGAAAAACAGGTCCTTGTACCCTGGGTTCATCCTCACAGGGCATAAAAGGGGACAAGTAGTGGGGATGGGGAGACAGCAAGACCCGAGGGATAAGCTCAGTCCAGAGAGCTGGCAGCACACCCAGGCCAGCTGCCAGCAGGTTTGGTGACAAACACAGGCAGCTGTAATTCATCCCTGCTTTAGCAGGCAGGAATAGCACGGAAAAGCTGCTGTGCTGCAACGCTCTGCCACCCACCTGAGGGACACGAGGGACTGCAGGTGGGTTCTGAAGAGGCAGAGGCAGGTTCCCGTGGGGAAGTCCCAGAGGCGGCCCAGGCTGCGGGGCCCGGCCTGTGCCGAGGCCAGCACGGTGCCGCTCCCGCTGAAGGCCAGCGCCGCCACCTGCGGGAAGCACGGCCACTCAGGAGCCCGGGAGAGCCGAGGGTGCACGGACAGGGCTGCCAGCATGGCTTGCAAAGGCTACTCACCTTGTCTGTGTGGCCCAGGAAGAACCTCTGCTCGCCAGTCTCGAGGAGCAGGGCGACGATGACGGCGTGGCAGGGGTACACCACGGCCGTGCTGTCCCGTGTCCACAGAGCCTGCAGAACCGACACCGGGGGGACACAGCTCCAGAACAGCCCCGCAGCCCGGGCACAGAGCTCTTCCCCAGCCCTGGAAGTGTCCAAGGCTGGGTTGGATGGGGTGTGGAACAACCTTGGCTAGTGGGAGTTGGCCCTGCCCGTGGCAGGGGATGGAATGGGATGGGCTTTAAGGTCCCTTCCCTACTATTGAAGAGCAGATCCAAGGAAAACAACATTGCTGGCAAAGCCTTGAACTGACTGAGCCAAACCAAACCCTTCCTTTACCCTAACACAGACCACAGGCAAGGCCCAGTGTGCCACAGAAACAATCCAAAACACAGCTCTTCCTTTCCAGCCTCCGACAAAGCAGCACCAGTTTTAACGTGTTAAAAAGAAGTGGAATGTAGTGAAGGGTCTGGAGCACGAGTCTGATGAGAAGCAGCTGGGGGGGCCTCAGCCTGGACCTTCTGGGTCTCCACAACTCCTGACAGGAGGGGGCAGCCAGGTGAGGGTCAGGCTCTGCTCCCAGGGAAGAAGGGAGGAAATGGCCTCAAGTTTTGCCAGGGCAGGTTTAGATTAGATATGGGGAAAACTTCTTCACAGAAAGGGTTGTCAGGCACTGGCACAGCTGCCCAGGGCAGTGGTGGAGTCACCATCCCTGGAAGGATTTAAAAGACATGTGGATGTGGCACTTGAGGACATGGGTCAGTGGAAGGCCTGGGATTCCTGGGAAAACCAGCTGGAATTTATATCCTTCAAGGGCTTTTCCATCCTATAATTCTGTCTAATGGGCCCCATAATTTTTATTCACCATCCTAACAGCAGAGCAGTTGTCTCAGATGCTCAGGCTCACCCACTTTGGGATCATTTTCCACATCAAGCAGTGCCACACCGAACTGCATTTCACACCTTCAAAACATCTGTATCCTGGCCACACAATGACAGATCAACTCCCCAGATCACCCAAGCCACTGACCCATTTGGTGCTGCAGCCTCCAAAGCCAATAATTGTTCTCAGCTTCAGGATGGGATCTGGCACAAGCCCCTGGAAAAGAAAACCAGACAGCACCATCATGCTCAGAGCCAGGCTGAGGTCCCCCTCCATGGGACACCCCAGCCCCAGTGCTTGGCTCTCTGAAACGCAGAGGCAGCTTTGGGTTTCTCCCATTAGAGGGGACAACTTGAAAGCATTTCATCAGGCAGAGTCAAAGCTGGCAGCAGGAGCTGAGGTTTCTGAGTTAAGCAGGTGTGTTCCCTGGGGCCACTGTGAGAATCCCAGACTGGTTTAGGCTGGAAGGAAACCTAAAGTCCACTCACTTCCACCCCCTGGCCACGGACAGGGACACTTTCCACTAGCCGAGGTTGCTCCAAGCTCTGCCCAACCTCGCCTTGGACACTGCCAGGGCTGTCCTGCAGGCTGGGGCTCACCTGTGAGATGGTATTAGGGCCAGAGCCCTTCCTGTACACACCTGGGCAAACCTGTGGCTTAAGGTCAGCACATTTGAACACAGGGTCCCTCTGTCAAGGCAAGTAGGGTGCTAGTGGCAAGAACTGCCCCTCAGCATCTTTTGGACTCCATGAGTTTAACTGAAACCCCAGCATGAACCTTGTGTTCCCTCTCTCCCTTCATTAAAAATAAACACCCCAAAGCCACCTTGTGACCCTCCAGAACTTCACGCACCTCCTCTGAGCCAGGGACAGCTCGGGTTGTCTGTCCTCTCCTCTGATGAGCATAGACATGGATGCCACCATCACTGAGTGGCAGTGGCTGCCCCGTGTCCCCTGCACTGTGCAGCTTCTCCTCCAGCACGGGGTCTCCAGCAGGCACAGCTCCCAGAGGCCCTGGGACTGCCAGGCGAACCTCAGGGATGCTTTTTGTGGTCGCAGGACACCGACGTGGCACCTGAGAATGAGCAAAGCCTCAGACAGAGCTCAGTTCTCCTCCCAGTGCCCTCCACCTGCCCAGGGGCAGAGAGGGGGAGACACTCACGTCTGTCCTGAGGGCTCTTCATAGCAACACAAACAAGGAGGAAAAAATGTGGAGGGAGAGCAGCCCTTTGGGTACCTTGGCCAGGTTGTTAACCAGCCCTCTCCTTACACCCCCAGCATCGTCTGTGCACAGTTCATCTCCTCCAGACAGCAAACCAGAGCCTTGTCCAAATGCTCCTGCAGCTCTGGCAGGTTTGGACCACCGCCCTGGGGAGACTGGTCAGTGCCCACCAACCTCTGGGGGAAGAACCTTTATCTAATACCCATTAAAACCTTCCCTGGCACAGCTCCAGCCATTCCCTGAGTCCTGTCCCTGTCACAGGGAGCAGAGATCAGAGCTGCCCCTTGGGACGAGCTGCAGCCCCTGACAAGGTCTGACCTCACTTTCTTTTTCTCCATCTGATCAAACCAAGTGACTGCTGCACCTCTTACCCTTCCTCTTCCAGACCCTTCACCACCCTCGCGGCCATCCTTTGGACACTCCCTAATAAGAGAGGTTGTGCTCCTCAGTTCTCCCTCTCCACAGCATGAGGATGGCTGCCCCAGTCCCCTCCCAACACCCAGCACCACACTGGTAAGCCAGCCTGGACACCAGCTCTCACATCACTCCCAGGGGGGAAGGGGAAAGCAAGCTGGAGGCAGCTGCCTGCAGCCCCAGCAAGGCCAGCTGCATGCCCAGCTCTGCTCCTGAGGGCACTGCTCACATTCCTTAGTCTCCACACCTCACTGCCTTATCTATAACTTCAAGACACACCGATCTGCTGCCTCCACAGAGACAGGGAAGATGGATGTCTGGAGATTCCAAGGTACTTGGCACATCTCCTGTTTCTGTGCTGCACCACACTGCACCCCCAGGCAGTCACTGCAGGGCTGTGGTCACCAGACCATGCCTGGAGCAGCTGCCAATGACAACAAGCAGCTTCTACCTCTTAAATTAAGACACAGGGAAAAGCTCCGTGGGAAGCAGGAAGGAAGGAACTGCAGCCTACTCCACGGTGCACTCACAGCTTTGGGACTGCTTATCTGCTGGACAAGGGGCAGGTCACAGACTGCTCTGGACCGTGTCACCAGCTGGGTCGGCGGGCGGCCGGGCTCCTTCAGGACTCGGTCACCTGGGCAACACAAGGAGCAGGTCCAGCTCTTTTGCAAAGCCGGGGCACCCAACTGGGCTGGCACAGCCTTGGCTGCCGTCCCCAGCATTCCCACCTGCCACAGGATGTGGGAAGCTCTTCTGGATGGAGTCGTGCAGCAGCTTAGCCCCCTCAGATGGGAACCTGAGCAGAACCAGAGGAAGGCACCGTGTCACTGGGATACTGCATTGGCACTGGCAATGTCACCTGGTACCTCAGCCTGGCACGGAGGCCTCTTTGCTATCTCCTGTAAGATCCCTCCCCTTGTGCCTCACAGTCCTCCGAACACAGGGGTACCAAAGGCAGGTGACACTAAAGGTGTCTTTGTTACCAACACCTAAATGCTGGAGGTGGGGGGACCAAAACCCAGTCCCAGGCTCACCTGATCTGTCATTCCTTAAGTGGCACTGCCCATCCTGCCCCTCCCAGGGGCACGGGGAGGTGTGGGAGCTGCAGTGGGATGGGAGCAGCCATACCTGATGTAGTCATAGAGGTCGTGCCACTTCTCCCCCTTGGGCACAGGGAAGGCCAATTCCCGGGGCATGGGAGCCACCCCGCGGCAGGACAGGTCTCCCAGACGGGCCTTGGCCAATGTCACACCTGCCAGGACAGGGACACACACACACCCCCTGAGCTCTCCAAGCCCAGGGAGTGCCTGAAATCGCAGTTCCTGTGGGATACAGGCACACACCACTTCCCACTGGAGAAACAAAGAGCACAAGCCTGAGGTTTGCAGCAAACCCACGTTTCACAGGTGTATTCCTGTAACTCTCAAGCTCCAAAGAAGAGCCCAGAGCATAAACCCTTGGGTTTCAGTTATAAACCCCCAGGCTCAAGATTCATGTCATTGCTGTTCACTGATTCAGCAGTTTCATATGATTTCTCTTAAAGCTCATTGCCCATTTTCTTATTTCCTCCACGAATTTTTAAATTCAGGAAAGTAAAACAGAAAAGTTATCAGGAAAGATACAGTGAGTTTCAGGAATTTCAAAGCAGCCCCTATAACTTCTTCCTCACTGATGCTTCCCAGCAGGCCAGGCAGCTCAGACAGAATTCCAGCACAAAAAAAGAAAGAGAGAAAACAAAGGATTTGACCAAAGTACCTCTGCCACACTGAGCAGGTGGATAAAAAAAGCAGGTTGGAAGATTTTTGACACAAAAAAAAGCACAGGCTCTTCCAGCAGATAAAAGAACAAGTCTTGCAGAAGTGAGGCTTGATGACACCTTTCATTTTTATCCCTGAAAAAATTTCTAACCTTAGAAAGATATTTAACTTTGCTCTTTTCATTCACTTTTACAGCTGGAAAATGAGAGGATACTTTCCTCCAGAGTTTGGGAGGCTGTATTCAATTCCAGATTTCCTTCCAGTGCCTGAAGGGGCTCCAAGAGAGGTTAGGAAGGACTTTGGACAAGGGCCTGGAGGGACAGGACAAGGGGAAATGGCTTCAAACTACCAGAGAACAGGGTTACATGGGATATTGGGAAGGAATTGTTCCCTGGCAGGGTGGGCAGGCCCTGACACAGGGTGACCAGATAAGCTCTGGCTGCCCCTGGAACCCTGGCAGTGTCCAAGGCCAGGTTGGACAGGGCTTGGAGTCACCTGGGACAGTGGAAGGCGTCCCTGCCTGTGTGGAAACTTAACAATGCACCAAGTATTTTGCTCTTTCTGTTCACAACATTGAGCACCAGTGCTCTGTCAGGGCTGCAAACTCAGCTTTGAGCCCCCACGGGCTCCCTCCAGGCGGGGCTGAAGGCTCAGGAGGAAGCAGAGGCCAGCCTGAGCTCTGGGCTCCTCACCTGGCTCGAACAGCAGGTCGCTGGTGCAGAGGTTTTTCACGAGCAGGTTGCAGCAGAGTTTGACCCCCCTGAGGTGGCTGTACCTGCGGCTCAGGTACAGGGCCAGGATGGAGGGCAGGTCCAGCACCAGGCACGTCCAGCGCACGTCAGCCGGGGCTGCTCCGGGGACATCTGGGGAGGAGAGGACAGGAGGGGAAAGGGATGGGGGGAAAGAGGCTGCAAACAGGGACCTTGCTGGACAGGAGACACAGGGGGCACAGGGCTCAGAATGAAGTATTTACCAGGCAAGATTCCCACCAGGCCTGTGCCAAGTGGGAGAAGGGAAAACATGTCTTGTAGGCTGAGGGGTGGGGAAGGACAGACAGGCATCCCACCACCTCCACAGGCTCAGGCCTGGTCTGACACTGCATCCCACTGTTTGGGAGAACAGGGATGGGGGACAGCCCAACCAGGAGCTACATCTCTGACCTGGCTGCAAAAGGGCTGCTGCTCAGGCCCACCACTGTTACCATAAAATCCTGGAATGGTTTGAGCTGGGAGGGATAACCTTTAAACTCATCTCATTCCACCCCCTGCCATGGGCAGGGCCACCTTCCACTAGCCCAGGTTGCTCCATGCTCCATCCAACCTGGCCTTGGACCATCCCAGGGATGAGGCAGCCACAGCCTCTCTTCAAACTCATCGAGCCAACTTGAGAACTCAATTTACTTTCTAACAATTAGTTGTGGTGGTGGTGTGCCAGCCCAGCCCCAGCTCCTCACCCCGCCGGGCCGTGCCCTCGCTGGCTGCCCCGCAGACGAAGGGGAACTGGAGCCAGGTGGCCGAGGATTTGAATTCCTTGAAGAGGTTGGAGAAGGAGATGCGAACCACCTGGTTTTCCTGGGAAGAGACACACACGGAGCTTTAGTCACCCTGGTGGCTTCGGCAGGGAAGTGCTGCAGAGGAGGAGGCACGTGGCCCTGTCTCCTGTCCCCTCCACATCCCCTGGCCCCGGTAGAGATGCCACCAGGATGGAAACCATCTCCAGCCCGGAGTGACCCACCAGCAGCAAAGAGCAGCCACATCCTGCAGCCCCTAAGCCCACCAGTGCTATCCCCAGTTCTTCAATCAGCCATGATGGCAGCGTAAGAGGCCACCCCGTGTCACAGACCTCGGTGGTGACATCCAGGTGCACGAGGAAGTGCTTGCGGGGCAGGGGCCTGAAGAGCAGGTAGAGGTAGCGCCCTGTCAGCCCCAGGGACTGTGTCCCTGCCCGTGGCAGCTGCAGGTAGCTGCTGGCTGGGTTGGAGCCTCGGATCCGGTAGATTGTTCCCTTCATCCTCGTGTCCTTTGGAAACCAGGGAAAGATGGGGGGTGGGTCAGCACTGCTCACCCTTGGCCAGTGCCCCCCGCCCCATGGTGGCCCCGTTACCGTGAGGGCAGCCACGTCCCCCTCCTTGGCAGAGCGCTTCCACTCCTCCACACGGAAGTGCTTGAAGATGTTCAGGTAGGGACGCTGCCAGGCTGCCAGCACCGGGATCATCAGGGGGATGGAAGCCCAGCCTGGACACCCCTCCATTGCCCCCTGTATGCCCCCAGGTCCCCTGCCCCATTAGCACCCACCCCACTGTCTGCATGTCCTGAGTCTCCCCAGCCCGTGTCAACCTCAGGATGCAAGCCTGATGATGCCCCCATTACCTCTGTACTCCAGTTCCCCCCAGCCCTGGTGACAGCCCCAAGCCCCAGAGTCCTGCTGAGAACCCCATTACTCCCCTCCACCAGCTCCAGGAATGCCCCTGGAACCTCCAAGCCCTGAGCCCTCCAGTCCCAATGACATCCCCATCACCTCCACACCCCTGACCCTGCAGGGCCAGTGCTGTCCCTGCACCCCGAGCACGGTGACAGACCTGCTCATGGAACCCCATGTTCCGGGTCCTCCCCCCCGGTGACAGCCCAGTATCTCCACGTTCCAAGCCTCCCCAGCCCTGGTGGCACCCTGTTAACTCCATGTCCAGAGCCTCCATGCCCAGTGACGACGCAGCCCCCCAGATCCAGCGACGTCCCTGTGCCCAGTGACACCCCTGATACCCCCATGCCCGGTGACAGCGCCCCGAGCCCCAGTGAGGACCCTGAGCCCGAATCCAACCAACCCCAGCCCGAGTGACATCCCTGTTACCGCCACTCTCCAAACCCACAAGCCCCTCAGCCCCGGTACCCCAGTGCTCCAGATGTCCCCCATCCCCGGCGACCATGCACTCCGGTGACACCCCCCTTAGCGCAGCGCTCCGAGTCCCGCCGGAGCTGCCCCATCCGCGGGGAACCGCCGGCACCCCCGTACTCCGAACTCCGGCCCCGGTGATGCTCCGGTTCCCCCAGCCCCACCGACGCCGCACGTCCCCCCATATCGCGGATCACCGCGGTTCCCCCGCGCTGTGCCCGTGTCCCCCGTGTCCCGGATCACCGCGGTTCCCCCGCGCTGTCCCCGTGTCCCCCGTGTCCCGGATCACCGCGCTGTCCCCGTGTCCCCCGTGTCCCGGATCGCCGCGGTTCCCCCGCGCTGTCCCCGTGTCCCCGTGTCCCGGATCACCGCGCTGTCCCCGTGTCCCCCGTGTCCCGGATCGCCGCGGTTCCCCCGCGCTGTCCCCGTGCCCCCCGTGTCGCGGATCACCGCGGTTCCCCCGCGCTGTGCCCGTGTCCCGGATCACCGCGGTTCCCCCGCGCTGTCCCCGTGTCCCCCGTGTCCCGGATCACCGCGGTTCCCCCGCGCTGCCTCCGTGTCCCCCGTGTCCCCGATCACCGCGGTTCCCCCGCACTGTCCCCGTGTCCCCCGTGTCCCGGATCACCGCGGTTCCCCCGCGCTGTCCCCGTGTCCCCCGTGCTGTGCCCGTGTCCCGGATCACCGCGGTTCCCCCGCGCTGTCCCCGTGTCCCGGATCACCGCGGTTCCCCCGCGCTGTGCCCGTGTCCCCGTGTCCCGGATCACCGCGGTTCCCCCGCGCTGTCCCCGTGTCCCCCCTCCAGTCCCCGCTGTCGCCCCCCTCACCTGCCGCCATGGCGCGCGCCGTGGGATCAACCGTCCCGCGCGGCCGCAGCCAATCAGCGGCGCGATAGCGCCTTTCACGTGATCATGTCCCGCCCCAACCCCGCCTCTCGAGCGCTGCCCCCGCCCCCCGGACGATGACCCCGCCCCCTGGATGATGACCCCGCCCCCCCTCCCGTCCCCGCGGTGGCGGCAGAGCCGGGCTCGGGCCAGGGGCTTTATGTGCCAGGGGGCTTTATGTGCCAGGGGGCTTTATGTGCCAGGAGCTTTATGTGCCAGAGGGCTTTATGTGCCCGGGGTCAGAGCGAGGGGTCCCCGAAGCCGAAGCGGTGCTGGGCGTCGCGGATCTCCTGCAGCAGCGCGTCGTTCCGCAGGCCGAGCTGCGGGAAAGGGGAGCGGGCTCAGGGCCGGGCTGCGCGGGGCTGCCCGGCAGATACGGAGCCGTTCGGTGGCTCGGCTGCAACACCGGCGGGACAGGGATCGTCCCGCGGCACCGCCGCGCTCCCAGCTGGGAAGGGAGCAGGGTGAGCGGTTCGTGCCGCCCGCAGCCTCGCCCGCCCCGCAGGGCACGGACACGAACCTTGACGGTGTATTTGTAACACTGCTCTGCCTCCAGCTGCCGCCCGCCCTGCAACACACAGCACCGGGGAGCAAATCCTGGGGTGCGGCAGGCAGGAAAAGACCCCTGAGATAATCAAATCCCCCCATTCCCTCAGCACTGCCAGGGTCACCACTGAACCCTGTTCCCAACTGCTACATCCACACAGCTTGTAAATCCCCCAAGGCATGGGGACCCGCCCCCACCACTTCCCCATGCAGCTGTGCCAGTGCCTGACCACCTTTTCCGTGAAGAAATTTTCCCAATATCCAACCTAAACCTCCCCTGGCACGGCTTGGGGCCGTTTCCCCCTTGTCCTGTCCCTGTTCCCTGGGAGCAGAGCCCAACCCCCCGGCTGTCCCCTCCTGTCAGGGAGTTGTGCAGAGCCATAAGGCCCCCCGAGCCTCCTTCTCTCCAGGCTGAGCCCCTTCCCAGCTCCCTCAGCTGCTTCTGGTGCTCCAGCCCCTTCCCAGCTCTGTTCCCTTCTCTAGACACGCTCCAGCCCCTCAATGTCTGTCTTTTCATTGGAGGGGCCAATAGGATCCCAGGATTTCAGGTGCCTCAGCAGTGGCCAGCACCCCAGGAAAGACATGGGATCTCCGTGGAATGACATTTGTTAGAAGCTCAGCAGGGAGGACATGCCCTGGGGCAGTCGCTGCCTCAGGGTGCTTCTTTTGCCACCCAAGCACTCGCTTTCCCCCGAGCTTTCCCCAAGAACAGCCCCAAACTTTTTATCACAGAGCTCTACACCAGCTCCTCAGGTTCATGAGCAGATGCCACCCCCCTACCAGCCCAATAAACCCCCCCTAAACCCCCCCTCCGTCAGGCTGGCAGGGGCTGGGCACTCACCTGCAGGCAGATGAGGGCGAGATATCCCCACACTTCAGCATTGGTGTTATTTAGGGCATTGGCTTCAGAGAGAGCATCTTCTGCTTCCAGCATCTCTTCCAGCTTGAGAGAGAGGAGGAGAGGCAGGGACTAATGACAAAGAGCAGGCAGAAAGGGCTTCCCAACTGAACAGGCATTGCTCTAACAGCAGAAGAAATCAGTGCAACAGAAGCTCCTAGGAGGGCTTCCCCGAGAGAAGTGCAAGAGAAAGAATTTACAGACAAGGAGTTATCCTCAGTGCCAGAGCATCCAGATCTCCAGTCTGGAGCAGGAGCTTCCCACTGCTGACCCCCGTGGGACCACACACTATTTCTAAATTAGTGTCTAGCTGTAAGGGAAGCAGCACAAACCCCTTCACCTCCAGGAAGTGAGTGATCCAGCTCCATGAGGAAACATGGCTGTGTTCCTGCTCCCTATTCCTGCTGTGCAGCTGCTCTGGGCATGCAGGGGTAGCTGGTGTCAAGGCCACCACTCACCTCCCTAACCCTATTCCACAGCCTCTCAGGAGGTAAACATTTGGCCAAGGGGTAACAGAAGTTTAAATTCCTTCCTTGATTGCTTCCTCAGCCAAACTCCCTTGGGGGAACCTGGCAAGGTGTCCCTTGGGGAGACACTGCACTCCTGGTGGCTGGGTGTCTTTGGCAGCCCTTCAGAAGTGCTGGATTCCCTTGGACAGGGAAAGTACCGAGATTCCTCCCTGCTGACATCCCACTCAGTGCCTTGGTGACATGCAGGTCACGTGCAGGCAGGAACTCGGAGCAGAGCCCAGATTGTTTGCCACGACACCCTGGGGAAGGAGGTGCTGGCACCAGCTGGCATGAGGGGAAAGGATGGCTGTTCCCAGAGCAGGGGCTGAAGGTGGCATCATCTGGGTGTTCCCAGAGCAGCGGCTGAAGGCGACACCATCCAGTGCCACGCTGGGGCTGTCACAGCACACAGGACATGATGGCATTTGGGAGCACTGGCTCACAGGCAGCCAAGAGTTGTTTTAAACAAGGGGATCCTGCAAAAGCCAGCCCTGTGTCCCGTGCCACCAAGTGAAGGCCAGAGGACACGAAGGCAGCTGCACTCACCCTGTAGCAAGCGATGCCCACGCCCAGCCAGGTGAGACAGGAGGCAGAGTTGTCACAGGCGAGCAGGAAGATGTGCTTGGCCCGGCCGTACTGCCAGGAGAGAGACAGACACATCCCCTGCGTCACTCCACAGCCAGGGGTTTGCCAAACACCCTGTTGCCGTGGGGCTCAGACACCCACTGGCCCCACTGCTGCTGCAGGAGTGATTTGTTTTGTGGTAACTTGCCCTCCACAGCCCTGCTGGCTCCTCACCTCTTTCTCGTCCAGGTAGATGGAGCCCAGGCGCAGGTAGACAAAGTGCAGATCCTCAGCATCCTCCACAAAGCTGATGACTCGCTCGTAGCAATCCTTTGCCTGGTCAAAGTCCCTCTGCAGGTAGCACAGGTGCCCTTTCTGAGCCCAGACATTTGGATTCTGTGCACCAAAAACCAGGAGTGAGACATGGATGGGAGAAACTCATGAGGGGGGGCTGGGACACTGCAAGCAGCAGAAAGGAGGAGCTGAGCAGTGTTTCATTGTGTTATCACAACAACTCCCTGTGCAGTACTCCAGGCTGGGGACAGTGTGGCTGGAAGCTGCCTGGTGGCAAAGGAGAGACCTGGGGGTGCTGGTTGGCAGCAGCTGAAGCAGAGCCAAGTGCCCAGGTGGCAAGAAGGCCAGTGCCCCCTGGGCATGCCATGGCGTGGCTGGCGGGAGCAGGGCAGGGCTTGTGGCTCTGTGCTGGGCACTGGGGGTGCCACAGCTCCAGGGCTGTGTCCAGCTGTGGGCCTCTCAATTGTGGGGGGATATTGAGGGGCTGGAGCGGGTGCAGGGAAGGGAACAGAGCTGGGGAAGGAGCTGGAGCACCAGGAGGGGCTGAGGTGGCTGGGAAAGGGGCTCAGCCTGGAGAAAAGGAGGCTCAGGGGGGACCTTGTGGCTCTGCACAACTCCTGACAGGAGGGGACAGCCGGGGGGGGTCAGGCTCTGCTCCCAGGGAACAGGGACAGGACAAGGGGAAACGGCCTCAAGTTATGTCAAGACAGGTTTAGATTAGATACCGGGAGAATTTATTCACAGAAAAAGTGGTCAGGCACTGGCACAACTGCATGGGGCAGTGGTGGAGTCCCCATCCCTGGAGGGATTTAAAAGCCATGTGGATGTGGCACTTGGGGACATTGTTTAATTGTGAGCATGGAGGTGCTGGGAATGGCTGGATTTGATGATCTCAGAGGGCTTTTCCAACCTAAACAATTCCATGACTCTGTGCTATCAGGGCAGGGTTTATGGAGAGAGTTAAGGTCAGTGGGCTGCCTGCAGGACACCAGCAATGGGATCCCCCTCCAGCTCCCTGCCCAGTGTCCTGCCTGCACACAGCATTCCCAGGTGTCATCTTCCCCCTGCTTTCCTTTCACTCTGCCTCCCTAAAGCCACCTTCCTTGCAGAGAGCTCAATAGCAACCTTGTTTGTCATGAAACAGAACCCGACTCCCCCAGCCAGGGACAGAGGATCAGGATATACCTATTGAGAGAGAAAAGAAAGGCAGATGCTGCAGAGGGAGAGGCAGAGACAGGCTCTGGGATGCTGCCTGCCTGTGCAGGGAGTGACAAGAGGCTGTGACAATGGGATAACAAAGAGAGCAGTGCTGCAGCCACAGCCTGGTGTGGCTGCCCTCCCACTGAAATGCTCTGGACTAGCACTGGAATGGTAAAGTGGGAATGAAGCAGGGGCTCTGGGCTCTCACACACCAAGGGGTCGATGCGAACGGCCTCGCGCAGGCACTCCTCACATCTGGGGAAGTCTTCCCGCAGCCGGTAGGTCCAGGCCATGGCCAGGTAGTAGGCACAGGTGGGGCCTCCCTGAAGGCTCAGCAGCTCGTGGGCCAGTGCCTTGTGAACAAACTGGGGAGGAACAGCACAGGGGGTGGTTAGGGGAGCAGAGACACTATGGACACCCCAGCAGGACAGGGCAGGAGAGCTGACTGACACCACTCTGACTTCCACAAACAGAAAACACAAAGGAAATTTCTTTTTCCCCACTTTTGAATGTTGGTCTCGTAGAAGGTATCCCCGATCTAGTGGAAAATGTCTCTGCCCAGAGCAGGGGGTAGAAATGAGATGAACTTCAAGGTCCCTTCCAAACCAAACCATTCCAGGATTCCATTTAGTTGATTTAAGCAACTCTTTCTGCCATATTAAATTTAGGCAGGCAGCACAATGTGACAACCAGAGATGTCCCAGAGATGACTTGGTAGGACAGGCACATTCCACAGTTGATACAAAAATCCCTCCAGCATACACAAGTGTCTGAATCACAGGAGTTCAGGCATCTTGGAAGCACCACAATAATGGATCCCATCTCTGAATGCACAGGGAAGAGCACCCTGTAGCATTTCTGAGCTGGCTGTTCCTCTGCAGCAGGCAGTGCTGGGGCTGTGTGTCCACAGCCAGCATTGTGGGCTCCATACTCTGCCTGGCCACACTTTTGCATCTGTGGGCAGTGGTGGCTTTGCTCCCTCTTGTGCTCAGCCTCTGGAGTAGCCATGGCTCATTCCCTGAGGCCAAGAAAGAGGCTGGCTAGAGCTCTTTGGGAATAAAGCAGCCTCCCTCCCCACTCCACTCCCTGCTAAACTGACCCGGATAGCATTGAATTTCTTCAGGAATTCCACTGTCTTCATGAAGATTGTGCAGGGAGGTGGCTGAGGTTCTGGAGCTGCAAGAAAATGTGTCTCTGTCAGTCCCAAAGTGGGGTTTTTATTTCTGGAGCCAAAGCAGGTCCTGACATCCCAGTGGAGACAGAAAAATCCCTGCAACGTGGAGCAAAACCCAGGAGGTGGCAGGGGAGGCTGAAGCAGAGATTAACTCAGCATTTCTTTCTGACGGGCTTAAGTTTTATAGGAGATCTGAAAAGAAATTACACTCTTCACCCACAAACTATCCAGTCCAAACCTAGAGGAAAAAAGGTGGAAATTTAGGAATTATGCTTGTCAGAGACAACTACAGTGAGGCTCCTGCCTCCCCAAAGCAACCAGGGGGCCCTGAGGCACCCAGCCATTTCCAGCACCACAGGGGCTGTGGAGGAGGCAGATCCCACACCACACAACAAGAGGGGATCCCCAGGGACACTTTAAGAGCTGGCATCTCAGGAGGAAGAAAAGGAAGGTGCAGGGTACAGTGACGTGAGGGAGAAAGATGCATTCACCTGCTGGCTGTCCATCCTGACATGTGCTGCTCTGAAAATCAGAGTGAACCTGCTTTGCCTGCAGATTCCCTGGCTCAAGAGAGACAACAGGCCTTGGCAGCACGGGGGCCATGGCTCACTGGTCCCACATTACTCCCACCATTCCCACAGGACCATCTCCCAGCTCTCCACATCCCCATTCCCAAACCTTCTGGGGCTTCCTGCACTGCTGTAGCCTCTTCCTTTGATGTCACACCCTCCACGACCTCTGGTGGTTTGTCAGCTGAGCCATCTGGAAACTTCTCTGGAATTAAACCCCCAACAACCATTAGGTGGAAAGCCATAAACTTCCCAGTTTAGAACACGATTCCTCAAAACAAACAAACAAACAAACAAAACCCAAAACCAAAACAAAAACAAAAAAGAGAGAGAGAGAAAATATAAAAGATCTATCAGGTTTTCAAAGCTGGGAAGAAATTTCTTTGCAGGAGGCAATACCTGGGGCTAGGGTTTTTAATACAAGATTACCATGTGAAGCCAAAAACACGTATAAATGAGGCAGGATGAGAGGAAACGGCCTCAAGTTTCACCAAGGAGGTCTACGTTCGATGATAGCAAAAAATTTATTCACAGAAAGGATGGTCAGGCATTGGAACAGGCTGCCCAGGGCAGTGGTGGGGTCCCCATCCCTGGTAGTGTTCAAAGGCCATGTGGATGTGACAGCTGGGGGTATGGGCTAGTGATGAACACAGCAGTGCTGGGTTAACAGCTGGACTTGATCTTGGAGGTACTTTCCAGCCTTAGTCATGCCATGATTCTATGAATATCCCTTTCCTCATAATCAGAAGGGACAAAAACCCACACGTGTCACGAGCCTGCCTGCCTGAGGCACTGTGCATGAGTGATGATAATGCTAAAAATGAAGCCAGTCAGCATTTCCTGCAGCCTGGCCAAATATCTGGGACTCAGTTCAGACAGCCTCAGCTCAGGCTGGACTCAGAGGGGCTCCAAAGGAAGCCTTGGCCTCAGGGTCACTGGCAAACAGCTGGTTTGCCCTTTGGATTGCTGTGTGGGGAACTCACAGTGCCAGCTTCCATGGAATTCTGTTCTAGCTCACAGTCCATATCTTCTACCTTTACCCTTTGTACTTCTCCTCTTAAAAGCTCTCCTCCTTCCACTGTTCACCACACAGACCCACCCCTCCTTGCTGGTCAGGGCACCTCCTGGGTTTGTCTGATACCTGGGTCTCTGCTGGGAGAACTGGGCTTTTTCCCGTCTCCCTCAGCAGCCTCAAGCATTCTCCTCTCCTCCTCAAGCTGTGCTCGCAGGAGCTTCTTAGCCTCACGGAAGCTCCTTTCTGCCTGAATATAATTATTCTGCAGCTCATAAAACAAACCTGTGGGAGAGACAGAGCAGCATCAGCAGACACCCAAAGGAAGCAAAATGCTTCCCTTAGCCCTCAGCTTGGAGCAGGCAGAACAGGACTAGGGACAGGAACAATGCTTGGCTCTACAGGAGTATATCTTGAGCACCTGACTGGTTTTGTACCTGCAATGGTCCAGGCTATGATACTGGATGGCTCCAAGCAGCAGGCATCCTCAAAGAAAATCTCTGCGTCTTCATAGTTTCGGAGCTTCACACTCACAATCCCACAGAGCAGCAAGCTGGGCCAGGGGCAGAGCAGTCAGCCTTGCAGCCCCAGCAATGGTGTGGGGGATACACTCCACACCCTCCCCACCCACCCACCAGGAGTACTCAGCACCTTTGGATGCACTGGGGGTCCAGACAAACGGCCTGCTGGAAGCATTCCAGGGCTTTGGTGGCATCCTCATACAGGAGGCAGAAGGCTCCATAGTCCAGCCAGGCCTGGATGCTGCGCTGGTCCCGAGCTATTCTCTGCACAAAGAGATCATCACTGCAGTCAGGCTCAGCACGTGCCATGGACTGGGCAGGCAATTCTGGAATGACCACAGCTTCCCTGGCCACCCCAGCCCAGCTGAGCAAGAATCAAGACCTTGTCTGTCACACCCAAGGGTGTCCCCTAAATGGGATCGTGCTGGAAGCCCACTTCCTCCGATCCTACTCCACCTAACACGTGTCCTCCAGCTCCAGCTGATGCCTCCTAGGACCCAGTGTCCCCAGAACTGACCCAGCACATCCCATTTTCCCCGGCCTCGAGGCTGGAGTCCTCAGTGACCCAGCCAGGGACAATCTCACATCCTGCAGAGAGCAGCATCGCCCTGGGAAATCCCTCCCAAATCCTACTTCAGGCTGAGTATCCTAGTGACGCTCAGCTCCTTCCTCCCTCCACCACAGTGGGGGCTGGCTGAGCTGTGAGCAGTGGCCCCACTGTGATGCTGGGCTGTGCCAGTCCACACAGGGGATGGCAGGACAGATCTGGGGCTCCCTCACCTGCTTGTGGAACAGAGAGGCCAGTTTGAGGTCCCTGTTGGCTTCAGCTTCATGAGCAAAGAGCAAGAGCTGCTTCTTGGTCGTGTGGGGTGGAGGGGCAGGAGAAACATCTTCCCCAGACAGAAGCTGGTAGGGAAGGAGACAGTGTTAGTCCTGGGGAAGGGAAGAGTGGTTTGTGTGATCCCAGTATGGCAGCAGGTCCCACGCCAGCACTGCACACGGTATAGACCAGTATGGCTGGGGCTGGCACTGGGAAGAGCAAGCTGCTCTGTGCTGGGACGCATTCCCATCATTTCCAGGTACCTCTGCCACACAGGCACTGGGCAATAGCAATTTTTACAAGGACATGGAGGGACAGGACAAGGGGGAAGGACTTCCCACTGCCAGAAGGCAGGGTTAGATATTGGGAAGTTGTTGTTCCCTGGCAGGGTGGGGAGGCCCTTGCACAGGTTGCCCACAGCACCTGTGGCTGCCCCTGGATCCCTGGCAGTGTCCAAGGTCAGGCTGGATGGGGCTTGGAGCAACCTGAGATAGTGGAAGGTGTCCCTGCCCATGGCAGGGGGTGAATGAGATGAGCTTTAAGGTCCCTTCCAACCCAAACCTGTCTGTGACTCTATGATTATTCACAGCATTTTGTCATCAAGGTGATGACAAACTTCAGTGGGGCCACTCACTGGTGACCCCAGCTCCTGCTCTGCCCAGCCACCCTCACCATATGCCAGCTACAGCAGCTTCACCAGTGGCATCTCACACCTATCCCAGGATTTTGAGCAGTGGGATACAAAGGCACTAGATCCCTGCCTCGAGTGTGGCTCATGGTCTGCATGTGACAACTCCAGCAGATGAAAGCATGAGCCTGCTTCTGCATAGAAGGCAAAAGTCCTTCATCTGCCCTGGACCCAGAGCAAAGCCATGGCCCGAGTCACCCTGGTTTCCCCTACCTTGTTCAGGGCCATGTGCATGTGGTCCACGAGGTACACATAGAGCTCACTGAGGAATGCCTGGAGCTCCTCCTTGGTCTCAAATGCTGTGGTCTTCAGGTATTTCTCCCTCACAATCCTCACCACAGAATACTGTGGAGACAAGGGACATGGCACAAGGCAGGTTCCTTCCCGTGCCCCCCACCAGCGCTGTAATCAGACACAGACAGAGCCTGAAGCTCCAGCTTAGTTCTGAGAAATAAATCCAGCCCACCACTGATAAAAGCAAAACAAAGCAAGCAAGGGGGATTTCCTTTCCCACCTCCCTGACACAGCCTTTAGGGACAGCATGTGGATGGCTCAACTCCTCAGGACAGAGGGGGGGTCTCCAGGAAGAGTGTGGCTGAGGCTGAGCAGCTGAGAAAGTGAAACGTCCTTTCCCTGCCAGGGCAGACTGGGAATGTGAGAGCAGCCAGCTCTACCTTTCTCAGGTTATGAGCATGGGGCAAATGGACGGGAGCAGCTCCCAATGACAGGAAGTGTTCTCTTGGTGTGGGACTAAAGCAACTTGGTGCCTGCTCCATTAGAGGGGAATCCTGTCCCTCAGTGCTCACTGCAACAGCTCCAGGTGGCAGGAAAGGATTCTAGAGCACCACATCATCTTGAGTTACCCCCATGGAGAAGCAGTTCCTCACTGAGAAAGTGCCTGGATAAAACAAGCAGGGAAGCAAAAAGCACAAAGGAGTCTTCACCTTAAGCTGTTCCTTAAAAGCAAAATATTTCCCAGATGTATTGAGCTCGTAGTTGAGCTGACGTTTTTGTTCCTCCATGGTTTCATGGTCCATCACTCCCCGGTCAAGCAGCTGCTTCCCAAAAAGCTCATGGTACTCCCTCAGGATGGCAACAGCAACACTCGTGACACGTTTGTGGTAATCTTCCACCACCTAGGAAAGAAATAAATAAATTTCACAAGCCACTTATGCAATCAACCTTGATATGTATTTGATTTGCCACAGCCCACGCCTCCCATTAACTCCACCTGACTCAAGTCTCAATTAGTCTGTCACACATCCTTTCCCGTCCATGCCTGAGGGCTGAGAAAATATCTGCAGGTAAACATAAAAGAGCTCCTTCCTGCTACGATTTTCCATCACAACCCAGTATTCCAGTCACTGCTATCTCTCCTATAGCAATATAATTGGCTGTGAGTAAAATATATCTCATTTAGTGGGAGCCTATGGCCAGCCCTCTTCAGCAGAACCTGTAATCTCCATAATCTTGATCCTCAAAAATTCTTGGTGACCTGAGAAAGGTCAGGGCTGATTCTGTTCAGGTTTGTCTGAGTCTGATGAAGCACAGGGGCTGGTCTGAGACAAAAAATGTTGGGACTGCCCAGGATATAAATGTAAGGTGTTGGTAGCCTCTTTTCCCAGCATCCCATTTCCTTCCAAATATCCCCCCATGGCTGCCTTCCCTCCCTTTGCTCCATCTCTTCATGGCTTCCCTTTGAATGGGATGTGAACATGAGTGATGGATGGGTTCCCAAGGCACACTGCTGAGGAGATAACCCATACAGAAGTTTCCTTTTCTGTGTGTTTCATAAAATATGTTGAATTGGAAGAGATCCACAAGGATCAAGTCCAGCTCCTGGCCCTGCACAAATACCCCAACAATCCCACCCTGGGCATTCCTGAGAGCGCTGTTCAAATGCTCCTGGAGCTTGGCAGTTCAGGGCTGTGCCCATTCCCTGGGGAGCCTGGGCAGTGCCCAGCCACTCTTTTCCTAAAATTCATTAAAACCTCCCCTGACACAGCTCCAGCTGCTCCCTTGGGTCCTGTCACTGGTCACAGACAGCAGAGATTGAAGCTGCCCCTTGTGAGGAAGCTGCAGACCTCAATGAGCTCTACCCTCAGTCTCTCTTCTCCAGGCTGAACATTCCAAGTGACCTCACACTCCTCATATTTCCCTATTCCCTTCTAGACTCTTCACCCTCTTGTGGCCCTGCACCCTTGATCTCTTCAAACCTCATCCCCATGTTGCTGTGGGCTGAGAATGAAGACTCTGAGAGCAGGGTGGGGTGGCAGAACGGGGGCAAGGCCACAGGCTCTCACACGTACCTTCTTGGCTCCTTCCACCTGTGGGGGCAGCGCAGGGCGGGGAGGAATCAGCTCCTTGACCCTGTCAGTGAGAGCAGAGGAGAGATCAGCAGATCCACTGCCAGGGATGTTGGCTTGTGTAGTGCGAGGGCTCCACCCTGCCATCGTGTCCATGAGACACCTCACAGGCACCTGGGAGGAAACCTGAAATCTCAGACCAAGAGTGAACAGGTCCCAACAGATGGCTGTGGCTTGTCATGACAGGGTTAACATTTATTGCTAACCCAAACTGCTCTCCTGGAGCAGCAGAGCTGTATCTTGGAGCTCCTGGTTCTGCAGAACAGGTGTAAGGAAGGAACCAGGCTGAGGAAAGCTCTGTAGAATTTGGTCACCGAACAGCCCAGACCACCTGATCCATCAGTTCCAACACTGCCCAGTTTGGCTGTGGCACCCTTGGCCACACATCGATGGCCAGACACCACCCAGCCCTGCCTGGGCCTCTGTGGAGTTACAATGACTTCCATTAGGATTAGCGTATTTTAAACTAAGATTTTATTTAGGTGAGGGTGGCTGAGCACTGGAGCAGGATTCTCTGTGGAGTCTCCTTCCCTGGATATATCCAAAAAGCATCTGGACACAGAATAACATGCTCTGGGGAACCCCAGTTGAACATGAACGTTGGTCTAGGTGACCTTCAGGGGTCCCTTGCAACCTGAATCATTTTGGGATTCTGGAATTTGAATCCCTGGTGCCAAACCAGCCTTAATTAATTTAATTTTTTCTTCACTATTTCCTGCTTGCTGGACTCCAGAACACCCTCAGTGCTCAGAACATGATCCGTCCCACCAAGCCAAGGTGCCACAGGCCTCGTTCAGGTGCACACAAGAAAGGAGGAGTGACACTGAATCCATACACATTACAGAAGAGTAGAAATGTATAAAATAGACCAGGAAAAGGTCTGTTCTAAGAGGGGTTCACCTTCCTCAGCCTGTTCCTCCTGGAAGACAGCAGGGAGCAGTGAGGACAACACATATACCTTCCATGAATGGATGACATTTCTGTTTGAGAGATATAACCTGCACCTCTTATACCTTATTCATCTGCTGCAATTTCTTTTTTTTTTTATTCCATAAATTAGATGTTTTATGCCTTTCTAACCCATAACACAGTAGGGCTGCCACTGGACAGGAACTGAAGTCTCAAAGCAGCAGAGATGAAAGAGCAGCTCTGCAGCAGAACAACATGAAAACTAACATAAAAGCTCAGGAATGGGTAAAACATTGTAAGAAAACTTCTGGAAAGCTAAAAATGAGAGAATGCTCTGGTGAAGCAACAGCAGCTCTACCCAGGGCAGTCCACGCTGGTGGCCAGGACTGACCAAGCCACTGAGCATCACATGCAAGAGGCAAGCACATGGGGATTAGAGGGGAACAAAGCCCAGACAGGAACACAGACACTGCTGTGCTGCTCTGGTGTCTCTTGTTTTGAGAGGAATGGCAGGGAGATGCCAGCTGGGATGAACAAGTGTTTTCCCAACACACCAGATGCCATGTCTAAAGCAGTCTGGCCAAATCCTCCCCCTGATTCCTGTGGGCTTTGTCTCAGGCCCTCTTTATGGAGTATTCCAAGGGGGGTTTGCTGTACAAGCCTCTCTCCAGCCTGCAGAGAGGAGCTGTCAGCCCCACAGCCCATCCTTACGCACCGCTGGACCAGCTCCTCCCGCAGCCGCTTTGGGACCAAGGGCTTGTCCAGCTTTATCTCCATCACCAGGAATGTTCCTGCCTCGCTGTACTGCTGTGGAGATAAACATTGCTCCCTGTGTCGTGCTGTCTGCAGCCAGTGCTGGCACAGTGAAATACTGAGCACACAGCCACAGATCTCCAAACTGCAGAGATCCAGCTTGTTTTATAACCCGCCCTCAGAATGAGTTACAGCAGCAAAATCCAGCTCGAGAAACCAGGCTAGGGAAAAGGAGAGAGCCCAGATAATCAATGTGCCTGCAGAATGAATGTGCATTCCAGAGGAAGAAGCCAAAATATGAAGGGATAATTTAAATAAGTGCCTGACAATTTACAGAGACCTTCTAGCCCAGTGCCAGCCTGCTCTCCAGGTGGACATCACTGGAAGAACTCTGGGACAACATCTACGTAAAAAAATCCCTTGTCCAATTGAGGAATTTAATTGTGTGAAAGGTGTAAGACACCAGCACAGTGATGCTCTACAGTGTCTCATTCTCTTTGGAGAGACATAATTACCTGTCCTTCAAGGCTGAGATTTGTGACATTTTCAGATTCTCCAGTGCCATGTGACAACTGGATTTTGGATGGGCTGAGTAACTATTAGGAAAAAGAAAAGATGTCTCTTGTTTCAGACTCAATAAATCTCAAATCTTTGCAAGTTCAAGCAGCACGTCCCAGGATTTCAGATAAGGGAAAGCTGCAGCTTCCTTACAAGAAGCAGCTCCAATCTCTGCTCTCTGTGACCAGTGACAGGACCTTAGAGAATGGCTGGAGCTGTGCCAGGGATAGAATAGGCTGGATGTCAGGGAAAGATTCTTTCCCTAGAGGGTGGTTGGGCACTGTCACGACCCCAAGGCTACCAGAGCTCCAGGAGTGCTTGGACAATGCTGTCAGGCAGAGGGTGGGATTGTTGGGGTGTCTGTGCACAGCCAGGAGTTGGACTCACGGTCCTTGTGGATCCCTTCATGTTGAGAAGGTTCTATGGGTCCAGGATAATGAGTATTTCTCAGTTGGCTGAGACAACTGAGACATCATCAGGATGCATCCCTGGTTCTTGCATGTCCCAACTTGCTGTGACACAGAACGAGAGCAACCATGGTGCCACGTGCCTCCCTGGACCTTACCGTAGCATTGCAATCTTTCTCTTCCTTCGGAGCCTTATTGGGAGCAGCTTTGCTACCAGGAGAGGTCCCCAGCCTTTCCTTGCCCAGACTGAGCTGAGACCTGCGATCCCGGAAAATACTGTACTGAACTTTGGTCTGAAAAACAGAGAGAATCAAGGGACAAAGCAGGCTTCCTCACTCATTTGCCTTAACCTCTCTCATCACAAAACACACTGTCAGGATATTAAATGCCTTAAGAGTTTTGTAACCTCATACTCTCCTCCTAGAGTTCAGTTGCTGGTGCTCCAGCCCAGCTCTGATCCTGTGTAGCTGTGAAGCCTCAGGTCAGACTGTGAGACTCAGTGGGGGTCTCTCCATCTTCCCTCAAAGAGCTGTGTTTTCACTGAGCCCTTGATCCTTGCCTGAGATATGTGCTGAACTTGCTGCAACCCAGATTCTTGATCCTGAATTCCTGGTGGGATCCTAGACCTACCTCACAGCTATGGACCTGCCTGGTGATGAGGGCTGCTGGATGAATCTGGCTTCTCTCACCAGGCCTGCTCCACACATTTTTGGGGGTCCCCACCTGCCTGACAGCATCCCTTGGCTCCCAGCTCATTTTCTGGTGTGGAGCAGCTTCCCTGACATACATCAGGGAATTGCAAGGAATAGGTTTCTCAGACTTTCTGTTTACAGAGTGTTTGACCACCCAGACAGGCTGTTCCCTCCCACACATCCTGGTTACAGGGATTGGGCTAGCAAGAGTTATGGGGATCCTGGAGAGAGGATGGAGCAGCTATAGGGAAACTCCTTAGACCAAGAGGCAACCCAAAGCACCTGGGGAGTAAGAAGGACTTCACTTGCGACAGATAAATGGCACAGGACAAGCAGCACCATGCAGCCAAGGGGTCATTATTCATGGCAGGGAAGCAGAGCCCAGCAGACACGCTCGTGCCCAGCCCAGCTCTGCAGCAGCCAGTTGGGAGCAGGGAGGCAGGAGAAGGGCTGAAATTCACCCAGCCCCTGCACCTGGACTACAGCCCCACAGAGAACATGGGGGGATAAAACCAGGCTGTACATCTGCCCTCCTGAAACAAGCTCAGGTCTGTTCCAGGAGGGAGAGACTGTGGGAAAATGGAGATGTAACTGTCACTCTTAGTAACAGAGAGGGAAAAACAAAAAGACAAATAAACCTCGGTGAGCCAGAGCTGAAAGAGCTCCAGTGACAGCTTTTTTGGTGGTTGCCGGGGGTAACGCCATCCTTTTAAAGCCACTGTTTGCTCTTCCCAGCAACACCGTTCCCTTGCCCATGTTCCAGACTGGGGAGAGTGGATCATGCTGCCATAGGAGGGAGTGGAGTGAGATTCAAAGCCTCTCTCAGCCCCCAGACCTGCTCACCCTCCCCCCCAAGAAATGCCCTGCCTTGTAGAAACCTGCACCTAAAAGCTTGTATCATTACTTTTCTCCATCACCAGAAGGGCACTCAAGGTTCAGATCCAGCTCCAACTAGCACACTGCCTGCTCCCAAACACCCTCTGTCCACCCTGCCTGCTCCCAAACACCCCCGTGTCCACTGTCCCTGCTCCCAAGCCCTCAGTGCAAAGCCAGCTGCAGAGCTGGAGCAGAGCCTGCTGCTCTCACCTTCTGAAACACCTCGCTGTCCTGGTAGTTAAAGACACGGAAGGCCCCTCGGATCTGCTTCACCCCAGGGCACAGCAAATGCATCATGTTGACATATGCCACACCATGGAAGGCAATCTGCTTGTCCTCATCTCTCTGGAAACACAGAGCAAGGGACTGAGATCCTGAACAGGCTGCTATTCTCCTTAAGGGAACAAGGTCATCAATCTCCTTAAGAGAAGGCCACACAGCAAACTGATGCACCTGATGAGCCCATGGTTCTGTCACTGGCACGCAGCCGAGACAACCTGGATGAACACACTGGAGTCATTCCATATGTAGAATATTAATTTTATCCCAACCCCCATGGGGCAGCTTTTCTCTCTAGTTGCTGCACTCTGCTGTCCCTCAGGATGGTCTTGTTGAGATACAGCTGGAAGATTATCAGCTGTATGGTGAGAAGTCCAGGTGACCCTACCAGAGTTGTGCATCTCGGCTTGGACAGACACCAAGTGGCTTAGGAGGTGTGGGAGGCCTGGCTGGAAGGATCATCATCATCAGAGCTGCAAAATCCTGGCACTGTGAGTGCTGAAAGGGATTTACACCAACTTATTTGGCTTTGCCCTGGGATAGATTAGGAGCTCTCACACAACCATCTGCCAGGAGCAGAATGATTCTCTAAGGGGCTGTTTCTCTGTTAAACCACCCTGGTTTAGATGCAAAAGCATAACTTACCTGCAGCCTGAGAAAGAATGCCAGAACTTCCTCAAGCTGTTTAAAAACGCCACTGGCCACAGATCAGCTCAGTGAATTACTTTTAATTCTCTTCAAAGCCAGGCTGGACAAGCCTCTGAGCCACCTGGTCTAGTGGAAAGTGTTGGAAGATGGAGTCCGAGGTCCCTTCCAACCCAAACTATTCTGTGATTTTAAAAGTCACCCTGTCCTCTTTCCAGTGAGCTACCGCAGACCATCAGTGAGAGCTATAAGGAAAATATATGACTCTGTATCTATTTTACAGCCCTATAAAGCTGATTTTTCACAAAATCTCCTGCTCTCTGACTCACTTTGGCAGCTTCAAGGCTGATTTTGGTATCACAAAGGCCTGAAGAGGAAAATGCCTGATAATGCAATGCTGCTCCACAAGCCAGACCCCACTTTTACCTTGTCAAGTTTGCTGGCTTTCCCCTTGCCACCTGAGGCTATGGACATCCTGCAGAGCTCCACGGGCCAGTGGCGGCGCTCGGCAATGCGCATCTGCAGGCTGGGCACAAAGCATGCAGGATGCACTGAGGAGATGCAGAAACCCAGCTGGAGAGCCCCACCACCCTCCTCTGTGCCCCAGCAGCTCCCCTTGGGTTTGCTTCACCCTATTCCCTCAGCAAACACCCTCAAGCCATAGAAACACTGATTTGGGGCAGGCTGGGTACATTTTCTGCTCTACCCACTGCTGTGTACATTTATGGCACAGCCAGCTTTAAAACAACAGTGAGAGCAACACATTGGGCTTTCTCTCTCCCCCAGTTACTTCAGAAATAAGTAAGAAGGAATGTGATTAATTTTGGTATAAAACCTGAATTGTACAGAGCAAGTGGATCCTGAGCTTGCATTCAGTGTGGCTGGTGACTCTGACACCAGCAGGCAGGTGGATGGATGTGTAGGGAAAAGAATTTTAAAAAATCAAATGAGATAGAAGTGAGTATTTCCACACAAGTAGTAATTTGGCTGTGAAATGCACAGCCATGATGCAGCTGAGGCCAGAAAATAGCAGGATTCAAAGATAAATGGAACACTCATCCTGATCTTGAGCGTATCTGGAGCTGCTAAAGGCAATACTTATCCAATAAAAAAGCAAATGAAGAGGGCCCACATGGAGTGAAAGGCTTGAACGTATTTGGGATTCAGTAAAAACTTAATTAGCAGCTCAGAGGAGAGCTGTGGATGCAGCTCTAGTCCAGGTCTGCTCACCATAACTGCTCCCCCTTCCTTCAAGCTATGCAGGGACCAGCCCCCAGCCCCAGCTGCTGGCAGCAGGAGAGAGCATTTGTGGCCTGGAGATAGCAGCTCCAGACAATTCATCTTTTCCCAGCACAGCAGAACAAAGCTGCTGCCAGCAGTTCAAGGCACTTCAAGAGCTGTGCCCTTGCTCAGGTGAATGCTTGTGGCCAAGAGACAGTCACAGCAGCCACGGCAGGTGAGGCAGAGCCACAGTTTGACCCCTATGTGGCCCAAGAGCACCTGCACGTTGCAGCTCCTTGCCTCAGGTCATTCTGAGCATGTTCTGGGCTGGGTTGCTCAGGTCCCTTACACGGCCACTGCAGCAGCGTCCAGGAAACAGCGTATTTCCGTGTCCCACACAACTCTCCTCGTGCTCTCGGCCTGGATCCTGAATTCCCTGTCCTGTGAGAAACAGCGTGCAATCAAAGCCAGGACAGCAAACTCCACAGCCTGCATCATCCTCAAAAGTGTCCCCGGGAGAGAATGTGAGTCAGACAGAGGTGTCCAAGTGCCCAAAGGCAGGCCAGCCCTGCAGAGAGGCTGACAGCCTTTTCTGCAGACACCATCAGCGTGAAGTGCCTGGCTCACGGGAGATAACTCAGCTCCCAGCCCAGGAGCTCAGTGTGTGGGACCAGACCTGCCACATTCTGCCTTGAGATGTCTCCAGCAGTGAGTAAGCACGTCTGCTGTCCCAGGAGAACCACCTCTGGGCTGGACATTGCACAGTGACCACCCACCTCCCTCTCATACCAAGTCTCTCCATCCCTCCTGGTCCTCTTCCAAACTTGCCAGTCCTTCCTCACCTCGCTTTTGTTGAGCTCTCCATCCTCATCCTCATAGGGCCCACCAACAATGAAGGACTCAGGTATGTTCAGAGCATCAGGGGCCAGGATAGGGCCAAGGGGCCAGTTTTTGGGCCGGGGCAACGGTTCTTTTTCACCATCAGCCTTCAGGATGCCATTCTTGAAGAGCAATAGCAATTCTTTCTAGAGAGACAGGAGAAACAAAGGATTTGCATTTCTAACAGGAGCAGGAGCAAGAGCCAGCTGCTCCAAGCTGGGATAACAAAGCAAAGCAACAGTACAGGGTGCCTGGCTTGGAAAATGCACTCCACCACATGCATACAAAGAATGGAATAAAAATAAAGAGCCACGTGGAAAAAAACCTGCCAGTTTGAATCCAAATCTTTCCAAACAGACCTTTGTTTGTGTTAAAGAAACACATCACGCCACAGAGACTCTGAGACCTCCCAACAAAGGCTGCTGGTGCACAAGCACGGAAGCTGTGCACCCCACGTGCCTGGACACTTGTTCCATGGGGTGGGAGAACAGCCCAAGCCCAGCCAAAGCCCCTGTCACTGTGCCTGGACCATTCTCACCTCATCAGCTGCTGGTATTTGCAAGCAAACCATGTAGTTTTGCTGGGCGTCAGGGGTAAAGGCTTCAGGGACAGAATAAGCTGCCTCCAGCGTGATGCTCATGAGGTTCCCACTTGAGAACTGGGTGGCAGAGAGCAGGAGCTCTTTGCTGCTCACTGTCACTTCAAGGCCAGCCTGTGAGACAAAGATAAAAATCAAGCCAGTGAACAGACAATTATAACTTGCCTGCTCTTAGGGAGAAGCAAGCAGAAACCCAAGGCCAGAACATATAATGTTATCTTGTGCCTCATCTCCGATGTAAAAGAAAACAGCTCAGCACAGGAAAGGAATCTCAGGACCAATTTGGCTCAACTGTGGTATTTGTTTGTTTAAATCACAGCCTGGCTGAGGTATGGCACATGCCCCAAGGGTTTCTTAAAATGAGCTGTGGAGAAAGAGGCAGGGTCTCATGAAAGGAGCCACAGAGAAAGAACATCAAGGGTGGAAAATGATGCTTTTCCCCTGGTGATTCAGAGAGCCCCAGCTTTGCCTCTGCCCTATCTCCATGCTCTGTGTGCAGCCTTTAATTACCTGTCCCAGCCCTGGATGGATTGTGTGTGAGGGAAAACCAGCTGGTCAGCATTTATTACCTGTCCTCCCTAATGAGTGCCCCCCCACCTTGCTCACTGTGAGCTCCTCTTAAACACAGAGCTGTTAATGGGCTATCCACCCCTCCAGTTTGCTCCTGGTGCTCACTGCAGGCAGGCTCAGTAGCAAAACTGGACACATTTTCCCAGCCTCATACTTCATTCCCTATTTTAGTCACTGGGTACTTTGCAGCCTACTGAATGAATAAGGACCTTGCAGGAAAGGCAGTCAGAGTTTGTACAATAATGGACTCAGACATTTTATCTGCAGAAAGGAAGGCTAATGAAGCTGGGCAGGTGACCCTGGCCGCTGCTTTTTGGGGGGTTTTCAGCACTGTGCTTTCCATCTTTGTTATTTTTTGCAGAGCAATTGGGTAGCTGCACACATTAACATTTCCCAGCACGACCTCACCTATCAGAGGGAAGCAGGGACAGACGTCAGAGGGAGCGGGAAAGGCCTCCAAGCCTGTAACATATAGGGCTGTACCACATCCGTGATGAGCCAGGCAGCTGAGTCATGTTCTCCCTCCCATTAAAAAGCAGCAGAGAGCTGAATGAGGGAAGGAACAGTTCCAAATTCCACATACCGTGGCCTCGGGGTAAAGCCTCGATGGGGAGGCAGGCACTGCATACAAAGGAGCTAAGACCTTCAGTGAACGCACTCCTGGGAAGAAACAGGAATGAGAACAGCCTGGAGTGAGACCCTCTGCAAAGAATCACAGTCAAGGAATGATTTGGGTTGGAAGGGACCTTAAAGATCACCTTGTTCCAGCCCCCTGCAATGGGCAGGGACACCTCATTTGATGAGGCAAAATCATGGTTCTGAATTTTGATTTCCTTCTGAATGAATTCTGAATGCTGAGCTACTCTCTCTCCCCCTGAGTCAGATTTTGCAGAGCTATGAAGGTTACTTTGTCCAAAGGAGATAAATTGTAGTCAGGGGTCCATAAGCAGAGATCAGAAAGTGCCAGGGAGCTGTAAAACTCAATGCTGTACCTTGCAGCAGAGGTAGAAGGTCCACCACAGCTTGGGCAAGAGGAGTGATTTTCTCTGGTTTTTTCTTGTCCTTTCCTGACACTTCTAGCAGTGTCACTAGGGAGATAAAAAGAGAGGAGCTGGCAGAATTCCTTGGACCAGCAGGTCAGGCACCAGGGAGGGTCTGTGTGAGCTCTGGCACAAGCTCCTCTTCACCTCCCAAGGCTGACAAGCACAGCAAAGCCAAAGGGGTACGGGCCAACATGAAAGGGGATTCTTCCAGCTGGCAGAGATGGACAAGAAGTGCTGAGAGCCTCCCACCACTGCTGCTGAAGTGCTATTCCTGAACCAGTGACTCCTGCAGCAACAGCACCCAACTTCAAGGGGGGAGATCTGGCACCAGCTACTTACAAAGCAGTGGTTTCTGCACAAGGATATCCAAGGAGTTGGGCCCATCGGGGCTGCACTCAAAGCTGGTGCTGAAGTCGTATTCTGCTGTCCCATCTGGCAGCACATGAGTCTTGGGGGACTCTCCCAGGACTGCTCCGTTGTACTCCACACGCACCAACGTAGACAGCAAGTTGCTTTTGAGAGTTTTCTGTCAAAAAAAAAAGAGCTCAGAGAGCAGCTGGCTCTGCAGCAGCATCCCAGCATCAGAGTTCCTCTGGCAGCAGCTCAGGCCAGTGACCAGGACAGGGCTCACTTGTGGGGAGTCTGTTCCACCACAGGAATGAGGAAGAGGAGCAGAGCTTGGCCACACTGAGAGCTCACCATTCCCTGTTTTTAGGAGGGAAATTTCCTGTTTCACCATGCTGTGATGCCCCAAAGATTATCAGGAGCTATGGCAAGGGAGATAGAGAGGTTCAGGCTTCACCTCAGGAAAGACACATCTGAAACAAATCCCAAAATACTCCACTGATATTTTTGTACTTCCAGGAAGCTTGAGACCTTTGCTGTCTCCTAAGAAAGCAGCTTCTGAGCTACAGGGATGAGCTCACGGGACACCTGTGGATGTTGTGTAGGGCAAAGTGTCCTGAAATGGACAAGAGAAAACAGCCTCAAGTTGTGCCAGGGAGGTTTAGTTTGGATATTAGGGAAAATTTATTCACGGTGAGGGTGGTCAGGCACTGGCACAGGTTCTTCAGGGAAGTGGGAGAGGTCTAATCCCAGCAAGTGTTCAAAAGACAAGTGCATGTGGCACTTGGGAACATGCTTTAGTGGTGTGCTTGGCAGTGCTGGCTTAAAGGTTGGACTTGATGGTCTCAGAAGCTTTTTCCAACCTACATGATTCCATGATTCTGTGAAATCAAAGGAAGGGCTCCAGCAAGCTCTTAGGGAGCTCTGCAATTTGTTGTTACACCACCTTCATACCACTTGCTTTAATCAGAGATGAGGAGATTCAGATTTTACTTTGAATTTCAAATGTCTAAACAGAGGGGCTTAAACAGGGCTGGAGAGGGACAGTGAGGGCACAGCACACGGCAGTGGGGACCCACAGGGGCAGCGTCGGGCAGCTCCACAGCAGAGAAAGTGCTGGGCAGCAGGTACCAAAGGGCTCCCTGCAGCAGAAACACAGTTTCACTCTCAATTCACAGAGAAGTGGCTGAACACAAGGGCCATTGTACCCAAACCCAGCTTTTCCTTAGTGCTGAGCCACAGGGATGCCTAACCCGCCCTCAGCTCCCTCTCTCCCTGTCACTGGGGTAATTAGTTCCATGCTGGTTCTTACACAAAAAGAGATCTCTTTCACTTGGTTTTAATTTTCAGCCCTTCTCACTGTCTCCTTGAGCATACATCCTATGAATGGCTAAGCAGAAGAATCCAATTAACCTTTCCCTGTACCATTAATTATCCAAGACTCCTCTCTCATCCTTCTCTACATTGCCTCTAATTAAGCAGATTCCACACTTATAGCTAGAAGTGGATTCCACATTCTTACAGCCGGGTTTTTTTTCATACTGTTGCTGTGATTATTGCCCTTTTGTAACCCCCCCTCCTTTTTGCACAGCCCTTTCTCACGGTGGAGCAATCAGAACCACAAAGCAACATTCCAGATGCAATCAATCCAGCAGTCTTTTCTTCCCAGCATTGTTTATCCTCCTCTCACCTCATACCTCACCTAAGCTGCTGTTTGCTGAATCCATCAGTGTAAGAGGTACTTCAGTACTACAATGTGAAACCCTCAAGCAGGTGCTTTTGGATTGCTTTTTCTGTCTGCTGCTGGAGCAGAAGCAGGGATTTGCATTTTTTCTGCTTGCAGCAGGAGCTGAGCTTCTCCTCCACATCCCCTCCCAAATGCCAGTTCCTCTGGAAGACTTTAAGGACAGCTGGGTGCATCACATGGAAATCACAGCAGTGGTGGTTTGATTGGCACCAGCTCATAGCCTTGAACTGGATCCACTGCCTTTTTAAAAAACCAGAGCCACCCTATTGCTTTCAATATGATTTAAACAGCTGGAGCTGGGATGAAAATCTGGCTTTACACCCAAGGTGAGGTCCTTTCACAGGTTTCTGTCTCACTGATCACACTTTTGCTGTACTCTGCTTAAAAAACCTGCCATTTCCATACACAGTTAGAGGAGGCAGAGAGGTACATTTCACACCAGTATCTCTGGCCTGCTGCTAGGGAGGTGTGTTCCCTAATTTATGTGCCTCACAAGATTTTTCCTCTGTGTGAACTCCTCAGTGGGGAGGAGGAAGCCACAGTGTGGCATTGCTGAACCTCTGATACTCCACCACTCCTTCCTCTAGCCTTATCACCCCCCGCCTGCTCTCACAGGGGATCCCTGCGCACACAGAATTGCTCTGGCCTTGTTTATTAAATTAGTAGAGATATTTTCAGAACTTTACCAGGTCCTGTGCATTCAAAACTGTGATCTGTACTGGTATTGGCTGTGACATAGTGGGAAGAGCTGCAGCAGCGGGCTCCTTCCTACCAGTCAGCCCCGCAGGGACCTCCACGGCTCTGCAGGAGAAAGAATGAGGAAAGAAACATGAAACTGCTCCATTCCTCTCCCAGATACCTCTGCAGGACACAGCAGTGCAGGCTGCAAGCGCTATTCAGGGCTTGGCTGTCAAAACACCATTGAATGCACAGGGCTTTGGCAGTGACGAATCTCTCACGAGGTGCAGGGGGAGGACTGGGGAAAATGTAATGTGAAAATTATCCATCTCTGTAAGCTTCACCCAGCTGCTGCTCCCAGGAATGGTTTGTTGTGCCAGGCTGCTCTCGGCCCTCAGTACATCCCTGTCTCTCTTTTATTCCCTTTTTAAGTTAATGGTGACCCCATGGGCCAAAGGCCGGTGGCCACCAGCCATCCCCTCACGTCTCCCAAATGCCGTGGAGACCTGGCTCCTTCTGCTCCTCAGGTTCGTGAGCCCCTCAGGATTGCCTCAGGCTCCCCAGGGACGCCAGGGCCCCCTCGCCTCACACCCCCAGAGCCTGGCAGCCCCCTCAGGGCAGCACTGATGGCCTCGGGGCTCCTCTCACCCTGGTGTGCTCCTGCAGCCCCTCACCCACGGGCCTGGCGGTTCTCCTGCCCCAGAACGGTCCCGCAGCCCCTCACCGACGCTCCTGGGGGTTCTCCCGACCTGGGGTGCACCTACAGCCCCCGAGCCCCGGGCCCAGGCTCTCTGCTGACTCGAGGGCTCCTGCAGCCCCTCACCCACGGCCCTGGAAGCTCCCCTGCCCCAGAATGGTCCTGCAGCCCCTCACCGACAGCTCTGGAGGCCCTCCCGCCCCGGGGGGATCCCGCAGCCCCTCACCGGGAGCCCGCCGAGGCACCGTGCGACACCAGGACTCGAACCTGCGGCTCCCCCGACTCGGCGGAGGGCTCGCATCCCGTCACCACAGCGACGCGGCGGCTCCCGCAGGCCCCCGAAACCTCGCGGGACCCCGGCCCAGCCCGCGCGTTGGGGGCGTGCCCGTGAGGCCGCGGCCGCCGCCATGATGGGTGTGGGCAGCCCTCAGCAGCCCCGGTGCGGCCGGGGTCCCCCCGAGCCGTGCCGTGTGAGCTGGCGGTGCTGTACGGCCACCGCGTCGCCCTTTGCAGCCTAGTGTGCCCGGCTGCTGCCAAAGCCCACTGCTGGCCTCCGCCGCGGCTGGCACAGGCCGTGGTGCCCACCCCGCCACTCCCTCACACCCCGCTGGGGGCCCTGAGGCGGTGGGAGGGAGGTGCCCGCAGGCGGGGCTGCGGTGGGGTCCCTATGGCGGGGGGATGGGGCAATGGCTTTGTGTCCCTGTGGTCACAGAGGGGTCCCAGCGGTTTGGGCAGCCCCCCGAGCTCCCTGCAGGTTTGCAGTGTGAGACGCTACAAGGTTTTGGGGCACCCCAGTGCCACCAGCGCGGCTTTTGGGGCGGGAGCCGGACCCCCGGAGCGGGTTGGCCCGTTCCCGGGGAGGGGATGCCCAGAATAGCTCCGCTATCTGATTCCGAGGGGCCGCGGCCGTCTGCACCGCCGGCTCCCGGGAGCTGACATTTGAGCCCGGCCGCGGGACGGGACGGGACGGGCGCCGGGACTGCCCGGGATCTCCTGGCGCTGCCGGCATAGGAGCGGGATGGCGGGCGGGAGGCGCCGTGGGGGTGGCGGGCGGCGCGGGGGACCCCGGCAGCACCCCGGGACCCCCGGACCGGCCTCCTCGCCCGCACCTCTCTCTCCTGCAGCCACCCCGGCCCAGCCAAACGCAGGCGGTGCCCCTAAAACCGGCCGCTCCAAGAAGGCCCCGGAGGAGCCAGCGGCGAGGGCTCCAGACGTGGACTCGCTGGGCTTCCAGGCCATGGACCGCAACGTGCCGGGGCTGTCCCACGTCATCCTGCAGAAGCTCAACATGAAGAGCTATGAGGACTACAAGTGAGTGAGCACCCATGGGTGCCTATTCCCCACCCCCTCCCCCATGTGTCCCCCAGCAGCTGGAGCAGCTCCCGTGGCTCATCCCACCCTCCCAGGACAGCCCACGGGGAGCTCTAATGGGCTCCTGGGTGGACCCTCCAGAGTGCCTGACTCCCTGTCCCTACCCAGGCCAGGATGCTCCTGACTGGAGCTAAAAATCTTGGCAGCCTCAGAGGATATCAGCCCCACCGTTGTGGCAGCGGGCTGGATTCTGCTCACCCTTTGACATCTGCAGGTCTGCCATGGATGGGAGGAAGAGCGGCAGCGATTTTGGCATCCGGACGTATTTTGACATGTTCCAGAAGATGGAGGACACCTTCAAGTTTTGTGTTGAGTGCAAGAAGCTCCCCAGTGCCCTCCCGGACCCTAAAAGCCTCCGGCGTTGCAAGAGGTATGGTGGGGAGGTGGTCTGGTGGCACAGGGATGGATCCATCCCTCACTTCCAGCCTGGTGGCTGGGGTGAAGTGAGGGGTGTCTGACCCCAGTGCCCACCTCCAGCCACTGGGCACCCCTAGGAACAGTGTCATAGCCCTGATAGGGGGTGACAGGGAACCAGGCTCAGTGGGCTGGATTGTGCTCCCCCTCCCCATGGCTGGGTGTTCTGCCTGTCTGCCCAGGTGCCAAAATGTGTACTACTGCGGCGTGGCGTGCCAGCGTGCCAACTGGCCACTGCACAAGAAATTCTGCAAGAAGCTGAAGCTGGTGGCCCTGGACCGGCTGGTGGAGTGGCTCATCTTCACAGGTGAGGCATATGTCCCCCTGGGATCCCATCCCGGGCTGCACAGGTCCCACGGTGGGATGTAGTATCCCTTCTCCAGCCCCACTCCCCCAGCACCGGTGGGACAGGCAGCCTGGGCTGTGGCACCACTACCGTACCCTCCAACCTCCTCCTGACCCCCAGGAGACATCCCGTTTCCCACGGACACCTGGACAAAACCTGCCCAGGACGTGAAGGGCTGGGAGGACTGGTTCTCCATGCAGGAGCAGCTGGAGGAGAAGCTGGGTGCCATCATGGCCGGGCGGTACATGACCCTGCTGTGGGCCAACGCCGGGAAGCCGCGGCCAGAGGACATGGAGCTGCGGGAATCCATCCGGCGCCTGGTCACCGACTTCCACTCGCGGCCGCTCACCATCGGCCTGGGACTGCGGCTTTTTGGCATCGACCCCCTCACCAGGCCCCTCACCGTGCACGTGGTGGGGGCTTCCCATGTGGAGACCCTCAACACGCGGCTGACAGACTACGACGAGCTGACACGGATGTTCCCAGGGCACCAGGGCGTGGAGATGGTGATGGTGGGGGTGGACGTGGTGGACGGACCCATCATGAGGCCACCCCTGACCACGCTGGCGCCCCGGGGAAAGGTCTATCTCAGCAGCTACAAGGGGCTCTACCATGACTTCTGGGAAAGCCACGTGGAGACCAAGCTGGCTGCCCCTCCTGACCTGGTGGTGGGCTTTCACCCGGGTGAGTTGGACCCTCACACCCTGCTGCAGAGATAGGGACATGCACAGGGCACATGGGCTCAGGGACCACACTGAGCACCCTGGCAGCACCTGTGGCTGGGCCTGAAGGTGGCCTGGGATGTGCTCAGGGCTTTGCACCAAGGCACAATGGGCAGCTGGGACGACCCCCTGGGACATGGCTGCCTTGTCTCCCCACCAGGCACTCTGTCCCCTGCCTGTGTCACCCACCTGCAGGTGAAACGGATCCTTCCCTTCAGGTCTTGGTGCTGTGGCTTAGCCCAGGACCCAGAGTTTGGGATGCCCCACATGCTGATGGGAAGCCAGACCCCGCCTTGCTGAGGGCTGCCAAACTCACTGCATACTTGGGGTGTCCAGCACCGAGAGGATGCATTTGGAGCCGGCTTTCCCGGGGGCCAGGGTGGGATGGGAAAGAGGTGGAACCTTCTTGGCTGTGTCCCCACAGGTTTCCATGCCTGCCCAGACCTGCTGGCAGGCTGGCTGCCCACCCTGCTGCTGCTGCGGGACTATCGCCTGCCCGTGCTCTTCACCGTGTACAGGTGAGCACAGCCCCACCCACAGCCCCGGTGGGCCGGCACAGACACCCGGTCACCGTGCCTGTGCTCTCTTCTGGCAGTGAGCAGGAGCTGAAGGCCTCCCTGCAGATCCTTGTGGAGCTCGAGATGCACATCGTGGGTTATGCCAGCAACCCCTTTGCCTCACTGCGGCCCGAGCAGGTCTACTCGAGCCCCAACAAGCCGCCCGTCTACTGCAGCTCCCACTACATCGCCCTGCTGGGAGCAGAGGCTGTGCCGGGGGCTGAGGAGCTGGAGGATGATGATGACTGGCAGGGAAGAGAGCCCAGTGCTGCTGCTGCGTCTGCGGCCATTGCCCCGGGGCTGGGCTGATTCCTGCCTGCCCTGACCACCCAACCCCCAGGGCCTCGCTGCCCGTCCAGGACCCCATCCTGGGATCAGCGATCCAGAAATGCCTCACTGCACACATGGAGGCCTGGGGGATGCAGCACCCCAGCGCAGGCATGGCGCCCTTCCACAGCACCAAATAAATCACTATCAGCAACCAGCTGCCATGTCTCGAGCTTTATTTCCAAAAAGGCCTTTGTTTTCCTAAAGAAAATGAGGGGCTGAGCCCACCCCAGCCCCCCTCGAGCAGCCACGGCCACTGGAGGGACAGCGAAGGGGACCCTGACTGCGGGACCAGCCGTGCACAGGACTGTGCAGCCCCTTGGGGTCCGGTGGGGAGCCCCAGCCCAGCGCTTGGCTGTCGCTGTCACCCTCACCGAGCCCCCACGCTGGTGCCTACCCTGCAGGGCACTGCTCCAGCCTGGCACCGGCCACCAGCTCGGCCACCAGCTGGCACCTCCCCACTGCTCGCCAGCCTCGGTGGCCCGTGCGGACAGCAGGGCGGGTGGAGTCGAGGGAAGCAGCTCCCGCGGCACCGCCCGACGCTGCCGGGGACCCGCGCTGGCCTGGCGTCCCCTCCCGGTGCAGCCAGCGGGTCTGGCATGGCAGTGGTGGCAGTGAACCGCGTGGGCACCCACGGTGGCTCAGGGAGGCCAGCGCACTCCAGGGCTGCCAGCGCCCTGGCAGCGGGTCCGGGTCCCTCCCTGGGCTCTTCGCGTGTCGGGGGGGGCAGGGTGGGCGGCAGAGCTGGCACAGTCCAGCACGGAGTGGCACTGCCGGCGTCACTCGGCGCCAGCGCGTTCCCGCAGCGCGGGCAGCGTCAGGGTCTCCGGCGCCGACTTCTTCCGCGGGCGAGTCTTGGGGGGAGCCAGGAACTCGGGGGCCTCGTCGCTGAGGGGAGTGGAGGGGGCGCTGGCAGGGGCCGAGTGCGTGGCCGTGGGCTGCCCCACCTCGCTGACGGAGATGGCCGGTGCCACCAGGCCGATGAGCTCGTTGGTGGCCTCCTGCGTCTCCTGCTCGTAGCGCCGCACCTCCTCCATCGTCATCCCTGCCGAGCACAGCCGGGCTTGGGGCCGCTCGGCACGGCCGCCTCCGGCACCCCCTCATCCCGGGCAGCCTGCGCCCCGCGCCCCGGCTCCCCACCGAGCTGGGGGACAGGAAGGGGACAGGAGGACGGGCAGGGAAGGGGATGCTGGGCAGCAAAGCCAGCTCCCCAACTCCAGCGCCAGCCCAGCCAGCAGACGGGAAGGGATGGGCAGGCGACGCAGGCAATGCAGGCAGGGGACACACAGGGAGGGCAGCCGGGAGGGGGGATGCTCCACCGCGGGGTGCAGGGGGGGCACAAGCCCCCCTGCCTGCACCCACCCCCAGGCAGCAAGGTGGAGTCCGGGGTGTCTGTCCCCGGCAAGCAGAGGGGCTTAGGGGTGCTGGCTCCCCAGCTTTTGGTTTGTGGCCACTTGCATCTGAGTCTCGAAGGCCCGGACCTCTTCCAGGGACATGTCTAGAAGGCAGAGAGCCACTCACCGGCATGGCCTGGCACCCGCTGCCAGCTGTCACTAAACCTGGGGCTCCCATCCCCGTGCCCGCACATGACAGTCGCCTGCAGCGCGTGTCCCTGCCAGAATGGGGGTGCAGGCAGCACAGGCAGGGTAATGGGACCCCTCTGCGCGTTCTCCCTGAGGGGTGCAGGGGGGTGTGCAGCGTGCGGGGGTGCAGGCAGGGGTGAGCTGGAAGCACAGGCAGTGCAGGCAGGGCAGGCAGGGCAGGCAGCACAGGCAATGCAGGCAGCACAGGCAATGCAGCCAGTGCAGGCAGCACAGGCAATGCAGGCAGTGCAGGCAACACAGGCAGTGCAGGCAGTGCAGGCAGCAGTGCAGGCAGCAGTGCAGGCAGAGGAAGAGCAGGAGCTGTGGTGGGGTCAGTGGCATCAGCAGTCTGACCTGCAGCCCCTCCCTCCACGGGCACCGTGTGCCCCCCTCCCCACCGTGTGCCCCCACAGACTCACCGCACCACTCGTCCACCCAGGCGAAAGCCTGCCGGTGCCCGATCAGCAGGATGTCCCGGATCACCTGCAACACCACGGGGGTCAGCACCCTGTCACTGCCTCCCCAGTGCCCCCCAACCCCCCTTGAGAGCCCCCTCACCTTGTGCACGAACTGCTCCACCCGTGTCTGCAGCCCCCCACACCTCAAACTTGACGCTCACCAGTTTGTAGGAGCACATGATGGGCTTGGTGTGCTGGCGCCAGCCCTCCCGCAGCGGCCCCCGGCCCGTCTTGGCCGAGCTGAAGAAACGGGGGTCCTGGGGAGATGGGGAACATCAGGGTCATGAGTCCCCCCTCGGGACAGGAGACAAGGGGGTGGCTCCAAGGGGGTGGCTCCAGGGAGCTCCCTTGGCCCCAGCCCTGGTACCTCCAGGCTGCGGTAGTAGCGCTCAGGGATCTCATCGAAGGCGATGTCCAGGAAAGAGACCTCGTGGTCGCCCAGGATTTTGTCACTGTGGAAGATCTAGGGATGGGAGGGAGGATGAGTGACACGGACCACAAGTCATGAGGTGATGAGTTTGCCAGCTCTCAGCTGCACTGCTCACTCACATTCTCGCTGTCCCCGCAGTTGTCCTCGTACTTGGTCTCGATGTAGATGGAGAACTTGGGCAGGAAGGAGCACTGCAGGGAGTGGCTGTCAGCTGCTCCCCGAGGGACACCACTCCCAGGGATGCCCACCCTGAGGGACACCCCACCCCGAGGGATACCCCACACCCAAGGATGCCCATCCCCAAAAGATGTGCAGTCCAGGGACTCTGATCCTGAGGGACACCCTTCCAAAGGACACCCAACCCTGAGGGACACCCACCTCCAAGGATGGTCATCCTCAAGGAACACCCAGTCACAAGGACACCCTCTCCAGGGGATTCCCACCCCCAGAGAAATCTGAGCCCCAAGGGACACCCTCCCTGAGGGATGCCCACCCCTAAAGGATGTCTGTCCCAAAGGACACCCACCCCCAAAAATGCCCCCTCAGCACCCCGTTCCCAGCCACCTGCTGGGGGAGGGGACAGGTCATCCCATGCCAGCTCCTTACCGTGTACTCTGCAGGGACACCATGGCACATTGGCATCACAGGGTGGCATCACCAGGTGATATCACAGAGGAGAGAGGGAGCAGTGAGACCGGGGGCAGCTCCTGTAGCCCCCCCAGCAGTGGGCAGTGACAGGGTGCCCAGGGGTGCCCGTCCCACGCCCTGCCTGGGGCTCACCCGTGATGGTGTAGGGGTAGTAGTTCCAGGCCTTCTCGGTGATGTAGAAGATGCGGGGGGTCACTGCCCGTGCCCAGCTTGGCAGTTTGCTGTGGGCACCGTGTCAGGGGACTCCCTCAGCACAGGACATGGCTGGTGCCACCCAGCCCTGCACTGCCAAGCACAGCCTGGCTCTGGGACCCCCATTCCCACCCCAGGAACCCCACCTGCTACGTGGCACACTCACTTCCACCCCAGGGACCCTCACCTGCACCTCAGGACCCTCATCTGCATCCCAGCACCTCTCCCAGGAGCCACTGCCACCTCCCCAGCACCTCCATCTCCAACACTGTCATGTGCACCTCAGGACACTCCCAGGGACCCCTGTCACCTCCCCAGGACCCTCACCCCTGCCCCAGCTCCTTGCCGTTCACCCTCATCTCCACTCCAGGATGCCTCCAAGGACCCTCACCTGCACCTCAGGACACTCTCAAGGAGCCCTATTACCTCCCCAGGACCCCCATTTACAGCCCTGGACCCTCACCTGCGCCTCACAACACCCTCAGGGACCCCTGTTACTTCCCCGAGACCCTCCCCAGTGCCCCAGCATTCCCCCACCAGAGACCCCTGCCACCTCCCCAGCACCTTCATCTGTACACCAGGACCCCCCAGGGATCTGTGCCAACTCATCTCCACCCCAGTGCCCCTCAGGTTCCCCACCTCCTCCCCAGGCACCCTGACCCCCCCTCCCCAGGAAACACCCACCCTCCATCCTGGACCCTCACCCCTTCCCCAGGACCCCTGCGCCTCCCCAGGGCCAAGCCCTCTGGGTGCTCCTGTCCCCTCCCAGCACCCCGGCAGGATCGGGCCCCCTGGGGAGTTGGGAGGTGGGTTTTGATTAATTTTCAGGTGTTATAAATAAATTTCAGGCCAGAGGGGAATCGTGAGTGCTGCAGCTAAAAATAACCCGTCTCACACCAGCAGCTCCTGGTGGGGAGCAGCCCGTGTCCGCAGGCAGCTGAGGGGACATGGGGACAGTGCTGCTGGGGGCCAGCCACTGCCCCACGGTGACACCCCCAGGGCCAGGGCATTGCCCAGCCCCAGATCAGGCACCCAGCAGCGCCCACAGGTCAGTGCCCCCCAGAGAGGGGGGGTGCACCCCTGCGAGGTGGGTGCATGTCCTGGGGTGGGTGCACCCCATGAGAAGAGGGCAGCCCCCCAGAGAGAGGGTGAACCCCTAGGATGTGTGCACCCTGGGACATGGCTCCCAAAGATGGGTGCAGCCCCTGAAGACAAGTGCACCCTAGCAGATGGGTGCAGCCCCCCAAGCTCAGAGCACCCCAGGAGATGGGTACACCCCGAGAGATAAGGGCAGCTCCCAAAATTGGATGCACACCCCAAAGATGGGTGCACCTCAGGACCTGGGGAGACACACACACAAAGCCCTTGAAGATGGGTGAGTGCCTGGGAGATGGGTGCAGCCCCCCAAGATCAGTGCAGCCCCCCCAAGATCAGTGCACCCCAGGAGATGGGTGCAGCCCCCCAAGATCAGTGCAGCCCAGGAGATGGGTGCAGCCCCCCAAGATCAATGCACCCCAGGAGATGAGGGCCCCCCGGGAAATGATGGAGGGAGCCCAGGAAATAATGGGGGTAATGCTGGGAACCAGCCACTCTGCAGCATGTCCAGGACCCAGGAAGGAGGTTCCTCAGGAATTTTGGAGGAAGAGCTGGGGCCACCCGCTGCCTGCCCATGCCCGCCCCCCCGCAGTGCCCCCCAGCAGCCATCACAGGCTCACCTGGAGAGGTGGACTCGCTTCTCAGTGAACTGCCCGGGGCCGTGCACCGGGTCCTCGTGGGGCTCGTTCTTCACCACCTCCACGCCCTCGCCCTTCTCGCTCTCCTGGTGGCTGTGCTTGCTGATGGTGTAGAGCTGCCCCACGCGGTACTGCAAGCACAGAGCCCGCCCTCAGCGCCACCGGCCCCGGTGACCGCCCGGCACTGCCTGGGGGCTGAGCCTCACTGCCCAGAGGGGAAACTGAGGCACGGAGCAAGAGGTGGCAGAGCCTGAGCCGTGCAGCGGGCAGGGGGGTCCTGGGGCACCCTGTGTGACCTCCCGTGTCCCTAGGCTGTCCCAGCTCCCAGGCAAGGGCTGGATCCTGCTCTCCCAGTGCCTTGCAGAATTCCTGGAGGTTTTCTGCTTGGCAAACCACCTGGGAGCCAGGGAGAAATGTCTGTATGATATTATCTATAGGATATATCTGGATGTGTCTGTGTCAGGCATGTAACCATGGGGGTGTAGATGTGTGCTTGGTGATGCAGCTGTGCAATGAGGGTTGGACTGTTCTGCTGAAGATCCCATCCACCACGGCAATCGCCAGCAGGATTTTACCACCCTGCTCTGCCTAAATGAAAACCTTCCCCAGGTGCCTCCAAGGAGGGATGGCACTGCCCAGGGTGGGCACTACTCCCCAAAACGTAGGCACCGGGGAGAGACCTTAGCCCAGGGGTGCTGCCAGCTGCAGCGCTGTTTGCCGGTGCCATTCAGGCTCCCTGCCGGAGCAGAGATGGAGTTTACGGTCCCTGTCATGCCACGGACACTCAAACCCCCGGTGCCCTCCCCGTGCTGGTCCATCCCCTGGTCCCGCTGTGCCCCGGTGCTGCCGTGGGGCTCTGTGCCCCGAGGTCGCCGTGCCCAGGGACGGGCTGTCCCCCCACCCGCGCCCCAAAGCACGGCTCGGCCCTGGCACGGAACATGCCGAGCCCATCCCATCCCTGCCACCAGCCGTGCCACGAGGAGACAGCAAAGGGCTCGCCGCGTCCCTTCCGGGGCAGGAACCGCTCCCCTGGCTATGAGACCCGCACCCAGCCCTCCCCCGGCGCGTCCGTGCCCGCTGCCGCCCCGCGCGGCCCCGCGCACCTCCTCGGTGGTGAGCGGCATGCAGATGCGGTACTCCTTGACGAGCATGGTGACACCTCGGGCACGGTGACACGGGCACGGCGGGCAGGACGGGGGTCAGGCGGAGGCGTGGGCGCTGCCGGGGACACGGCTCATGCTGGGGCCGCGGGCAGCGGGCGGGGGGGACGCGCCCCGCCCCAGCACCCCCAGCTCGAGGCAGCCGCCCCGCTCCCGGTGACTTCACGAGCCGTTGCCATGGCAGTGGCGTGAGGTCACCCGTGCGAGGAGCAGCCTGGGTGTACCCAGCTGGGGACACCCCGGCACCCCAAAACCCCGCCGGCCTTAACCCCTTCCCTGCCAGGCAGACAAACGCGTCCCCTTGGAGCACACGTGTCCCCCCAAAATAGGGTGCCGCCCCTTCGGGGTGCCACGTCCCCACCCAGCTGTGGTGGCCAGTGTGGCAAGAGGGTTGCAGGGACATGAGGATGGGGTCAGACTTGCCCGATGCTCCTGGGGAAGCACCTCTGGACACCCACACCGTCCTGTCCTGAGGGGTGCTCCCAGGAGCAGAGGATCGTGTCCCTGATGGAGGACATCCCTTCCCTGGGCAGGAGTTGGATCCCCTTCCCGGAGGCTTCTCCCAGTACCTGTCCCAGCCAGCACCCACCCTGGGGCTGCCCCCCAGCACCCACCACACCCATGGCACTGCCAGGCTGTCACACTCCCAGGGCTGGGGATGCTCGGAGTGAGTACCAGGACAGCTCAGGGGGCACCTGGATGTGCCCCGAGCCCCACAGAGAAGGGAGGGGATGTGGGCCCTCCTGAAAGTCACCATGGATAGGGGGTCAGGCCTTGGAAGGGCAGATGGGGGCTCACATGGGATTTTGTCTGGAGGCCACTTGTCCAGCTGGGGACACAGGGACATCCCTGTGGGTACAGGGTCATAGCGGGACACAAGGGCATCTTTGGGGGCATCGGAGGACACAGGAGTGTCCCTGGGGCCACAAAGCCATTTGAGGCTAGAAGGGCATCCCTGGGGGACGCAGGGACACCTTGCTGACGGGGCACAGGGCTGGGTGCTGGTGCCAGGTGCAGGAACCCCAATACCGCGGGCAGAGACGGCCCCGGCAAACGGGAGGGGACACCGCGGGGACTCACCGGAACGCTGCAGGGCACGGCATTCCCCTCCCCATCCCGGCAGCTCAGACCGGCCCCCGCCGGGTGGAAAAGGAGGAGCCCCCCGGCCGGGCTCAGCCGCCCCTTCCCCACCGCTGCGCGCGGCCGCGTCCCCCCCGGGCCGGGCCCCGCCGCCCCCCGCTGCCCGCACTCACCGGCCCGCGGCGGTGCCCGCTCCCACCGCCGCCGCCGCCGCCGTGCCCCGGCCGTCCCGGGCCGTGCGCAGGAGCGAGCCGCCCCCCGCACCGCCTCCCGCGCCGCGGCACACCGACCCCTAGGGGGAGGAATGCACCGGCACCGCACCGGCACCGCACCTGGACCGGCACCGCATCGCACCGGCAACGGCACCGCACCGGCAGCGACACCGGCACCGCGGCCCCTCCGGCACCAGGGCTCCTCTGGCACGGCACAGACCGGCACCGGGGCACCCCGGCACGGCACAGACCGGCGCTGGGGCTTCCCGCGCCCACCAGCTCTCGGGTCCCTCCAGCGACCCCCAGCACCGCCGTGTGCCCCAGCTGGGAGATGCCCCGTGGGGCTCCTGGGCTGTGCCCCCCTCCCGGGAACCCCCACAGCCCCTCCAGCCACTCACCTGCACCCCGCTGCCAGCCTGGCCTGTCCCCCCAGCCTCACCACACCCCACGTGCTGGCACTGCCCACGTGCCACCCACAGCCCCAGGTTACCAGCACAGCTCATCACCAGTGACACCGCTGTCACTCTCTGCGCCTCCCGTCCTCCTTCCTCTGCGAATTTCCATCATCCTGGGCATTGTTGTACTGGGCTGTGCCTCGCCACTGTAATTTTCCTGATATTTCTTCCCAAAACTCTGCTGTTCCCTCCAGCCCCCCTGCCTGGGGTGCAGGGAAGTGGCCCATCAGTGCCAGCATGATGGCCACTGTGGGGACAGGGATCGGGCAAAGGGGACACCCCCCAGGCCACCTGTGGTGCTGCCATCACTGGCACTGCTGGGACCCAGGGCTGCAGTGGCCCTGGCACTGGCCACAGAAGTCCCACCTGCCCAGGCACTGGGGCACCTGTGGGTTCTTTTGTGATTGCCAGTCTGTGCCACCTCCTGGTTGTGGGGACCCGACTTTGTGTCACCCTGTGAGCCCCAGGGCAGTGGTGATGGGCCCCGACACGGCCCTGGCAGCCCCAAGGCAGCAGGGATGGCCCCAGGCTGTGGCCAGGACAAGCAGTGGCAGAAGGAGCAGCGTGGGGACAGTGGCCCCAAAACCTGCCAGGGTGCCCCACGGGCACCCATCCCACATCCGGGAGAGCAGTGCCAGGAGCTCTGCCTGCAGGCACACCTTCCCTGCCTGCTCTGCACCGCTGCCTTCTTCCCACACACCACCCTGTGGTGTCACTGTCCCCCGTGGTGTGTGTCAGCACCCCCAGCTCTGGTGGCACTGGGTGGCAGCCACCCCCCTCCCCATTTCCCCCCAGGGAGGGGACACCACAGCATTCCCCAAAGGGGTACTCCGGCCTTCATGGCTGGGACCAAAGCCAGCAGGGCTCCCACTGGGGTAACCGTGGTGGTGACAAGGACCCGGCCATGCTGGTGACAAGTACCTAGTGGGCTCTCAGCCCCCCCAACAGCTGCATTCCTCCTGAACCTGTTTGGCAGGGCTCTGTGGAGGTGCCAAGAAAAAGGCATCCGGGTTGGGCTTATCCTGGTCATGCCCTGCTTCACTCCAGTGCCGAGTCAACAAGGAGTAGGAAGGGTTTTCTGGAGCCTGGTGCCCCCACAGTGCTGCTGGTGCCCCCCAAAGTCACCCACGGCTCCCAGTGCCAATGGTGCCCCCCAGTTTTTTACCCCCCAGCAGGGATCCTGCAGAAGGTTGGGAAGGGGAAGAAAGAGGAGGCAGAAACAAGTGAAAAATGACCCAATTTAATCCCAAAGCCCCCTCAAGCTCCGGGGTTTCGGGAGCCCCTCGTGGCCTCTCCAGCCCCCCCCGTCTGTGCAGCCCTGGGGTCTCGGGCTGAGCGCACCCCTGGGTCACCCCCTGGCTCTCTGCTCCAGCACGGGGACAAGGAGCTCTCCGAGGCATCCGGCCCCTTCCTCAGCTCCGCCCGCAGCCCCGCACCGCCGCCCGCCGCACCAGCCGCCCCGAGCCCCGCCCCGAGCCCTTATGGAGGCGCCCTGAAAAACACCATCCTGGTGGAGTAGACCAGGTCCACCAAGTAGGCGATGAGGTTGAAGATGGTGAGGAAGGTGACCCCCAGGTGCTTGTTCCACCAGCAGTCCGTGTGGCAGGGATCCGGGCGGCTCCGTCCCCGGAAGCTGTAGAGGGGCCACAGGACGATGGCAGTGAGGTACATCAGCAGGGCCAGGAAGTTGTAGCCCACCAGCACCTTCTCCAGCGGGCAGGGAATGTAGGTGAGGCAGCGGCCGATGGTGAAGATGATGATGAGGAGGGTGAAGATGAAGCAGATGGAGTAGACGGCCACGCACCACATCAGGCCAGATTCCCTATTGTATTCATCCAGCAAGGAGAAGATCAGGCAAGCCACATAGGCTTCGAAGACCTTGAGGAGCCCAGGCACGGTGGAGAGGAAGCTGCTGATGTCCCCGGGCTTGGCGCGGGTCAGCGACACCTCGACGGCGTAGGCGAGGAAGCAGAGGCAGGAGGCGGCGGTGGCCACGGCCTGCCGGGCACACAGGCTGCCGCTGCAGGGGCTGCTGATGAAGGTGGCAGGGAAGACCACCGAGGAGGTGAAGACCATCAGAGCGGCCAGCATGGAGAAAGCCGAGGTGAAGTCATCCCAGGAGAGCGGCAGCAGCGGGTAGAGCTCCAGCAGCTCCAGCAGCAGCACCAGCAGCGTTACGGCGAAGCAGAAGCACCAGGTGAACATGCACCACGTCCCGTAGGGACCCTCAAAGTGCCCGGTGGAGGCCACCAAGCTGAAGGTGAGGCAGGACAGCACGACGGCGAGGAGCCGCGCGATGCCCACCCAGGAGGTGAGGGCGCGCAGGTTCACCGTGGCCATGGTGCGGCCGCTCTGCCCGCGCCGCGCCGGGCAGTGGGCGCTGCCCGCAGCCGCTCTTCTCTGGCCGCTGGGCAGGGAGCCACCAGCCCCCCGAGCCGCCCGTGCCAAGGACCCCCGGCTCTGCTGCCGCTGCCACCACGCCGGCGGCTGCTGGGGCTGGCGGCCACGGCGGCGGGTGGATCATTAACGCGGGGCTGGGCAAAGGGCGGGGACGGCGAGCCCGGCGGTGGGGCCAGGGCGGGCAGGAAGCCGCCATGTGCCACCGTCCTGGCAGCGAGCTCCTGCCCTGCCCACGACAGGAGGTACAAAAGGGCCTTTCATGCACCCCTAGAGTACCGGGGGGGGGCACCCCGACACCTTGACAGGTACCAGGGCTTGGCAGCCAGCGGGGCAGCACCCACTGGGTCCCCCGAGGGGTTTAGGGGCTGCACCCATATGGCGCCCCTGGCAGGGGGGTGCCACGGCTGGGTGTAGCCCCTTCACACCCTTGCAGGCAACATCTCCACACCCCTTTGGCACCTCCGTTCCCCTCCCGGCACCTCCACCACCTGATAAGCGGCTCAAAGTCCAGCTGTGCCAGCTGCCTCGCTGGGCAGGGCGGGTGAGGTGGCCATGGGGAGGGCATCTGCACCCTGGTCACACCCCATAGGCAGCACCTCCACTTCCCCAGCGTGCCTGGGGGACCACAGCAGCCGGAGTAGCACAGGACAGGGGTGGCACATCAAAAGTTGGGAGTCCAGCAGAAGGGTGAAGGTTGAAGGCTCTGGATTAACCTTTAATGTCACACAGGGTCCAGGGGGTCTGTGCCCATGGCAGAGCTTGGGGATGAGGGACCCATGTCAGGGCAGCTGGGCACTCTTGGGGGGGCTCTTCACCCCAGGCAGGTTCCTGGCACAGCCATGGTGGGCAGGGGTGGGCACTGCCATGGGGTCCAGTGGTGGTCTGGGGGGCACAGGGTGGCTCAGAGGTGGCTGCTGGCCTCGCCCTTGCCGGGCAGCCCATTGAGGGGGCTCAGCCCCGGCCGGTTGCTCTCGTTCAGCCGCCGCACGCGGTAACTCTCGTAGTGGACGTTGTGGGTGATGTCCTTCAGGTCCTGCAGATGTGACCTGCCCAGGGTGGCAGGGGGAGGAAGGGCATCATGTCAGTGTCCCCCCACCCTGCTGTCGCCCCGTGGGATTCCAGCACTCCCTACCCTGTCCCCTGCTTACCGGATCAGCAGGTCCCGCAGGAGGGGGAACTCGCAGTGCGCTGGGTTCTCCACTGCAAAGCAAGGCAGAGGGGCAGGGTTGGCAGGAGAGCTCGGTGGCACTGGGATGCCCGGGCAGTGCATCCTGGCACACTCTGGGTACCACCAGAGCACAGCACAGCTCCGTGCCACCTGCCATGGCTCGGCACCCGCCCCGGCAAGGACACACCGTGGGTGCTGCTCCCTGCACCTGCAGGGGCTGGGGGTGTGAGGGGCTCTGCTCACCTTCGATGATGCCCCACTTGGTCTTGCGGCCCAGCACCCGCTTGCCGTTCACCTGGTGCTCCTGGTCTGCCCCCACCACGGCGAAAGGAATCTTCTCCTGTCAGCAGAGAGGCTGTGCTCATCCCAGGTGCTGTCCCTGGGAGTCCCCAGGGTCCCTGTCCCCCACCCCGCTTCCCAGGGGCTGGCCCCTCCATCCCAGCACCCCGGCACTCACACGAATCCTGTCGTTCAGGGCCCGGTCTTCGGGGTCCTGGTCGAAGTCCTCCTGCGGGTACACGCTGATAGCGTGGGTCTTGAGGTCCTCCTGGATCTGCGGGGCACAGGGCTTGAGCTGGGGCTGCGGGGGACATGGGGCGGCCTGGGAGCCCCCTGGGGACCCGTCCTCACCCGCTGCTTGAACTCTGCCCGTTCCTCCAGAGTGAGCGTGTCAGCTTTGGCGATCACCGGCACCACGTTGACGATCTTGCTGAGCCGCCGCATGAACTCCAGGTCCAGCGGGCGCAGCCTGACAAGGGCCACCGTCACGCCAGGGTGTCCCCACCTCTGTCACTGGGGGTGACCCCACCACTACCACGCCAGGGTCACTCTGAGGTGACCCCAGCACTATCACCCTAAGGGACCTTCCCCACTACCACCCCAGGTTGATACCCTATCTCTGTCACCCTGGGGTCACCATCATCCCAGGGTGGCACAACCACCCCACAGTGACCACCCCGCCACTGTCACCACAGGGTCACCACACCACTACCACTCCAGAGTCACCCTGAGGTGCCTCCACCACCATCACCTCAGGGTGGGGTTATCACCCCAGACTCCACCACCATCACCTCAGGGTGTTCCCACCACCATCATCCCAGGGTGGCACAACCACCCCATCACCTGTGGGTACTGTGAGAGGGGGCTCACCAGTGACCTGTCGGGGGCACAAAGTAGACGCATCCATGGACGCGGGTGTCCGGGATCTTCCTCTTGCGGGTGATGAGGATCTCCTCCCGCAGGTATCTCTCGTACTGCTCGTTGATGTATTTGATGATGGGGTCCCAGCTGAGGATGAGGAGTTGAGAGACAGCACCTGAGCTCAACCCCTACCCCAAACTGCCACCCACCGAGCTGGGTTCCTGCACTCCATTGTGTCCTACCAGTTCTCATTGTTGATCTGGTCCCCAAACCCTGGTGTGTCGGTCACCGTCAGCTTCATCTTCACCCCCTTCTCCTCGATGACTGTGGGGCAGAGGTGGGTCGGGGGGGAAGAAACATTGGGGAAAAGCAGGGCACCAGGCATGGGAGATGTTTTGAGGCTGTGAAGGGAGCTTCACACCCCCAGCCCAGTCCCCTGCTTCTCCCAAGGGCTGGTGGGACCCGATCCCGAGGTGGTGACCTTACCATGGGTGATGGACTGGAGTTGCACTGTTTTGGGAATGCGTTCCTCCTGGCCGGGCTGCGAGGATTTGCGGCTCACCTTGGACTTGAAGAGGGTGTTCACCATTGTGGACTTCCCCAGCCCACTCTGCCCTGAGGGGACACCGGCAGCTCTGGTTTGTCCCCCAGGGCAGTAACATCTTGATATCCACCTGGGAGCAGCCCAGAGTTTGGGATACCTCTGGTTTATCCCCAAATAAATTTCTTCCCCAAGGCAATAACCCCTTGGTATCCACTTGGGAGCATCCCAGATGTTGGGATAGTCCATTTTATCCCAGAAACATATTTGTTCCCAAGGTCATAACCCCTGGTACACATCTGGGGGCATCCCAGATTGGGCTAGTCTGGTTTATCTTCCAAACAAATTTATTCCCCATGGTGACAGCCTCTCAACATCCATTTGGGAGCATCTGAGAGGCTGGGATGAGCTCACCTTTCAGCATTACTATGCTATGTGGTATGGGATATTACTCATTTTCAATTGTTTGCTACTTAAATCAGTTAAAACCACTTAAATTTCCTTAAAATTCTTTAAAAGCATGATTTCCCCTGGCACGGTGGAGTCGGAGCCAGTATTCCCACCCTACCCAGGAGCAAACCCCACGCCCAGCGCTCACCCACAACCATGATGTTGAACTCAAAGCCTGTCTTCATGGTTTTGATTTTCATCTGGTCGAGCACAGCTTCGATTCCCACGTATCCAAAGAGCTGGCAGCCCACGGGGCCGGGCGCCATGGAGAGGGGCACCGCCCCCTCCTCCTCCTCCTCCTCCTCCTCCTCCGGCACGGCCGGCGGCTCCATGCTGCTCTCCTCGGGCTCCAGGCTGCTCCCTGCACCGCGGGGTGGGCAAAGGGGGTGAGCCTGGACCCCCGGGTGCCCACCCCTCGGTGCCCACCCCTGCGCCGGCAGCGTTGCCCCAGCAGCGGCCGTGCCGGCGGGCGCGCAGCCCCGGCGCATTCCTGGGAGCCGGGGAGGCTCGGCATGGCAACGGGGGCACGCCACCCCCCGCCGCGCCGAGGGGTCCGAGGAGGTGCCAGGGGCATCTTTGGGGTGGTCGTGCCACCGGACCCCACGATGCCACCGGTTGCCCTGCGATCATCGGGCACCGCGGTCACGGCCGGCGCCTTTGCCCGGCGCCTTTGCCCGGCCCCGCGGCCACCCGCGCCCGGCGGCCCCGGCACCCCCGGGGGCTGCGGCCCCAGGGCAGGACGCGCCACCCCACAGCGCACCCACGTTGCACCCTGGCATTGGGCATCGCGGGCGCCGGGGGTGCAGCGCACAACCCGGCACAACCCCGAGCCCCGAGGGACCCGTGGGGTTCGCCCGGGGGACGGTGCCCGGAGCGTGCCCCACACCGGCGGCCACCGGAGCCGCGTGCCCGCCCCAGCCCTTTGTGCGGCAGCCCCAAATCCCTTTCTTCCTTCTCCTCCTCCTGCTTCCCAGCACGGCCATTGTTCGGCTCCTACCTCGGCGCCGCGGTGCCCTCGCTCAGCGCCCCGCTACGGCCGGGGGGGTCCCCGGGGCGCCATCCGCGTCCCCATTCCCGGCGGCGCCGCAGCCCGGCCCCTTCCCTCCGCCAGCTCCCGGCTGGCACCAGCCCGGCTCCGCCGAGGCTGCGGCTCCCACGCATGACCAGCATGGCAATGCCCGCCCCCCGCAGCCCCCTCCTCACCACAGCCGAGCCCCTGCGCCCAGTTTGCCGATTGACTGGTGGGTGGGGAGGGCTGTGCCCTCCCAGCGCATGGCACTGCTCGGCCTCCCAGCCGGGCCAGCACGGATGGGGACCCCTCCCACGGCACAGGACACCCCCAGCCCTCGCTTTGCCCCCATCACCCCGTGAGAGGCCGCGGTGGCCCTGAATGGGAGCGGGAGTGCTTGGCCGTGGCTACGATCCCCACTGGCACTCACGGGCACCGGGGACCACCCTGCACTGTGCCCCCCGCCCTCCCCAGCTGCCCCTGTGCCTGGCCCCGGCACGGCAGGGTAGGACGAGGGGTGGTGGCCCTGCCACCCGCCCCACTGCCGCAGTGCCCCACGGCGCTTGCGTCCCCCCACGCCGCAGCCTCCCCCGTATGTGCCAGGCGGCGCTTGGCACCGGCGAGGCTGGAGCGGCAGCTTGCGATGGCCCAGGCTGTGAGGGACCTGCTGAGCCCGCGTCCGTGTGCCACGCAGCCGGGAAAAAGGGACATGTGGGCAGGGGCCGGCCTGAGCCAGCCCGGGGTGCCAGGAGATGATAGAGATGAACACCCCCATTGCCATGGCAACGGCATCCCGGCGTGGGAGCCACCCGGCACCCTGCGCCCACTGGGTGCCAGAGTGAAGGCAGGCTTGGGGACAGCACTGTCGCATGTCCCAGCTGCCCCTGCGCCCCCTGGGTCGGGATGTTCCTCGGAAGTGGTGAAACAGCCGCGGATTTCCTGGTGACAGCGGTGACACCCGGCTGGGGGGCTGGGGGAGGGCAGGATGCCCACTCCGGCCGGGATCCACCCACCCAGCACCGACCTTCCCAACAGGGTGTTCCACAGGCTGGCAGCGACGTGGGGCGAGAAGTCCCTGTCAGGGAGAGGACCCCGACAATTACTGCAGCCGTCCTCCCCGGGAGGCATCGACCCCCCCGCACCCCCGCCCTGGCCTCCCTTCCAGTCCCTGCCAGCCTTGGCAGTTGCCAGGACAGATCCAGAACCAAGTGGTGCAGCCGCTGAAGCCAACCAGGGTGGCTGGGCACTGCAGGCAGGGAGCAGGCGGGATATCCAGGGTGGCTGGGCACTGCAGGCAGGGAGCAGGCGGGATATCCAGGGTGGCTGGGCACTGCAGGCAGGGAGCAGGCGGGATATCCAGGGTGGCTGGGCACTGCAGGCAGGGAACAGGCGGGATATCCAGGGTGGCTGGGCACTGCAGGCAGGGAACAGGTGGGATATCCAGGGTGGCTGGGCACTGCAGGCAGGGAGCAGGCGAGATTTGGCTCCCCCCAGCTCCCCGGGGTGGTCCCCAGGCTGCAGCCTCCACGCAGGGGCTCAGCCACTGCCCTGCATCCTGCCAGGGGCAGCACCAAGGAGACAGCCACAGCCAGAGGGTACGTCCGGGGTGGCACTGGGAGCCGCACCCACCGCTGCCTCCCCCACGCGTCCGGAGCCCCCCGTGTCCCTGCCCTCACTGCCAAAAAGCCCCGCGGGTAGTGGCCAGCAGCCGGGTGGCCACGTGGAAGCTCTTTGGCATCCCCGCGGAGCCCCGGGGCAAATGGCTCCTGCAGCCAGACCTGTTCCAGGACTCATCATGGATACTCTTGTTTTCCAGACAGGGACAAGTAATCCCAGGTCCGTGGTCTCCTCCATGGATTTAATTACCGATGCAGGGTTAATTGGCCAGTTCCCCGGGAAGCCTGTAATAAAGCTTGAAGGGTGGAGGGTGCTGGGAGAGGATGAGCTGGGACAGGAGTTCCCTGTCCGGCTGCTCACCACTGCTCCAAACCGAGCAGCCGGGCACGGGATGGGGAGAGCCTGGCTCTGGGTCCAGCACAAGGGAGCTGACCCTCTGGCAAAGGGATGGAGGTTTTGGGCATGCACCCACTGCCCCGGCCACACCACAGCTCTACCTGCCCAGCTGATCTGACCCAGAAACACCAGTGCCTCTCCCAGTGCCACACACGACCTAAGGGGACAGTGGTGACAGTCCCCATCTGCAGCCAGACTCGGAGCCAGCCCGTCCGTCTGGCCGTGGGAGCCACGGGACGGGGCTGGGGTGGCTGGGGACTATTGGTGAGCAGAAGCAGAAGTGAACCATCGAGCGAAACCCTGCGCCTGCAGCGCTGCTGGGGACAGGGGACAAGTCACCCAGCCCCGGTGGCAGCACCCTGTGCCCGCACACCGCCCTGCCCGCTGCCACCACGCCATCCCTACCTGGGCGAGCCGGCCGGAGCCGGGGCTGCTGCCGCCGAGAGCTGGTCACCGGGGCCAAATGGCTCCTGGGGTGCAAGGCAGAGGGCGGCTGCTGCCCACGGCTCCTCCTCCGCTCCTCCTCCTCCTTGCCTCGGGCCCTGCGTGGGCGACCCGGCGTGGAAGTGAAATGCGGCGGCCGGCGGCTCACTGGGAGCTTCCTCCTGCAGGGTGTGGGACCCACCGTGCCACGGTGCCCCGAGGCCACCCACGGGTGTCAGCGGCTGGGGGCCGGGGTGGCCTCCCGGCAGAGGAAACGGCGCGTTCCCACCTCTTCCTGGCAGAGAAAACGCTGTGCCCGAGCAGTGTCTGCCAGCCCCCTGCCAGTCCCGGGCCATCTGCAGGGCAGCCGGTGCCACCCACTGCCCGCTGGCTCATGTGTCCCCCCAGCCTGGGCACGCCATGCTCGGCTGCCGGCCACCAACACGGCTCTGTCCTGAGCACTGTCCCCTCATCACCCCGGCTCCATCCCGAGCTGCATGTCCCCATTTCCCTGTCACCCCAGCTTGCTCTTGAGCACCGTGTCCCTGTCACAGCCCTGAGCACTGTCCCTTGTCTCCCTGTGACTCTGGCTTGGTCCCAAGCGCCCGTGTCCCCGTGACCCCAGCTCAGACCTGAGCACATCTGCATCACCACGGCTTGGTCCTGAGCACCGTGTCCCTGTCACCTCCTCTTAGCCCTGAGCACTTTCCCTTTGTGCCCCCACCAGCTCCGCTTGGCCCCCAGTACTGTGTCCCCATGTCCCGGTCACCTTGGCGCTGCCCCGACTGCTGTCCCTTTGTGTCCCCATCACTCCTGACTCAGCCCTGAGCACCGCATCCTTGTCCCCATCACCTGTCTCAGCCCTGAGCACTGTCCCTCAGTGTCCCCTTCACCTGGCTCAGCCTCGAGCTCTGTTCCCCCGTGTCCCCGTGACCCGGGCTGTCCCCAGCCCCATCCCCGGCCCGGGGAGCCGCGGGCAGCCGGGCTGGCTGGGCAGCAGGGCCACGGGCGTAGCTGGGGGATGATTCAGCGCGGCCCGGAGCAGATGTATGGATGCCTTCGCCGCGTCAGTACTTAGGGCCCGGCCACGGCGGCTCCGCGACAGCGCAGCGAGACGGGCAAAGAGCCCCGAGCGCCCAGCCAGGGAGCAGCGGCGGCGGCGGTCCTCTCCCGGCCACGCCGGCGCCCTCCGGCCCTCCTGGAGCAGCCGCCGGGAAGGGGGACACTCGGCTACCCCTTCCCCGAGCCTGGGGACGGGCACGGGCCTGGCAGCGCCCACCCCGGCACGGCGGGAGCCGAGGGCACGGCACCGTTCCCCGCGGCACCGGGCGCACGCCGAGCACGCCCCGGCGCACCTTGGCCCCCCGCCACCTCCCGCGCCCCACGGGGAGGGAGGAACGGGATCCAGCCCCGTGCCGAGCCAGGAGGGATGAGAGGGGAAGAAAGCGCTGGACGCGGGACAAGATCGCGGCGATAGGCGGCACGCGCGGGGCCGGCCGATGGGGCACATGTGTCCCGACCTGTCTCCCGCGCCGGGAGAGCAACCAGCGCCGGGGCGGTGCGGGCGGCTCGCCAGGCACCGCGGGGACGGGCGGGCCGGGAGCGCTGCCAGCTCCGCGCTCGGCTCCTTCGGCCTCCCACAGCCAGCGCGCCCCGCGGGCCCCGGCACGGGGGAGCAGCGAGCTGGCGGGGCGCCTGTCCCCAGAGTCGCTGTCACTCCACGCTCTCCCCGGCATCGGCTCGTGCGGGGTTTTGGCAGCGCTGCGCCCGCCGACGGGGGCCCGACGGAAAGAGGGACGGGGACGAGAACGAGTCCTACCGTGCTCTGGCGTCACCGCTGTCCCGCTGCCGTCCGCAGCCTCGCCGGGAGCCGCTGCCACCACGCAGGGTCCCCGCGGTGCCATCTGCCCGGCGCTTGGGGGGGTGCCCGGGGCCGGCAGCAGCACCGGCGCCCCCGGGAAGGCGGGCTGGGAGCTCACTTGCACCGTCTGCGGCTGCGACACCAGCCTGAAGGTGGCGGGCTGGGGGGCTGGCGGTGGCGGCCGCCCCTCTGCCCTCGCCTCGGCCGGGGCTGCCTCTCCCTGTCCCCAGGGCTGAGCAGGGGCCCGGCGGGACGGGGTGGGGCTGGCGCCGAGGGTGACCCTCCGCTGCGGCCGGGACACCGTGCGGGGAGCCATGTCCCATCCCCCCGGCCCCTCGGGGAGCGGGGGCAGCCCCGGGGCTGTCTCTGTGCCATCGTATGGGGGCCGGGCGGAGGAGGAGGATGAGGAGGAAGGCTGGTGGGTGCGAGGCTGGGCTGCGGAGCTCTGGGTGCCCCACGGCGTCCCCAGGCCCGGTTCCTCGGCGATGTGCAGGTCCAGCGCCGGCAGGGAGCCGCGGCTGGCGGTGGCCCCGCGGAGGGGATGATCCAGCTCCACCGGGAAGACGCTGCCGTGGGACGGGACCTTCTTCAAGCCGGGGCCGGCGGCCGGGGGGCTGCCCGGTGGCTGGGGGGGCCCGGTGGGCGCGGGGCTCTCCAGGCTGGAGGACGAGCTGCGCTGGCTCTCCCCGTCGCTGCCCGGCCCCGTGGCCAAGGCCTGGCGGGTCTGGAAGGAGGCGGCGCGGGCGATGCCGGTGCCGCCGGTGCCGTGGGCTCGGCCGGTGGCCAGGCCGGTGCCGAGCCGCGTCCGCAGCACGGGACTGGGCACCGGGCTGGGGCCGGTGCCGCTGCCCAGGCGGGGCGGGTGGCCGGGCTGCAGCGGCTGGCGGCCCTCGCCCGAGGACAGCAAGGAGCCGGCTGTCTCGTCCCCATCCTCTGCCTCAAACGACTTCTTGAGCGCTGGGGACAGAGAGAGAGATAGTGGCACCAGAGTGGTCCCCGATGGCACCCGTCCCCTGCCCTGCCCCATGTGTGTCCCCCATCACCCAGAGGTGCCCCTGGTTATGATCCCGTCCCACCGAGGACCCCAGCCCGGCGCCAGCTCCTCCCCAGCCCTGCGGCGCTGTCCCCGAGGGTTTTATCATTGTTCCCCGGTTGATCTGGCCGGTGCCGCCGGCTCCCCTCGCAGCACACTGCCCGCTTTATTCCCCCTGAAAGGGATCCGGCCGAGTAACCGGATCCCCGCCTGACCCTCTCCCCTCTCCCCCTGCATCCATCCCGGCAGCCGGGGAGGATTCCTGCCCTTTCCCGGGCCTTAACCCTGGAGCCCGCTGATGGCAGGAGGGCCAGCGCCATCACCACGCTCGGGGACTGTCACATCCCGTTCTGGTGGCCGCTGCAGCGTCTCCCACGCGGTTTCGCAGCAGCCACGAGCCCACGGCACAGCCCCGGGTGCCAACGCGCCCCCCGCGGGCCCCTCGGCTCCCCGGGGTACCGCAGCGCCGGGCCCGGTGCAAAGCTCCTGCTGCCCCCGCTCCGGCTGGCACAGGATATGGGACCGACCCCAGCGGGGTGACCCCCGTGAAGCCCCCGCGGTGCAGCCGCTCCCTCCTTTCCCCCAGCCCCGCAGGAGGCTCCCCAGGAGCTGCTGCCGGCGCTGCCTGCGGGGCTCCGCACGGTGCCGGCAGCCGGGAGAGCGCGGGGGGCCCAGGCTCCCCCCGGAGCCTCCCTCGCCCTCGCTGCCAAGCGGCTGCTTCCCCCCGGGGGGCTCCGTGGGGGCGGCCCGCGCTGCGCCCCTTCATCCTCTCCGCGTGTGCCAGCCTGTCCCGGCACCCACCCGCTGGCACCAGCCCGCCCTCACCCTCCTCCTCCTCAGCCGCGGTGCCGGCGGCAGCGGGGTGCCGAGGGTCCGTCCCTGTCCCCTCCCCCGGTGCCCCCGTGCCCGGGGCAGGGCAGGGGTCAGAGGCCGGGCTGTGGGCGCTGCCGATCACCGCTCTCCCCAGGGCGGGTAATTCCGCGGCCGGTCCAGCCCTGCCCCACCGGCCGGGCTGCCGGGGGCCACGGGGTCACGGGGCGGCGACCCCCTCCCCACATCCATGTCTGTGCTTTGTTACCGCCCAAAATGCCTCCTTTCACCCCAAACCTGCCTCTGGCTCCTGACCCAGCCCCATCCAGCTGTCCGGAGTGATGGCAGGGGGGAGCAACGAGAGGATGCAGGGCAAGGTGGGGGTGGCAGGCGCCTGGAGGGTGGCAGAGGGCAAAGGGGGGGTGGCAGGAGGTTTAGAGGGGTGGCAGGATGCCCGGGGGATGGTGGCAGGTAAAGGAGTGGCGGCAGGAGGTTCAGCGGGGGCTTGAGGGGATGGCGGGGGGATGTGGGGGTTTGGCGGGGGCTGAGGAGTGTCAGCCGGCAGCGGGGGGGTTAAGGTGCCCGGGGTAGGTGCACACATTCCTCCCCGGCGAGGGCAGCAGCAGCCCCGGGGTCGGGTTTCGCCTCCCGCCCCCGGCCCGGCCCCGGCCCCCCCTGCAGCCCCCGGCCCGGGGTAGAGCGCGCACACGCGGGGAGCGCGCACGGGGACACCGCGGGCTCGGGGGGGTCCCACAGCTTCCCCCGCTCCCTGCAGCCTCGGTCGCCCCCTTGCCCGCCCCGCAGCCGCGCCCCCCGAGAGCACCCCTGCATCTCCCGGGCTGGGGGGCACAGCAGCCCCACTCGATGCTCAGGCCTGGGGTCACCCCGTGTCCCCGCGATGTGCAGCCCCCGGGGGCATCACCCCCCGCCCCCAATACCCAGCCCCCGGAGGGGAGCGCAGCCCCCTACGGCGCTGAGACCTCGGGGAGCCCCCAGGCCCCCCAAGATGCCCAGCTCAGCATCCCCCCCAATCCCAGCCCCCTGTGCGGAGCGCGGCCCCCACCGTGCTCAGCCCACCCCAAGATCTCCATCCCGGCAGCAGCAAAAGCTCCGGACCGAACCCCAGGGCCCGATGCTCCCCCCCGGGGGCACCCCAGCCTCCCCAAAAAGCCCAGCCAGCAGCATCGCCCCCAAAATCAGCCTCCGGGCGGGGGAAGCGCAGCCCCCCACGATGCTCAGCCCTTGAGGGGCACCCTCGGCCCCCAAGACGCCCGGGCAGCAGCGTCCCCCCCCGGGGACATCCCCCGTTCCTCCCACGGCACCCAGCCCCGAATGGGGGTCCCCGCGGGGGGGCCGCACCTTCGAAGTCGGAGAGGATCCCGTCCAGGTGCTCCTTGACCGAGAGCCGGGCCATGGCGGGGCGGGGGGGGCCGGGGCTGCCGCCCACCCGGGACCCCCGCATGCGGAGGGGGCAGCGCGGCCGAGCCCACCGAGCCCGGGACGGGACGGGCCGGCGCCGGCTGCCCTCGGCGGGAGGGGAAGGAGGAGGGGAGCGGCCGGGGGAGGGGAGGGGAAAGGGAGGGGAGGAGGAGGTCCTGCCTGCGCCCCCGCCCCGGCCCGGGACCCCCCCGCCTCCCCCGGGCCGGCCCCCGCAGCTCCGCCGCGCCCGCCCCATCCCGGGGCGCTGGGATGCTGCAGCCCCCGGCTGGGGGTCCCGGGCAGCCTGGGGGTCCCAGAGAGAGCCGGGGGGAGTTCCTGGCCAGGCTGGAGGGCTCCGAGGAAGGCTGGGGGGCCCTGCCGGGCTGGAGGATACCGGGTGAGCTGGAGGTCCCGGAGAAGCGGGGAGGGAGCCTGGCCAGGCTGGGGGGCCCGTGCAGGCTGGGGTGCCCTGCCAGGCTCCAGGGGCAGGGGGTTTCAAGCAGCCTGTCCTCCCCAAGTTCTGCATCACCAGGAATTCCCAGCTTCGAGCAAGAGGAGGAAAATGCTCTGGAACAGGCAGGGCTGCTGTCGCTGTCTCCCGGCTGGGTGTGGGGTCTTTGCTGGAGTGTCACCACCCTCCGGTGCGTCCCTGCCCGGGACTGTGTCCCCTGCTGGAGCGCCTGGAGCATCCCAGGGGACTGCGCTCCCCACGGGCATCCCGGTGCCCTGCCCACGGCGCGTCCCACAGGGTGGCACCGGCGGCACCCCGGGGCCAGGGCTGCGCTGGGGCTGCCCCCCCCCCCCCGCCCAGGGCTGGGCCCTCCTTCCCCCAGCCCGGCTGCCAAGGGTTAACCCCATCCCAGCCGCGGCCCGGGGCCGGCAGCAGGGACACAGCCATGGAGCCCTGCTGGGCCCAGCCCTGCTGTGGAGACACAGGACAGGGCCAGGGCACGTGGGTCACGATGGTGGTGGCCTTGGTCGTGGCCAGGCTTTGGGGGCGTTCAGAAGTGCCACTGGCCCATAAACCACAGGATTGTTGTGGTTGGAAAAGTCCTGAGATCATCAAGTCCGTGTCCCTCAGCACTGCCAAGGCCACCACTGCCCCATGTCCCCAAGTGCCACATCCAAGTCTGCAAACCCTTCCAGGGATGGTGACCCCACCACTGCCCCGGGCAGCTGTGCCAGGCCCTGACCACCCTTCCATGAAAAAACTTCCCCAATATCCAACCTAAACCTCCCCTGGCACTTGGGGCTGTTCCCCTTTGTCCTGTCCCTGTTCCCTGGGAGCAGAGCCCGACCCCCCCGGCTGTCCCCTCCTGGCAGGAGTTGTGCAGAGCCACAAGGTCCCCCCTGAGCCTCCTTTTCTCCAGGCTGAGCCCCTTCCCAGCTCCCTCAGCCCCTCCTGGTGCTCCAGCCCCTTCCCAGCTCTGTTCATTTCCCTGGACACCCTCCTGCCCCTCAGTGTCTTTGTTCTTGTGAGTGTCCCACCTGGGCACGTGTGGGTGATGGGTTTAGATCCATGTCTTTTAAATCCTTCCAGGGATAGTGACTCCACCACTGCCCCATGCAGCTGTGCCAGTGCCTGACCACCCTTCCCATGAAGGGATTTTCCCACTATCAAATCTAAACCTCCCCTGGCACAGCTTGAGGCCATTTCTCCTCATCCTGTCCCTGTTCCCTGGGAGCAGAGCCCGACCCCCCCGGCTGTCCCCTCCTGGCAGGAGTTGTGCAGAGCCACAAGGTTCCCCCTGAGCCTCCTTCTCTCCAGGCTGAGCCCCTTGCCAGCTCCCTCAGCCCCTCCTGGTGCTCCAGCCCCTTCCCAGCTCTGTTCCCTCCCCTGGACATGCTCCAGCCCCTCCAGGTCCTTCTGGCCATGAGTGGCCCAAAACTGCCCCCAGGACTGGAGGTGTGTCACTGTGCCCAGCCCCCTGAGCTGGGTGGAAGGGCCCGAGCTGGGCTGGGCTGGGCTGGGACCAGCTCTGGAGCTGTTCTGAAGGATGCAGAGACCTTCAGAGCTGTAGGACTTTCCTGCAGCAGTTTTGAAAAGGCTGGAGAAGTCTTCCACCATTCAGAGCCCTTTTCAGAGGACATGCAGGAGAGCTGGAGCGCTTTGGAGCAGCTCTGGTTATTTTTCTATGAGTCTTTGAGAAGATTTGGAGTTGTTTTAGGGTTGCCTGTGCCCCTCTGATGTCATTCAGAGGGGGTTTAGGGTAGTTGCAAACTGAGTTTAGACACATTATTAAAAATTTTAACCCTTTTGAGAGGCACATGAAGAAGGTCCAGAGGGGCTTCAAGGGCCTTTTGGAGGCTGTTGGGGCACTCGAGGAGTTTCACAGCTGCACAGAGGAGGCTTGGAGAGCTTCAGAGCTGCCAGGAGACCTTTTCTATGATCCATTTTGAGCTATTTTGAGGAGTTTTGGAAGAGTTTAGAGAGCTTCAAGTGCTACTTGGAGGCAGCTTGAGCATCTTGGTGCCTTTCAGGGCTGGCTGGAGGGGCATGAGAGCTGTTTGAGCAGTTCAAGTGGTTCAGGAATGGCCAGAGCTCCATCCTTCCAGAGCCTGAGCTGCTCAAAGCAGATTTACAGCCCCTTGAAGCAACCCAGCAGCACAGAAATACCCCCAGAGCTATTTACCTACCCCATTTCTAGAGCAACTTTGAGATGCTGGAGGTTGAGATTTCAGAGGAATTTTTAAAAGGAAGTTTTAAAAGTGTTTAGGGAAATCTTTGGGGCACTCTAGAGCTGCCTGGAGGGTGTAGAGCAGTTGGGAATGCTACAGAGGTGATTTGCTGATGCTCAGGGATGCTTTGGAGGTGCTCAGAGATGTTTTAGGGCAGCTCAGGGGTGCTTTAGGGCAGCTCCAGGATATTGCAGAGGTGCTCAGGGATGCTTAGGACAGCTCAGGGATGGTTTGGAGCAGCTCAGGGACGGTTTTAGAGCAGTTTAGGGACACTTTAGAGCATGGCAGGGATGTTTTGGAGGAGCTCTGGGATGGTTTTGGGCAGCTCTGGGATGTTTTATGCAGCTCAGGGATGTTTTAGATCATGTCAGCGATATTTTGGAGCATGTCAGGGATGTTTTGGAGGAGCTCTGGGCATGTTTTGGAGCCTCAGCGCTGCCCTGAGCAGCGTGGAGCAGTCTGAAGCAATCTGGAGGGTTTCAGAGCTCTCAGGGTGTGTCAGAGCCTTTCGCAGCTCTTTGCCGCAGCTCCAGGGCTGCCCGGAGCAGTTCAGAGGAACAGTCTGGAGCCATCCGGAGGCGCGGCGGGAGCTGGGAGGGGATTTTGCACGTTCAGGCCCTTTGGGGCGGCTTAAAGGGGTGGGGAGGGGTGGAGGAGGCTTAGAGGGGTGGGGAGCAGCTTAGCAGGGAGGTGAGGGCGTTTAAGGGATTTTTGGAGCAGTTCAGAACAGCCGAGCGCTCCGAGGGGGCTCTCCCGGAGTGGAGGGAAGGGAAAGCTCCGTGTTCCTGCCTGGAGCAGACCCACGAGTCCCTGTCCCAGCCTGCCCCATCCCTGGGCAGCAGGATCAGCTCCGAGGGTCCCACCTGGATCCTCCAGGAAGGTGAAGGGGGAATTCCCCCATTCCCACCCACACAGCTTGGCTGGCTGGGGAGATTTTGGCTCCCTCCGACCTTGATCCCCCTGGAATCAGCGGGGTCCAGCCTTCCTCATCCTCATCCTCATCCTCATCCTCATCCTCATCCTCATCCTCATCCTCATCCTCCCACAATCAGGGCACTCCTCGGTGCAGGAGCATTTCCACTCGATCCAGCCCCACTGGAGATCCAGCACTTGGATATTTCGGATGCTCCAATCCAGCAGTGGGATCCTCAGGATGCTCCAATCCACCTCTGTGGGAAAAAAAGTCTCTGGGCAGGAATAGTAACAGCTTTTAATCCAACAAGAATTGATACATCAGTTAAGACAATACCGTTTTTGCCTCTTTTTGGGGGGACTTCCTTCACATACCGGTCGGGAAAGAGGAACATTTTCAGGATGTACAGTTTTTGTTATGTTTTTGTTTTTCTGTCTCCATAGGGGCTTTAAAGCATGGTGAATGTGCAAGTCAGTGCTTTTTGTTTGCTTAAAACTTTTCTTTTTTTTCCCCGGTGCTTATTTACAGTTACAGTACCTCTGTGAGAGCAACAGGAAAAAACAAACGATTGTTTGAGACCTGGGGATCCGGGATCCCAAGTCAAGAAAGGCAGATCTCCAATATTTATATATTTATACATATATATATATATATGCTTTTGTGTATACACAGATACATTTCTCTCTTCTTTTAAAGTATTAAAAAAATGGATCAACCTTCATTCTATAAAAATACCTACTCTACAAGATAGAAAAATTTTCCCTCTCCAAGTATACACTGATTTACACCCAAAGCTTCTCTGGAAATGTACATTACGTGGCTTCTTCCCGCGGCCTCGGGGCAGGGAGGGAGGCAGGGAGGGAGGGCTGGGGTGCCGGAGCTGCCCCGGGGTTTGGGGCTCACCCCGACCCCGCTGCCCTGCAGGGGCTCTGGGGGATCAGCCCCCACAGGTGCCGCTGTCCCCTGGGATGAGGCGGTGACAGTGGCCACGTCCCCCTGCACAGGGTCACCCCGAGGGCTGGAAGGGGCTTGGGGGAAGCAGGCATCCCCCGGGATTGCTGTGGCTTCTGCTTCCAGGCCGTCCCGGCATTCCCGAAACCTGACGAGCAGGAAGAGGAACGGCAGGCTGAAGCCGATGCCTGGGATTCCGCTGGCTGGCTCCTCCCGGGAGCCCAGAGGAGCAGGGGGGACAGCGGCCACTCCCGGGGTCACGCGGTGCCACGGCCGCTAGCGCCAGCAAGCCCAGAGCTGTCTGATGTAAACATGGCTTTTGTTTCCCAGGGAGCTGCTGGTGTTCTCCAGCTCCCCTCCCCATCGGCACAGAGATTCCAGCCCCGGCCGGTACCGGGGATGAGGAACGAGCGCGGCGCCTCCAGCCCCTGGCCAGCGCAGGGAACGGGGGAAAGGCAGCCGGAGCAGGCTCTCCCTCCAGGGCCGCAGCTGTCACCAGCAGAGCCCTGCTCCGGCTGGGAATGGCACAGGCCACCGTCCCCAGACTTCGGGAGGCGAGCTGGGGGCTTCGGGCCTCTCCTGCAGCAGCTCCCAAAGTGCTGCGTGTCCCTCCCGGGATGAGGAGAAGCGGCCAGGACCGGCCTCCAGCGCGGGGTGAGGCGCTGCAGCCTTGCCCCGGTGCCGACAGAGCCCGCGTGCCTGTCCCCAGTGGGGACGAGTGACAGCTCCTCCCGGAGCCACCTCAGCGGCAGAGCCCGGCAGGAGGAGGAGGGAGGAGGAGGGAGCGGAGCCGGGATGCCGAGACGTGCCGACAGTACTGAGCCACAGACAGCAAAAATAAATAAGGAGGCAGGTGAGTGACCGAGTGTGCTGACGCCCTGTCCCCAGCAGCCCCGGGCTGCCCCCGCAGCCACCGAGGGCTCTGCACGCAGCCGGCCGCAGCAGCAGCACGGGGCAAGGATGGGCCGAGCCAGCTGGATGAGGCCATTTGCGTTAAGTTAATAAAAAAAACAAAACCCCAAACCAAAACCAAACCCCAACCCTGTGCGAGTCCGGGAGGCGCTTCCCTGGCTGCCAGCTCTGCCCGGTGAGTGTGTCAGGGACACTTTGGCACAGCGGATGCTCGGCCGGGCAGGCCAGCGGGGCAAAGGCGGCGCCGTCGCTTCCATCTGCACGGCGATGTCCCGCGGCTCGCAGCGTCCCTCGGAGGGGCGGTGCCTGTCGGGACAGTCCCCAGCGCCACAGGCACTTCCTGCAGTGTCCCTTTCCTGAGCTCCTTCTCCAGGTTCCCTTTCACCCCTCCACAGCCAGGAGGGCTTCAAAATAACGGAGTCAGACAACAAAGCCTGGCTGCTGGTTTTCCTTTTCCCTGGTCCGTGGCTCAGTCACTCCCCGACCTGAGGCTTCCTTGTGCCTTCATCAAGTGCAAAGACGTTTGGAGTCCCTCTTCATCCTCTCAGAGCACCAAATCCTCCCGGCTGCATTACTTGACTTCCAGGATGGAGGGGTTGGTCTCCATGATGGCCACGATGATCCTGTCAATGTAGTCCTGCAGGCGGAAGTTGATCTCCTCTTGCTTCTGGATTGCTTCCATGAGCTGCAGCACAGGGGAGAGAGAGGGAGGGAGAGGTCACTGCCTGACCCTGCTCAGGGCTTCCCGTGGCTCTGTGCATCCATGGCTGACTCCCTGGTTCTTCACTCTGGACTAGGACATTCCTGACTCTGCTTAAATGGCTGGGGAAAAACTGGTTCTGCTCACTCCTGTCCTTCCTCAAGCTCTCAGCCTGATGAGGCCCTGGAGAGTGCATCACATCTCCATTGGATCCCCAAAATATCCAGGTGTCTTTCCCCACTTCCTGAGGTGTTAAAGATTTAATTCCAGTGCTTGTGCAGGCTCAGCCACCCCTGGTTAGTGCTCAGGGAGAAGATGTGCTGGAGAAGCTGGGATCTCCAGGGGGAATGTCCTGGCTCCCAGGGACTTAAAGAGAGCTCCACACTGATGAACACAGCCCGTGGTGGCTGCTCTGTCCTGGAAGGGGAAGGCTGTCCCAGGGCAGGCAAAGCAGAGCTTCCAGAATCAGCAAATGGGCAAGGAGCAGCTTCCCCGTTCCCAGGAGGGAGGGCTGGCAGGCAGGGTAAGTCCTGAGAGCTCTACAGATAATTGTGTGGGGATTTCTTTGCTCTTGCCAGCTTTCAGGGGAACTTTGAGCATGGGCTGGGCCACAGGCAGGGCACATCCACTCCTCCCAGGCCATGCCAGGTGGAGGCACCCAGGAAGGTGCAGTGTGAGCCTGCAGCTCCTCATGGCACGTACCTCATCTCTGGAGACAGAGCTGATCTCCGCTGCCAGCGACTCGGAGAAGGAGGCTGAGAACAGGTTCTTGGCACCCTGGATGCTCAGGTTGATGATCTGCCCATTCAGCTCATCGTTCTGCTCCTTCAGGTTCCTGTTATCCTGTTCACACACACAAACCACATGCTGCTGGTGCTCAGAGCTGATCCAGACCAGCAAAGGCAGACATGGGCTTTCACCCTAACAGCTCACACAGGGCTGGGAACAGCACATGGGCTGCTGCCTCCATCTCAGCAGAGCCTGGAGAACATTTGGAAGCATGAGACACACTGGGAAGATCCAGGGGACAGCAGAGAGAGAAGGGCTCCTGCTGTCCCTGAGAAAGCACCAACCTCCCTTTCCCAGGACAGGAAAGCAAGACAGCACTGGACTCCTGGATCCACTCCATCCCCTGGGAGAGAGCCCCCAGACCCTGCTGGTCCTCCCTTGGCATCAGGGAACCGTTTCCCTGTCAGCCCAGCCTTCCTTACCTGCTTGAGCTGTTTGATCTCCTGCTCCAGCTCAGTCTCCCGTGTCCTGCTGTTGTATTCCTGCAGCCCCATGCTGCTGCTCCGGCCCCTGCGCTGCTCTGCCTCCAGCTTGAAGAGCTGCAGGTGCTCCAGCTGCTTCCTGAGGTCCTCGATGAGCTGCAGAGCAAGGCAAGGGGACAGCTGAGTGCCACAGGCCTGGGAGATCCAGCAGCACCCTCTGGATGTGGCTGCTGTGGGAGCAGCTCCATGGATTGCTGCAGCAGGATTGTTGGCCACAGCTGTGGCTGCCCCTGGATCCCTGGCAGTGTCCAAGGCCAGGCTGGATGGAGCTTGGAGCACCCTGGAACAGTGGGAGCTGTCTCTGTCCTTGGCAGGGGGTGGAACAAGGTGAACTTTGAGATCCTTCTCGACCCAAACCATTCCATGATTGAATTCCTTTCTGGGGGGCATTTGGTTTCCTCTTCCTCCCTCACACCCCCAGCAAGCAGGAGATGGGGAGCTACTGAAATACATGAACACCGTCCTGCAAGGACCTTGTTTGAGGGCCAAAGATGCTGGTTTGGGTCTGCAGCAGCACACATCCCCCAGCAATGTGGGTCCCTCCCCAAATCTGCTGCAGGGTTGGGTCGCCTCCTCACCCCAGAGCCCTCAGTGACACCACGGTGACAACTAATTCCACTTTGGGCCACAGCTCTTTTCCTGCCACCACAGCCAGCCCTGCTTGGGCCTCCAGCTGGAATCAGCAGGCACAGATGATGGGAGCACTGGGAAGGTGTGATCCAGCCCCCAAGCACTCAGCTCTAAGCCCTCTGCTCCTGCCTGCTGGCTCCACGTGCCTCTGCCACTGCTGCTTCCAGGCAGGAAGGGAAGGGGCCAGGGTGGCACAGCCCCTTGCAGGGACAGTGCTGGATGAATTCCAGAGCAGCACAAGTGACTGAGGTGCTGCAGCTCAGCTGCTGAACCCCTTCCCACTGCCCAGGCAGCACTCGGTGCTTCAGGCACCCATTTCTGGAGAGGCTGCCAAGGCCACATTCCCAGATTTTGGGCACGGGGCTGTGGCAGGCCCAGACTCCACTCACCTCCTGCGTCGACTCCTTCTCCTTCTGGAACTGGTGCCTCTCCTGACTCAGCTTGTCCCCCATCTTCCTCTTTTTCTCCTGCTCCTCTGTGAGCTGCACAGTGAGGTCCTCAATCTCATCCAGCAGCTTCTGCTTCTCCTGCAAGGACACGAGCAGCCCAGTGAGAGGCCCTGGGGCCTGGCTGGGCGCTGGCTCCGCAGGGAACGCTCCTCTCCTGAGGCACCAGGAGGCTCTGCCTGCTGGGATCTCATCTGCTCAGAGCCTGGGGCTTGGCAGCACTGAGGGAGGCAGTCAGGGATGGCTCCAGAGTGAATCCACATGAATATCCACCCTTGTGCTGTTTTCTGGGAAGCACCATGCTGGTGTGGGATGGGCTGGGGCCAGCACGGGCTCCAGGCCAAGGGGAGACATTAAATCATAAGGCTCCTTATGTCTGGATTTCAGAAAACTCCTGAATCTGAGATCTTTACCTCCCTCTTGGTTTCAGACATGAAAGGTTTGAATTGAGGACTGATCCAAGAAGGAATAGACCAGCTGAAGCCAGGATGTAAAACACACAGCCCAGCTCTGTTCCCTTCTCCTCCCCAAAGCCTTGGCTGAATGTTTGGGATGCAGGTGAAGACGCCAACAGCCCCTAGAGCAGCACCTTCTGCCTGTGACCAGCTTTTTCTGCTTCTCACTCCACCCACCATCAAGGATTCTGGAGGTGCACAAGGAGCTGGGAGGGGACACAGCTGGGACAGCTGATCCCAGAAGTCAAAATGGGTATTTAATACTATATGACAACATGTTCACCAGTATGAGCTGGGGGAAGAATGAGAAAAAGGGGGTGTTTGGAATGATGGCATTTGTCCTCCCAAGTCACCGTTAGACTCCCTGCTTGATGATGGAGCCCTGCTTTCCAGGAGATGCCTGAACACCTGTCTGCCTTGGGAAGCAGTGAATTAACTCCTTGTTTTGCTTTGCTTCTGTGGACAGCTTTTGCTTTACTTAATAAATTGTCTTTTCCCTCAAGCCACAAGTTTTACCATTGTTGCCCTTCCAAATCTCCCTGGGCTCACAGCTTCCAGTCCCATGGGGAAGGTTTTGGCTTTCAGAACTCCACAAATGCCACAGGACCCCCTGCAGTGCTGATGATGCATGGCCTGTGGCACACAGGGCTGAGGAGCAGCTCCATGGGGGAGCTCCAGATGCTGGCTCCATGTTGGAACCCTGGCTGCAGAGAATTTCAGACTTTCTGTGCTGACAGGCACTGACCCCCAAGAGAACACTGCACTGACCTGAGGCCGTGGAGAAGCTTCCAAACTGGAATGACAGCACTGGGATTGTGGGTGTGGAGTCTGAATAGAAGTGTGTAATATCACAGGGGGGGAAACTCACAGTTTAAGGGTTTAGAATATAGTCATATCTATAAAGCAAGATGGAGGTTTTAGGGGGGAGGCTGGTCCTTCTTCTCCATGGGTTTGGGTGGTTTTGTGTAATTGGATAAAAGTCCACATTGCAGGCACAGGTGGTTGGTTATCGGGTTAAAAGTGAAAATAATTCAGGTGTCATTTCTTAATCAGACAGTTTAGCCTTAAAAGGCCTTGTAGAGAGAGAGAGAGAGAGATGAGGCTTCATTTTTAGTTTGTTAGAGTGAAGTGCTGTAGAACTCAGGGTTTGTGAGACTGTGACACAGGTAAAAACTAATAAACATCTGAGTCTGAACAAGAAATACCTTCTTGTGATTTAATCCTGACCCTGGCAGAAAAGAAGCAAAGACTCCACAGCTCAGGGGTGTCCTGCTCCATGGCAGCACCAAAGGCACCATGCCAGCAGGAAGGGCAACACTGACAACAAAATCCTGATTTTTGGGCACTGGACAGGAGAGCAGCTCATCAGCCAGGCTTCTCTTGGGCAGGGAGGGGCAGTGAGTGCAGCTCTTGCTCCTCCTTCACACATTCACTGTGGAGGAAAGGAGAACAGCTCTGCGGGATCAAAACCAACTTCCCATGGCTGAAACACAGCATGGCAGGGAATTTATCCTCAGAGCCACTGGGGTTTTCCTGCCCCCAGCCTCAGCTGTGCTCACAAGGCTCTGGCAGATGAAGGCCACATCAGGAGGATGGAGCTGCAGAGCTCTCCCATGGGATTAAACTGGGATAAAATGCCTCAGGCCCTTCAGCTGGGAGAGGAGGTTTGATCTCAGTTCAATTTTAACCTTAATTCTGCCCCAAGCTTGGCAGAGACAAAATGCAGCCCCTGTTCCAGGTGTCCCACCTGCAACCCACACTATCCCTGAAGGTGAGGCTCCTGCCCATCCCAAGGAGCCTCGGGAAGCCTCAGCCCTGCAGGGCCTTGGATCCTGAGCAAGGTGACAGTGAGAGGAGCTGGGAGGTGACAGGGATCCTTGGAAACTCAACTCACAAATCCGAGGGCTTGGAGATGGAGCATCCCTGCTCCCCTGCATGGACTGGCCACAGGGATGGGGACAGGGATGGGGACAAGCTTCCACAAGAGGGCACGAGTCCCCGCCTGAGCAGGCACTGCCACAGAGATTTATCAGGGGTTTATTCCCAGCTCCAGGCTGAACAGTGGGAAACTGCAAGGATAACTGTGTGGGATAGTGCTGTTCAAAGCGGGGTCTGCAGTGACTGGAAAATGGAAGCAACTGGTTTGTTACATTACATGGATCTCGTGTTCATGAAAATTCATCCCAAAGCCAGAATTTCATCCCCAAACCAGGCACCCTCTGGCCTCACCTCCTCAAGCCTCTCGATGTTGGCTCTCAGGCAGGGGACACAGGATCTCAGCTCGCTGTTCTCATCATCCAGCTGCTGCAGCCTGCAGAGGGAACGGGTGTGAGACTCATCCCAGCATCCCACGTGGGGGAGAAAACATCCTCAGCAATATGAAACCAAAGGGAGGCCAGCAGGGATTCATCTGTTCAAGGCAAACCCTGAGCTATTTCTGCTGCCAGAGGAAAGAGAGGGGCATCTACACAATGCTGACATCCACCAGCTCCAGTGCTATTCCTTGTTCCAAGGGTTTTTTCAGTCCCTGCACAAGCCTCAGCAGCAGAGACAACAGAATAGGGGGTCATAGAGGGCTTTGGGTTTGCATTCCCAGGGAAAACCCCACTGTCTGCACCTTCCATGGACTGCATGGGATGAACAACAGCAAAACACTCTGGGAAAGCTGGAAATACCCTGTCAAATAACTGACACCTCTCCCACCCCACCTCTTCCTTTGGAATCCAGCTCGAAGCACCCTGGCTGGGACGCTGCCTCTTTGGAGGATTCTTCTTTCCCAGGTATTTGCCTGTTTCCATCAAGGAGGAAAACATCTGGGCACTAAAAGTACTCCAAGGGGTCATTTATGGGAAGAAGCATTAACAGATCCCCTCTTCATCCCCACAGTGCAGGGCAGGCACATGAATAAAGGGTGGGAGCTAAACTTAAAATGCATCAGAGCAGCTCGAATAAAAAATCCAAGATTAGGTCAGTGGGCCAAAGGGAGAAATAACCAAAACTCAGGGTTTAGTGTTTTAGTGACTTTAGTCACACCTTGAAGCCACTAAACTTCCTGCCTGCCTCCCTGTGTCCCCCCAAGGCTGCCTGGGCAGATTCTGGGGTGGCTCCAGGAGAGCTGCCCCCCCAGCCCCACCTGGCCTGCAGGTTCTCGATCTCAATGCTCTTCTCCCTCTCCATTTTGCTGAGCAGCTCCCTCTGCTTCTTGATCTCCTCCAGCAGGGTCTGGTCAGCCCTCAGCTCCTGCTCCTTCAGCTGCTCCTCGAGCGCGTTTGCTCTGCAGAGAGGACAAAGAGGGGATTAAACTGTCCTTAGGAGCAGGCTGCCATCCCAAGGCAGGGATCAGACTCCCTTTCCCACCCCTCAGGTGAGCTGGGAGAAGCAGATGGTAAAACAGAACAAGCTTCCAGGGAAAACACACCAATCACCATCTCAAACAGCTTCACTGCATCCCAGCAGATGCAGCAGGAGAAGCAGCACTTCTTCCATCACAGGATTCCCAAGTCAGATGCCTTAAGGAACATAAGCATGTTACTCAATTTCCACCTGGGAAAGAAGTCCATTTTTCATTATTTTTAAATGTCTTCTATGCATTAGAATTATTTCCAAGAGCAGCCACACACATACACATCTCTTAATGGGAATCTCAGAGTCACTGAGGCTGCAAAAGACCTTTAAGAGCTTCTAATCCAAACACAAATCCCAGGGTTTGTGGTTCCACATGCAGTAGCCATGGCAGAGAAATCCTCCTTCAGCTGTTTCCAGCAGGAAGTGGTCTCATAGCTCACAGAAAAGGCAACAGCCTCAATCCTTCTTTTCACTCTCTTGTGATGCCAACAAAAAACAGTGGATCTGCAGGTCACCTTCCCTGTGTGCCAGCAGAACTGCAGATCACAGAATCCCAGAAGGGTTTGGGCTGGGAGGGACCTTAAAGACCATCCCATCCCATCCCATCCCATCCCATCCCATCCCATCCCATCCCATCCCATCCCATCCCATCCCACCCCACTCCCTGCCGTGGACAGGGACACCTTCCACTGTCCCAGGCTGCTCCAAGCCTGTCCAGCCTGGCCTTGGACACTGCCAGGGATCCAGGGGCAGCCACAGCTGCTCTGGGCACCCTGTGCCAGGGCCTGCCCACCCTGCCAGGGAACAATTCCTAATTCCCAATATCCATCCCTGCCCTCTGGCAGTGGGAAGCCATTCCCTGTGTCCTGTCCCTCCATCCCTTGTCCCCAGTCCCTCTCCAGCTCTCCTGGAGCCCCTTGAGGCCCTGGCAGGGGCTCTGAGGTGTCCCTGGAGCCTTCTCCTCTCCAGGTGAGCACCCCCAGCTCTCCCAGCCTGGCTCCACTATCCCAGGTTGCTCCAAGCCCTGTCCAACCTGGCCATGAGCACTTGCAGGGATGGGGCTGGGAGCTGGAATTTCTGCAGTGGCTTTGCCCAGGAGAAGGCTTTTCCCAGCTGATCCCACCCTCCCCAGCACCCAGCTCACCCAGAGCCAGCTGACACTTCCGGGCCAAGCTGCTGAAGTGAAAACATTTCCCTCACTCCCAAGTTTATCAGGGCTTAGGGAAACCTGTGTTTGAGTGGCTCGGTTCCCTGACACGACTGTTACTTAACAGAATTACAGCCCTATAGATAAACTGTGCTGGGTTTATCTGCCCAGGGTAAAGCTCTGCTGGGAGAGAGGAGCCTGGCAGATTAGCACACACAGGGATTACATCATGTGGGATCCAAAGGGCTGCACCCCAGCCTGGATCCAGCAGGAGGCAAGCCCTGGAGCTCCAGAGACCATTTGGAAGGGGCATGTGGGGCAGGAAAAGATAGTAAATTTAAATATAAATACAAATATTAAAAAGCCAAGACCCAGAGTTCCAGAGACTTTTGGGAGGGACACAAGGAACAGGGAAGTATATTAAAAAAAACAAAAGACAAACAACAACAACAACAACCACCCATGCTGAGTGGGAAGGGAGCCACAAGAATCATAGATTCCAACTCCCAGCTCTGCACAGACACCCCAAGAATCCCACACTGGGCATCCCTGAGATCATTGTCCAGACTCTCCTGGAGCTCTGGCAGCCTCGGGGCTGTGCCTGTTCCCTGGGGAGCCTGGGCAGTGCCCAGCACCCTCTGGGGGAAGAACCTTTCCTGGATCTCCAGCCTGACTCCCCCTGACACTGCTCCAGCAATTAAAAGGCATATGTAAAAATCACCAAAAGCCAAGTCCTGGGGCTCCAGAGAACTTAAGCCCATAAAATATAAAATCTCCACGCCACTGTGTCCTGTTCTCATCTGGGATGGAGTCAATATCCCTGGGAAGGGCTGTGGTTTGGATTTGGGAAGGGAGCTGAAGCACGAGGAGGGGGAAAGGCCCCCCAGGTGAGGCTCTCACCTGTGCACCAGCTGCAGGTTCTCCTGCCGGAGGCGGCTGTGTTGCTCCCCGTTGGCAGCCGTGTCCTTCTCCAGCTCCGTCACCCGCTTCTCCAGGAACACCACCTGCCAGCAGGGACATGGATCAGCCTCTGGGCAGCCTCAAACCCAGAGCAGCCCCCACAGCATCCCCAAACATGTAGGGTTCCCACTGGAACTGGGCAGTCGTGCCTTGATTTAAAGCATCCCTTTAAAACATCCTTTTCCACCCGGTTTCCCAGGTTCTGATGGTTCCCGTGTACCAGTCTGGGGTCAAACACTTCACTCTTTCCCTCCATCAACCCCTTCCTGATGGCATCCTAAAAGGAGTCTAGAGGGAAAGATCCTGGTGGATCTCCAGAGCTCCATGTGCAGCCCTGAGGCTGGACAACTCCTCAGTGCCTGGAACAGGATGGAAACCCTGAATTTACAGATGATGGAGGGATCAATGCCAGCAGGTGGGGAAGGACCAGATGTCAGGATTTCCTCCCTGTACCTGTACAGGGTTTCTTCCAGCTGTATTTGCATTCAATTCATTCAAATTCCATATAAAACAATCCTGGGGGAGAAGAAATGAGGAGCATGTCTAGAAAAGCCAAACCCTGGCTCTGGGAGAAGGGCAGAAGACATGGGAGTATTAAAGAGGCCATGCACACACACAAGGCCTTTCCCAGCAGTGCCTTTTCCATCAAAGGTTTCCTAAGTCAAATGCCTTAAGGAACCCAACTATTTTATTCAACTTCCCCTTGGAAAAATGTTGATTTTTATTTATTTTTAAAGGTTTTCCCTGCATTATAATTATTTCCAAGTGCAGCTACACACATACACATTCCTCTTTCACACACAGCTTCTCAGGACATTCATATTCCAGAACTGAAAGGCCATTTCCAAGAAGTTTCAGACTTCAGTAGACATCTACACAATCTTAGCTTCTTTCCCATAGCTTCTTTTCCCTGTTTTCTAAGTAGGAATACTCAAACAGAATCTTTCCTGTGTTCCCATCTTATCCTACAACTCTTTTCTTGTAATATCCCAGGAAAACCCATCAGCACCAGCACAAAATCAGCTCTATCCTGACAGCACACGCAGAGTGCTGGAAGGAGAGGAAGTTTCTGTTTCACATTGGGCGAGTTGCCTCAGAAAAGCAGAACCTGAGAACATCATCTTGTGTGAAGGAGAAGTGAAAATGCTGCCTGTGAACAGCCCATTCCTCCTCCCAGCACTCTGGGGGAAGCCACTGCCCCTGGAGAAGATCCAGTGTCATCTCCTGGGCCTGCACAGCACCTGGAGTGCTCCTCTGCTCCTCCATCCCCTCCATGGGGAAGGCTCCCCATGTCCCATCTGCACAGGGAGGAACTTCAGCCGGATCCTGCCTGGGAACACTGCAGCGCCGCGAGGCACTGAACCCTGCAGGGTAACACAGACCTCACCCTAGAACCCCTTCCTCTCAACATCTCAGAAAAGCTCAGGGTGCCAGCACACCACCAGCTGGACCCTGATGGCCCAGGCCGAGGGCAGGAGGGAAGGAGGCCCCACCTTGTCGGTGATGTCCTCGTCGGTGCACTCCAGGCTCTCCCGGTAGGACTCCTCCATCACCCCCACGGCCAGCGAGCTCGTCTGGTGCAGCTGCCTGAAACAGAGACAAACCACCCCGACCCACAGCAGCACCGGCATCAGCCCCAGCACCGGCACCATGGCGACACCAGGTGACAGCGGCTGGCCCGCCCGCCACCTCCCGCCCTCCTGAGCCTCCGCGCAGGGATCTGTCAGCACCGCTCCTCCGAGTGCTGCATGTCCCCTCACCACCGAGCTCTCCCGGGAAATCCAGCGCTCCAACGTGGACACGCTCCCGGGACTTCACACCGGGATCGTCGCTCTTGCTCTTTGGAATGGGAAGAGATAAGAGCTCCCTCTTCCCACTTTCTTTCTTTAGCCCTGTCCCAAGGCCGTGGATTATCCAGCAAAGGCCAGAGTACTCCCAATGCTGATAAGGCTGGGAAGAAGTGGGGTGTAAGGGGAGGGAGGGGGGCAAGCCCCCCTGAGGCTGCTGTGACCCCCCAGCCTGGGTGAGCTAATTATTAACGAGGCCTCGTGACAGCGGTGTCCCAGCTTTGTGACAAGCTAAAGGACACCCTGGGGAAGGGCTGCTCGGTGTCCCAGCTTTGTGACAAGCTAAAGGACACCCTGGAGAGGGGCTGTTTGGTGTCCCAGCTTTGTGACAAGCCAAAGGACACTCTGGGAAGGGGCTGCTCGGTGTCCCCAGCTTTGTGACAAGCTAAAGGACACCCTGGAGAGGGGCTGTTTGGTGTCCCAGCTTTGTGACAAGCTAAAGGACACCCTGGGGAAGGGCTGCTCGGTGTCCCAGCTTTGTGACAAACTAAAGGACACCCTGGAGAGGGGCTGTTTGGTGTCCCAGCTTTGTGACAAGCCAAAGGACACTCTGGGAAGGGGCTGCTCAGTGTCCCAGCTTTGTGACAAGCTAAAGGACACTCTGGGAAGGGGCTGCTCGGTGTCCCAGCTTTGTGACAAGCTAAAGGACACTCTGGAGAGGGGCTGCTCCCTTGGCACGGCTGCCCTGGAGATGGGGGTGTGTTCCAGCCTGGCACCCCAGGCAGGAGGAGAACACTCTGCTCTCCTGCTTTGAGCAGGGGATGGATGACAAAACCACAGAGGTCTCTTTAAACCCCAGTTTTTCCCAGGAATTTGTACCACTGGCTCTCAAATTCCTCCCAGCACACAGTGTGTTCATGCCAGGACTCACTAAGCACAACTGGCATTTACCAAGAGACCACAGCCTGATTGCATCCTCACCCTCGGTTTATATTTAGATTTTAAAGTCTCAGGCACATTTGTCATTTAAATCGTGCCAAGCACAACAGGGCTTAAGCAGCTGAGATTTCTTGGCACAAGCAGAACCCGGATAAGAAAAATGAGGAAAGAGCCCTTACCAAAATAAAATCAATTTTCTAAAAGCAAATGTTTTGGGATTATTCACTAATTACAGTATCTGCAACAAAGGATTTGCTTTGGGCTGAGCTTAAGGATCTGGCTGGGCAAAACCCTGTTATCTCCCTCCTTATCACAAACCAAACCTGACTGCTCTTGAATTAACTAATATTTACACAAGCCCACACATCCCTGCCTCAGAAAAGCCAAGGGCCAGGAGGGCTCAATCCCCCGTAAGACAGGGTATCTCTGTTACCAAAAGTTTAACTCAAATCCTCCCAAAATTATCTGTGCCGGGACAAAAACGAGCCTTAAAACAGGAAACCTGGGGACAGGCTGCTCCCCTCAGCCCTCCTTCCTGCCAGTGTTTTTAACAAAGCTCTAGAAAGTAAGATGAGTGGAAGTAGGAAATGTAATATCGAGGATCTGCTTCCTTTCCAGGAGGGGAACTGTGCCAGGGGAGATTGCTGAGTGCAGGAAAAATGGAGAAGGGAAAGGTGTGAGAGCACAGAGGGAGGAAGAGGTGCAGGGAAGCTGCTTGGGTCAGCACAGGGAGCAGAGTGAGTGTCAGGAACAGGAACATTCCCAAACTGAGCTGCCCATTTCTCCTCGGTGTCCCTGTCCTGCTGGGAAACCAGCAAGAGAAATCCAGCAAGTGCAGAAGGAAATCTCCCTCCTGAGAGTGGCAGAGGCAGAACAGCAAGGTAAGAGTTTATCCTTAAAATCAGGATGGCATGGAACAGGAGGAATGAGGGAGCTGGGAGAGGAAAGGTGAGCACCAGGTGACACTGAGAGGGGAGGGAAGGACCCTCTGCTCCAGACATCCACAGCAAACTGCCCGGATATACCCAATACATCCAACATCCCTGTGCAGTCAGGAGTCACAATGCCCACACGGAAAAGGTGACTGACATCACACGAGGTGGTTGTGCAGGACAGAAGCAGCACAGCATTAAACCTGGGCTTAAACCAGGGCTAAACCAGGGTTAAACCATTCAACCAGAGCTACCTGCAGCCCACCCAGGTGCCCCAGAGCCCCTGACTGAGCAGGGGGAGCTGATCCCACAAAGCCAAGGGCTGAGGGTGACACAGAGTGAAATAAAACAGAACCAAGAGCTGTCTGAGGCAGCTGGAATTTTTGGGGTGCTGGAGAATCCCTCCAGGTGGGGGTACTGACTGGTCTGGCCCTGCAGAACTCTACAGACACGGTGATACTGGGAGGGATCCCAGACTGGGACATATCCCAGAGGGATATGTCCTTCTAGAGACTCCTTCCCTCCTCCATGTGCCCCCTGCTATGGTACTGGCAGGACAGAGTGTGAGGAAAAGCCCCCCCAATTTTTCCTGGAAGGAATCAGGGTGCCAGCAGCCTCCAGCTGTATGCACAAGTGAGAAACCCCCATTCCAGAAAAAAGATCCCAGAATTAAACCCACTTTTCTCCAGCACTACGGAATATATCCAGCAATACAACTCTCCAAGCTTATTTTGAGTTTTCCTTCTGTGGAGCCAGCAGTTCACACAGATCAAGCAAACAACAGCAGGAGTATGAGCTTACCTTGCCACCTTCTTGCTGGAAAGTCTTTTATTGGGGCTGCAAAATGAAGAAAAAACAGGAAAGAGTTAGAAAAGCTGACAGTGGAGAGCCAGGGAAACAGGAAACTGCATGGACTCCAGGGCACATCCCCTGCTCTGGCAGGGAGCCCTTGGCATGCACCCCCAAACCCCTGGAAAGGGCAGGAGAGGGGCCACTCCCGTGTTGGACAACAAGGAATAACAAAGCACATGGAATAATGCTGGAGGAGAGCTCGCTGCCCCCTGCCACGCTCTGCTCTCCTGCTGATCCCTGCCTGAAAACCGATCCCCAAGGAAAGAGCTAAGAATAGCAGGGAGGCTGGGGGGGCTCCAGCCCAGTGCTGATGGCAGACTGAGCCACATGTCCTGCACCCCAGGGCACCCCTGCCACCCCCGGAGCTCCCCTGGACTGGGGACCAACAGCACATCCATCCTTCTGCCATGATCCCACATGATCCAGCCATGATCCCACTGGATCAATCCATCCTTCTGCTCTTCCACAGCCACCATCCCACTGCTGGGCTCTGGATCACCAGGGAAGTGCTGCCTGCTCCTGGCTCAGAGGCTTCGGGAGCTGTTGGTGGTGTCCCTGGCTGGATTTTGAGCACGGCACTGCTGCAGTTGCTGGGGAGGGGGATGAGCTCTTCTTCTCATGGATAACTGACAGAGATCACTCCTTGGATCCATGTCTGAGCCAGCTGCCACCATGCCACAGCGGTCAGGGATCAGTGTCACCACAGCACGGGCAGCCAAGGGCTGTGTCACCGTGTCCCACCTGCAGGGGACAGGCTGCAGGCTCTTCCTGCTGAGAAAAGCCAGCCTTTTCCAGAACCAGCTCCTTGCTGAGATGCTCCTTCCAGTCTTCTGGTCCTGACTGGTGCTGGGGAAGTGGACAGGGCTTGGATCTCACTCCTCATCTTCCATCCACGCTGGTGTCACAAGATGCCACCGGGCCACACCAAATCTTCACTCAGCAATGGCAGCAGGAACAGCTCCAATCCAAGAAGCAGCAACTGCATTCCCTGGTGCTTAGCTCAGTTTTAGGAAAAAATAACAAATAAAATCCTCTGGAAGTCCACTCCTGCCTGGAGCTGCAACATGAGTTCTTCGAAGGAGGGATTAAAAATAGCTTAGGACAATTTGCTTTGTAAAGCAACCCCCAAATCTGACTGGGGGCTGTTGTCAGGGTGACCAGCCCTCGGGTCAAAGTGCATCCTCAAATCCCAGACTTCCAGGGAGCACAAGAGCTGCTGCTGGCTGGGCTTCAAGGCTGCTTGACGCCCAAGGGGAGGAGGTCAGGCCCTGGTGTTTGCCAGGAATTGTAAGGAATGGCCCCAGCACTGGGGGGAAAATATTTTCCTCTGGAAAAATCTCCTGGGGAAGCGATGGCACCTGCAGTGTCCAAAGGCTGAGACACCAGCAAGGGCACTGGAATAAAACAGAAGCACAAACCACTTCATGCCAAGCTCCTGGAGGAGTCTTCCCTGCTTTCCCACGCTGTGGGCTCAGGAAGCACACCTCAATGCTGGGAGCAAGCTCCCCAGTTCATTCCAATTACAAAACACGATCTATATGCCTGCAGTTCTTACGAGTGAGGCTGTGCTGGGGTGCTTTGGGCTTCATCCCAGCTGCCAGAATCCCCTGGAGGAGGTGTCTTCAGGCTTGTCCCAGATTTTAGTGCAGTTCCTGCTGCTCCAGGACTCGTCCCCTGCTCTGAGGGCCTCACGTCCGTGGTGATGCAGGGAGGAGCAGCAGGTCCTGCACACTGCACAGGACACCTCCCATCCACACCACACAAAGAGGGGGCACTGCACCTTCCCCAAAGGCCCTTGGAACATATTCCCAGTAAATCTGTACTTGGGAAACCCTGAACACAGATGGAGGAATTGCACCTTCTCATAGGGCAAATCAAAGCCTGTGGAATTCCCACCATGACCACGGGACAGAGAAGCTCCACAGGAAATCCCATCCATCACAGGAGGATCGGAGGTGTTAGTTCAGCTTTGCAGTAGATGTGGTGGAAAAACCTGAAATGGACGGGGGCTTCCAGGGAAACCAGTGTTCTCCTTAATACCTGCACAACCTGAGACCCATCGCTGACCCTCAAGGCCTCCCACAGCAAAGACAAGTATTTAGCCAAGAAAAATAAAGGGAGAGACCTTTTTTCTCATTAAAAAGAATGAAATTCAAGCTCCTATTTGTTTTCCAGTTCTCCTCCCATAGACCAGGAGAGCTCCCAGATCTCACTGTCCCTGCAAAGGATAGTCAGAGACCAAGAACATGACAAGAACCAGGTCCGAATAGCCACAACAGCCACGAGAAGAAAGATTTATCACCAATGCCACCATCCTTCCACCCAGAGGGCTGCAACCAGCTCTGAATGAACAAATCAACAGGCAGAAATCCTTCTCCACTTGTCAGACAACACATCCAGCTGCTGCCTGGGAGACCTCCAAAACTCCATTCAAAACCTCCTGATGTTCCTGGTGTCTGTCACATCTCCCCAGCCCATGGTGACACCGGGGTGGGCAGGCTGTGGGTGAAGCTGGGTGAGACAAGATTTTACTGCTCTGGCGGCCTGTGGAGCAGTCTGATGCCTTCAGGTTGTTCCTGCAGCGGGAGGATGGGCCGTCCCTGCCCTTCCAGGCTGCCCTTGCACACCACTCCCAGTCTTTCCTTGGTGACAGAAATACTGCACACGGCCAGCTCGCCGCTCCCGTGGAACCCACCATGCACAGGCATGCAAAGGGCAGGGAATGCTCTCCTTATCCGCCAGCCCCCTGCCTGCACTAAAGGCACCTCCTGCTCACCCTCCACGAGCTCCCCACCTCCTGGAGCACCTGCAGAGGCTCCCGTGGCCGGGTGACACTCATCCCCTCCCCACCAGCACGGAGTGAGGGAAAAGCTGTGCTAGACAAGGAGAGCCTTCCCAGCCAGAACATCCTCCCCAGGCTGGGATGGCCATGCACACCCGGTTACCTATTCATTTCAAGATCATTCAGGCGAGCAGAAAGATCCTCAAGGCGGTTGATTTGTTTGTGGCACTGGCTACAGTAAAACTCAAAAGCTTCATCTGCGAGAATGCTGTGCAGTTTCGCAGCGAGCGGATTGGTGCTAGAGAGATCACAAGGGTCACGTCAACAGCACAGAAGGCACAGGGAGCAGCTGCAGCCGTGGCTTCCACAAGCTGAGGGTACCTCAAGGTAGGGGAATTTTTGGTGGGAGGGATGAAATTTGAATTAAATCTCAGGGCGGGTTGGGCCGCCTCCCACCATGGTTTTCAAAGCCAAATTAAAGCCAATGTGGGGTTGCTTATAATAATATATAGATAATTTCTAATTTAGAATAGTTTATAACGATAGGTAGCTAATTGATAATTTGTAATTCCTCAATAGAATTTATACAGTTGGTAATTAGCAATACTTCATCACCCTCCTCCCAGAGACTCCCAGCAGCTGAGCTTGGCCCACATTTTCCAGACCCCTGAGCCAATCTCAATCCCCAAGAGCCCAGGGCAGGTGAGGTAAATGCTTCCCACAAACCTACACCACTGCAAAGTTTATCTTCCAACAAGGCTCTTCCAGGCACTTTGTCTCAGGAGGCCCCTGGTTTGCCTCAGTAAGTGCAGAATGAACTGGCACACTGCAGGGCTGGGTGCCGTGAGCCAGGGCTGAATCTAAGGGGGATTTAGGCTGAAATTTAGGAAAAGCTCCTTCCCCCAGGAAGCACTGCCCAGGCTCCTCAGGGAATGGGCACAGTCTCGAAGCTGCCAGAGCTCCAGGAGTGCTTGGACAGTGCTGCCAGGGATGCCCAGAGTGGGATTGTTGGGGTGTCTCTGCAGGGCCAGGGGTTGGACTGGATGATCCTGGTGGGTCTATTCCCACTCAGGATATTGTGGGATTCTATGATCCTTTGGTCAGTGTCCCATTGTTCAATGTGATGCTTTAAAAGCAGAGCAGCTGTGCTGCTGCAGACCTGCCTTAGTAAAGCACAGAGTCAGATTTTGACTGCAGTTTTAAGCCAAGATGAAACGGACAGGTGCAGTTTAACACCTCACTCCTCCAAAGCACAGCCTAGAGGAGCCAAGCAGCAGTGCTGTGTTCCTGCAGGGAATGCCATTTAGGAAGGGCCATGGGGGTCTGTAGGACTTTCAGAGCTTGGGAAGCTGGGAGACACTTCCTCGTGATTTGGGCAGGACAGAGGGGATTCTCAACAGCAAATGGTTTGTGTTCATTTGGAGCCAGACTCCACAAATCCTTCCTGTAGGACAACGTGCTTCTGGAAGCCACGGATGTGAATCAAAGAAGGGTTAAATAGTGAAAAACTCAAGCAGTTCCATAAGAGAGACAGGTAAAGATGTGAGCAAACACAAGCAAGATAAACCCAACAGGCATCAGGAAGGGGCAGTGAATCCTGGGATACACAAACACACCAGAAACTCCTGGCCCGGGCATCCTGAGGGTGCCCTGGCTCAGCTCCCAGCCCAGGGTCAGGCCTGGGGTCCGTGATGTCTGTACAGTATTTCCCAGCCCCCTCAAGACAGGCTGGACACCAGCAAATGCCAAATTATCATCTCTTCCCATTCCTGGAAAAAAAATTCAATTGCAAACCATTCCCCCTGCTCCTCAGGACAGGTCTGACCCCAGGATACCCTTCTCCCAGCAGCAGACAGGTCGGTGGTTCAGGGTTTGTGCAGGGAAGAGGTGACAGCAGCTGTGTGGCACCTGGGGGAAGGGACATCCCTTTGCTGGGTGCTCTTGGGTGCATTCCCTTCCCAGGTGGTGCAGCCTGGGCCAGGTGGGAACCCAAATTTAACCAGCATTAATCAACATGAGAAGAGAAGTGTGGAGGAAAAGCCCCAGGCCAGCCTGGCAGCTCCTGGGGTGTGTGCAGATCCTCCTGGCCTCCGGCTGCCCTGGCTCCCTGCCCATGGAGTGGGTGAGAGCTCAGCCCTGGGCTATCCCCACCCACTCCAGCATGCTGATGGGTCCCCTCCAGCTCAGCAGATTCTGTGGTTCTACAATACAGAGCCTCCCTGTGCCCCTCTCCATCTCCTGGAGCAATATTTGTCTTCCCCAGGTCCTCGGTGCTTCCTGGTGGCTGGGATGGGCTCAAGGAGCTTTTCCCTTTATTTCCCACTGAGAGCTGCAAAGAGGCTTTTCCTGCTGGATGGATATGCAAGGGAAGGCTCAAGAGGAGGGATCACAAACAAGAATACAAGGACTGGGCAGGGAAGCACTGCACCTCACAGTGTTCCCTGAAGGCTCTTGGGATTTGTGTTCATCTTCTGGAGTTGTGGCAGGAGAATTTCTAGAAATTATTCCCATTTAGAAACTCCTGTAGCATGGAAAGGGTCTGTGGTGATGTGGCCCTTTAGAAGTGATGCTGTTCTTTGTATTCAAAATACAGCAAAAAAACCCCATTCAGCCTGAACCAGGGACAGCCTGGGTCCCCTCAGGTGTGTCTAAACTCACTGGGGCTGCTCAGGCATGGAATGATTTGGGTGGAAAAGAACATTAGAGCTCATCCCACCCCACTCCCTGCCGTGGGCAGGGACACCTTCCACTAGCCCAGGTTGCTCCAAGCCCTGTCCAGCCTGGCCTTGGACACTGCCAGGGATCCAGGGGCAGCCCCAGCTGCTCTGGGCACCCTGTGCCAGGGCCTGCCCACCCTGCCAGGGAACAATTCCTTCCTAATATCCCATCTAACCCTGCCCTCTGGCAGTGGGAAGCCATTCCCTGTGTCCTGTCCCTTCCTACCCAAAGTCAGAAGAGCTGCACAGACTCAGGGAATGTTTAGGGAATGACTTCACACACAGAGCAATAATCCAAGGGGAGGCTAGACTGAGAGGCATGAGGAAATCCTTCGGCTTCAACAGCCCCACATTCCTGACTCCAGAGGCTTTGCAGGGTTTATCTCCAGCCTCCCTCCCCAGCAAGCCCCAGCAGAGAGTCTCCAGCGCAAACCACCACAACCTGTGTGGCCACGTGCCCAGCGAGCCCCTCCCAGCAGAGGGAAGATGGGATAAGGTGTGGATCAGATCCAGAGACAGAGCAGAGGAGAGATGGTGCCCTGGCAGAGCAAGATTGGAACACTGGGAGCGTGGGCAAACTGGGAGCTCTGGCCTGATGTTAAAGAAAAAGTTCAAGAGAGTGAAAAGCTCCTTTAGCTGGGTATTTTCTTGCCAGGAGTCTTCTGGATGAGGCTGGCAGCTCATCCTCAAGGAAAAATGAACACCAAGGCTGGGCTTTAATCAGAGTTCTTCCTGTGCCACAGCACCAGCACAGCCAGCCCTACATTCCTGCAGGGAGCAAGCCAAGGACAAGCACGGATCAGAGACTGTGCAGGGTATCCCAGAGCTGGAGCACTGCTTTCCTAAAGGAAAAGGTTGGGAATTCTTTACAGCAACTCTCCTATTTGCCATTAACACCTCCAACATTGCTGTTGCACCAGACAAAAAGAAATGAGCCCTGACCTGCTCTTCCCTGCTAGCCCTGCACAACCAGATTGTCCAAACTCGGTGAAGGGGCTTGGGAAGCTGGGAAGATAGGGGGAAAAAAGAAGTTTTGAGGACTTTACATGGCTGCAGAAAGGCACAAATGTGTCATTCCAAAGAGAAAGAAGGATATTTTTGTCTTTAGCAGTGGCTGGCAGGGAACACTCCTGCCCTGTGCAGAGATGTGCCTCCAATGGAGAAACGCATTCCCAGAGTCACCTGTCATCCCAGACACTTTGTGGGCTTCAGCACTGATGATATTCCAGTTTTACTAATTTACTTTAGAAAGTAAGTATTGATGGGCTGTGTACCACCATACCAGCTCCTCAGCCCACTCTGCTTGGGCTGGAAAATTGACTTTTTCCTGGTTTCAGACCCTAAAGCAAGGAGGAAATGCTACAGCCTGCTTCCTGCTCTACAAATCCCTAGAGAAGGAATGCTGCTGCGGCTCATGTAAATCCAACCAAACATTGCATCAAAGCCCCAAAAAAAATAAAAGAGAAAAAACCATTAGAGTCATCCTGCAGGATCAGGGGTAAAGCTGCAGGTAGTTTTCTCTCCTGGAAGGTTCAGTGAGGAACGACATCCCTAACAGGAGTGGGAATGTGACACTGGAAATGCAGACAACTCTTCCACCTCCTGCTGGGTGTCACAGGACAGGCACTGACCAGGGAAAGAAACCACCAAGGGGGGAATTCCTCTTCCACTTCCAAACTCCTTATCCTGTTGGATCCAGAGTCTGCCAGTCCCCCTGGCTGGCAAATCCCAAGGAAACCCCTGTCCCACAGAGCAGAGTGAAGGCACCTCTGGTGAAGCAGCACCAGGGCTGGGCATTACCTGGGAGAGAGGAAGGAGGAGCTGCCAAAGCTGCTTTCCCCATTACACAAAGGGTCTGGGAACAGGTCGGCCTCGTTGCCCTCCCCGTAATCCTCGAAATGCTCCTCCCCGCTGATGACAGTGACGATGGAGTGGCTGAGCTCGGAGCCCAGGGCCAGCTCGTGGGGATGGGACCTGTGGGAACAGACAGGCAGATGTTAGAGAGGGGCCACAGCAGCCTTTCCATTGCATCCAGGACATCCTCCTTCTGGAGTATGGGGTTTGGACTTGGCAGGGGAGTGGTGGATTCCGTGAGAAGCTGCTGGAAGGTTCCCCCATGTCCAGAGCCCATCCCTGGTGGCTCCAAGGTGGACCTGCTGCTGGCTGATGTTGGGCCCGCCAGGAACGGCAGTGGCACCTCTGGGATAACAGATTTGAGAGGGAAAACACAAAAAAGGGATGGGGCAGTGAACTGAGTGCAGAGAAAAGTGGGGTGAGGACACTCGAGAGGAACAGCTCTGCAGAGCAGGGCAGGAGACGGCCAAGAGCTGCTCTGGGCACCAGAGCTGAGATTGCCCTGAGATTCCTGGGATGAGCCTGAGATTCTGTGCCCGTGGGGAGGCAGCTGTGTCCCAGAAGCCCATGGAGGACAGGGAGGGGCAGAGATGCACCTGCAGCCCCTGCAGGAGCCCAGGCCCGGACCAGGGGGTGCCTGAGGGGGGCTGTGAGCCCATGGGAAGCTGTGCTGGGACAGGATCCCGGCAGGGACCTCCAGATCCATGGAAATCCTTGGAGCCCATGCTGGAGCAGGGTCCTGGTCAGATTTGTGACCCTGTGGGGGACCCAGGCTGTGCCTGAAGGAGTGACCCCACAGCAGAGTGACACACGGGGCAGCATTCCTGGAGAACCCATGGGATGGACTCAGGTTAGAGAGGATCAGGGAGAGCTGTCTCCTGTGCAAGGGACCCTACACAGGGGTGGGGGAGGGCTCTGACTCCTCTCCCTGAGCAGGGGCTGGAACAATTTGTGATAAACTGACCACAACTCCCACTCCCATCTCCCTGTGCCACTGTGGGGAAGGAGGGGAACTGAGAAAGAGGGATGATGGGGGGGTGAATAATTTTTTAAGGTCTGATTTTACTTCTCATTATCCTGCTCTGATTTTGTCAGTAATAAATTCAATTAATATCCCAAATTCGAGTCTGCTTTGCCCGTGATGGTATTTGATGAGTGATTTCTCCCTGTCCTTAGCTCATGAACCCTTTGTTATATTTTCTTTTCCTGTCCATCTCTGGAGAGCAGGGATAGAGCAGCTTTGGTGGGTTCCTGGCATCCAGCCAGGGTCAACCCACTCCACCGAGCGAGTGATGTGTCCCATTATGGCAGAGCAGGACAGGACAGAAACATCCCAGGCACCACTGGGCTGGTGACTTTCTCCCCCCAAAAACCAAGTTTTTCTACTGGCAGCTGCAACACAGGATTTGGGGACACTCAGACTTGCAGGACAGTGCCCTTGCTTGACTAAAATACCAATTTCTGTGATTGGCATGGCAGAGAAAGAGCTGGGCATGTCCCAGCCCCATCCAAAATGCTGTGAGTTCCACGGCAGCCCGTGCCAGGCTCACACTTGCTTGCTGCTGCCTAATCCTCTCAAGGCTTTAACCCCATAACCCCGGGGGATTGGTGCTGGGGAGGGGAGGGTTCAGGCAGCTGGGACAGACCCCCAGCAAGACAAAGGAGCCCTTTCCCTGCTCCTGCTGGGAAAACACTGTGTGTGACAGTCCTGGAGTGGGGAATGCTGCTCCATGTGTTTTTAACAGCAGAGCCAGAAGGCTGCAGCCCGTTAAGGCCCGGTGCAAACCCTGAACACATCCAGCACAGCTCCTGGGATGTCCATTGCTCCTGAGGGGACACAGCTCAGCACAGACTCATTGCCCCTGGAAGAGTCTTTTCACTGCATGGAGACAGAATCCCGGAATGGTTTGGGTTGAAAGGACCTTAAAGCTCATCCCATCCCATTCCTGCCATGGGCAGGGACACCTTCCACTGTCCCAGGCTGCTCCAAGCCCTGTTCAACCTGGCCAACCCCTGGACACTGCCAGGGATCCAGGGGCAGCCACAGCTGCTCTGGGCATCCTGTGCCAGGGCCTCACCACCAAGCCAAGCCCTATTTCCTGCCCAGGACTATGGAAGTTTTCAAATTAAGCTGGAGAAAAGGCAGGAGGGATTTGCAACAACTGAGCTGTGAAAGTGACCACAGGGCTGTGAGCCACAGCTCAGTGTTTTGGGGGGTTTAACAATGCTCTGCTCTCCAAAATTCTAGGCTAAAAATCATAATAATATTGCTTTATTACAGAAATTGGTATTGGCTATGCCCTTATCTCCATGCACTGGCTAGGAGAGGGAAATGGAGTATGAGCAGATTGCTGGAGTAAACCAGAAAGAAAAAAAGATTACAGATAAGCCATTTATGACAAAAAACCTGCTCCATCTGAAGGATTTGCCCTTATCCCGCTAATAAAAACATGTCAACCCTCCAGATCTCTATTTAACCACAAATAAATCCAGCCCAGCTTGTGGGCATCTGCACATACTCCTCCTGCCCTTGAGAAGCACCAATATTCCACAGTGGGATCCACTGGAACACATCCATCCCTGTGGTGAGTCAGACCCTCACCAAAAGCAGTAGAAATCTCTCCAGGAATAGAAGCCAGGGGGTGGAATTGTTAATTCAGAAGCAAAACTCAAGTCCAGAACTCTAAATTTGAGGTTGTGGTTTGATAAGCACTGTACAGAAGCAGATCTGATCAGGCACCTGGAAACCCTCAACCTGGACAGTAAATTATATTTCCTATTCCCATCTCGAGGCTCAGGCAGCTTCAGGATCCAGAGTCCAACTAATCTTCACTACACACAGCCTAAACAAGCTTTAAGCTCAAACCATTTCAGGTATGTTGAGCTCTGAGAGCTCTTGAGAAGTGATGCTGAAGTTCTGATTCAGCCCAGCAGCTGCACTGGGGGGACTGTACTCCCTGGCTGTCCCTGGGCACCAGAGGTGTCCTCCTGTGTGGGGTCTGATGGTACCAAAACCAGCCCTCAGCACTCCCAGAGGTTCCCATTTCAAACCTTTCAATTCTATAAATCCAACTAAGTGTTTGGCTGCCTGGAATTTGCACACATTCAACAATCTGGAAAAAGGCTTGGACCGAGCACCCAAAGGACATTTGACTTTCCCAAGCCCACCTGGGTAACAGGGAATCACAGAATGGTTTGGGTTGAAAGGACCTTAAAGCCCACCCAGTGCCACCCCCTGCCATGGGCAGGGACACCTTCCACTGTCCCAGGCTGCTCCAAGCCCTGTCCAGCCTGGCCTTTGACACTTCCAGGGATCCAGGGGCAGCCCCAGCTGCTCTGGGCACCCTGTGCCAGGGCCTGCCCACCCTGCCAGGGAACAATTCCTAATTCCCAATATCCCATCCAGCCCTGCCCTCTGGCAGTGGGAAGCCATTCCCTGTGTCCTGTCCCTCCATCCCTTGTCCCCAGTCCCTCTCCAACTCTCCTGGAGTCCCTTTAGGGTCAGGGACACCTCTGAGGTGTCTCTGGAGCCTTCTCCTCTCCAGGTGAGCACCCCCAGCTCTGCCAGCCTGGCTCCAGAGCAGAGGGGCTCCAGTCCCTTGAGCATCCCCGTGGCATCCTCTGGACTCTCTCCAACAAGCCCATCCTTCCTGTCCTGCTGACCCCACCCTTGGCACGCATGGGGAGCAAGCAGATCTCCCAAACCCCGTTTCCCCAGGCAGCTCTGTACCTACAGGCAGGTGAATCCGAGGCAGGCTGCCTTCCCCAGCGGGCGGGAGCGCACGCAGGCTGCCATGACCCTGCAGGGACCCTGTGCTGCTGGCAGGGAGCTCACAGCTGATTATCTCCCAATTTAACTGTCACTGAGCTGGCCTGCTGCAGTGAGAAGAGCCCAGCTGGATAATCCCATTTCTGCTCTAATCCACAGCACCCTTTCAGCCCTGGGCCCGGCGCTGCTCACTGCCTCTCCAACATCCCCAGATGGGATTTTGGGGTGGGTACGAAGCTTGGAGCTCCCAAAAAGCAGAGCTGTAAGCACTCCCCGGAGCACCAACCCTGGGCCTTGTGTTTTGGGACAAACCTCATCCTGTGTGTTACAGACCTTAAGCAAAGATGATTCCAGAGGTTTTGGTGAAGATTTGTGTTCTTGGGGCACTATCCTGGCACTGGCACAGATTTTCCAGGGAAGCTGTGGCTGCCCAAATCCTGGACGTGTCCAAGATGGGGCTCGGAGAAACCTGATCCAGTGGAAGGTGTCCCTACCCATGGCAGAGGGTGGAATGAAATGAGCTTTAAGGTCCCTTTCAACTCAAACCATTCTGTGATTCTGATCCTAAAGGACTTCTTCCCTGCCTTCCTGCCTGCCAGCATCCCAGTTTCACCCCAAACCCCACTTTTCCTCCAAAAATGGGGTGGGCCCAGGAGCAGTTTCGCCAGCAGCAGTTCAGACCCGGGGAAGGAGATCTTGGCTCACATTTCTGTGCTCCAGGCAGAGGTTTCAAACCAGTTATTACAGGAGGTGGTTGCACATCAAAGGGCACACGCATGTTTTTAGGGAAAACAAAAATAGAACGAGTTCCCCTCCTGACTGGAAAATTATATGTTGTGTTTCTGGCTTAAGTGATAGATTAAAAACTGCAAGTCTTTCAGGTGTTTGGATCACCTGAGAAGTTATTTTAGAGGTTAAAGATGCTAATGAGGGTACAGAAGATCTCCCAAGGCAAGCAGCGATTAACTCAAAGAGATTGCCAGGCTGGGCTCCAAACCAGCCTACACAAACCAGCCTAATTATTCTCGTTATTCCTCCAGAAGAGTTATTTTGGTCTTGCACGTTGTTACAAACACAAAATGATGCCTCAGGTTTCAGCTTTTGTATTTCTCAGATTCTGTGCTGCTTTAGTGTGCGGGTCTGGGCTTCATATTAGGGGATGGTGAGCTCTCATCACAGAGTAGGGAGACTAAACAATTCCTCCTCTAGCTGGGGACCAAGGACAAATGATCCAAATCCCAGGCCCAAGAGCATAAACAACATGGGCTGAAGAGAGAGAAACAAGGAGGCTGGGACTTCATGGGCTAAAGCTGTAACTGGACAATTAACTCCAATATCCAAATGGAGCAGAACTTATAAAAGTGAGAGACCCCGTGACCCGTCGTGCATTTTAGGACCATTTTGGTTCACCTTGGGTGTAGCCCTGGCTGGGCCCTGGTGCTGCCCAAGGTGGATCCATTGAGGCCTCTTAATAAATCCCTACTTTATAAACTCCATCTAGTCTCTGTTCTAGGTCAGCCTGCACAAGGCATCAAAAGAACAACCCAAGTTCCAACAAGACAAACTGGGTGTGAAACCCTCAGGCTGTGTCTCCCCCAGGCCCACGGCGGGGTTTCTCCTCACCCATGCTCCGGCTCCTCGATGGGATCTGTGAATTCCGAGTGCACGGTGGAGTCGATGGCGCTGTCGGTCTCCACCTCGTCGTGCATCTCGTGCTGGACCAGGGTGCTGGTGTCCTCATCCGTGAAGGTCTCGCACTCGCTGTAGGTGCTCTCCGAGCCCATGTAGGCACTGTCAGTCACCTCATTTGCCTGCTTAAAACAAATACACAAGAAGCAAAACTCTAAGATCCTACAGCTGCGTGGGCTCGTGGCAGAGCAGGACAAAATGTGGATGAGGGAATTTTGGCCGTGTTGCATTTCTGAGCACAAGAATCCAACCTCTGGAATCACCCCAGGCCCAGGTGCTGCTCTGTGGGCACCACGGGGTGCACCTCAGCCTTTGCAGGGCTTGGGAAGCAGATCACAGAAACAGGGACTAAATAAGAGTTGGAGGGAGGTTTTGTAGTGAGCCAGAATGGATTTGGCCAGGGCAGGAGGGATTACCCACTGCTGACTCAGCAGTTCCCATCACTGCTGCTTTCTCCCACCCCATGTTATTAACCTGATTCCCTGCAAAAACCACCATTCAAAACTCCCAATTAGCCCTTGGAGCACCTTTTTTTTTTTTTTTTTTTGTCCTATCTGGTAAAACCTTCCGTCCCTCAACAGCAAAGAAACTGTTTCTACATCTTCATTACAGCTTCTGATTTGCAGAGACTCAAATCCCCCCACTTCAGCTGGAGCAGCATCTCAAATCCATCACTGAGGATGCTCTGAGAAAGCAGCAGGGCTTGTGTTTTAAGAGACTGTGATAACGCAAGGAGAACTGCGTTTTCCAGTTCTGCACCCCAGGCAGGATCAGCTTCAGTCCTGCCTGTTTGCTCCCACACACAGGCAGGGACAATCCCTTCTGATCCTGATCTCTGGAGAGCCACGGGAGCAGCAGCAGAACCCCCCCAAAAGCCAAAGCTCTTGTTACCCCTCACAGTGCCAGACCCTCTCCTAAGATTTGGGCATTTCCCCAGCACGCCTCGGAGCAAATCAAGGAATTTTGGGATTGCCAGTGCTGGTGCTGAGCTCCAGCTGATCCCCTGTCACTGGAGGGGCTGGGCAGAGGGGTGGCAGCCCTCCTGCCAGGCCTCCAGGTGAAGAGCTGCCCATGGAAACCCTGTTGCTCCTCCTGAAGTTCACCTGGCAGGATCCCACGTGCTCAGCTGCCCCTCCAGCACAATGGCAGAGCTGAAGAGCTGCAGTTTGAATGCAGGCACAACTGAAGCAACACCCTTTCCCCCTGCCAGGGCACACAGAACAGCTTTCAGGGCTTTTTCCAAAGATTTTGGAGAAAATGACATTTCTCAAAGCACTATATTCATAAAATCATGGAGTGGTTTGGGTTGGAAGGGACTTTAAAGCCCATCTTGTTCCACTCCCTGCCCATTCCACTATCACACATTGCTCCAAGCCCCACCCAGCCCAGCCTTGGACACTTCCAGGGGCAAAAAGGGATAGAAAACCCTAAAAGGATGGAGAGAGAGGTGATAACAGCAATTCCCACTCCATGCGGCCACTGGGAGCAGCCAAGTGACTCAGTCCAGCCCTGCTTTGCTCTCCCAGCCCTGTGCCCACCACACCCAGCAGGATGGACACAGCCAGGAGCTCCTCTTGGAAGCCTGGCTCAGCTCCCACCTGGTTTGTGGACACCAGCACCTCCAGGACACCTCCCTGAAGTTAAACACGACACAAACCTGCCCAGAGCTGGAGTCTGAAGTCAGGGGCTGCTCCAGTGAACTCCAGCAGGGCAGAGCCTGTGCCAGTCTAGCAGAGAGAAACAAAAGCCTCTAAAGCCCCCACCCACTTAAAAAAGCATAAATCCACCAAAACCACTTACACACCTAAAGCTGGGACTTGCTTAAGTGCTTTACTGGATTTATGCTGCACTTTCTAGAAACACCATTAATGCTCCAGCAGGAGGGACGAGGGGAAGCAGAGGCTTGACCTGCCTTGGCTTGGCCACAGACAGAGAGATCCCAGGAGGTGACAGCAGCCACCCCCAGCAGCACATTCCCCTCCCTTCTGCCTGTTTGATTTCATGCCGAACTGGAAAGAGTTTTGCTTGCACGCTACAAAATAAAGGCTGCCTTTTAAATACCAACCCTGCTCCCCTCCTGCTCACTAGAAAATCTTACATTTAAGCATAGGTTGAAGTATTATAATGAGCAAACTGAAGTATTATAATAAGCACAGAGTAAAGACATCTATTGAAAGAAGCCAAAAAACCTCCAATTCACAAGTAATTTGATTAGAAAGCCTGCTGTGGTTACTGCTGACCCTCTCAGCATGAACCAAACCTGGAGCTGAACAGTGCTCTCCGTCAGATGTTGGAACAAGAGGACCTTTAAGGTCCCTTCCAACCCAAACCATTCCACGATTCTATGATTTCTCTATCAAATTGTTCCAAAACAACTTATTGGTGGGAAATAAACACATGGACAGGCTGGATTTGGGAGCAACCCTTCTGGAGTAGGAGAAGCCACCAGCACAGGACATCAACCATTGTCCTTCAGCCACACCGAAGATATGCATCCATTTATTACCTAAAAATTATATTTCTCCTTTGTGATACCAGCCTAGATGAGGTTTCAAAAGCAAGAGAGCCCTGTTAAAATTAAACCTGTGTGGACAATGAGTTAAGAAGCAGCTGAAACTGTAAACAAAGTCCTTCCCCTGAGCACGAGCGTGGAGAACTTTGCTGCACATTTCACCACAGAATCAGTAACTAAACCTCAAGAAGAGATGCCAGGAGGAGATAGGCAAACCAAGGGGGTTCAGGTATTGCCAAATGCCTGACAGAGCCAAATCTCTGTCCCTGGGCAAGTGTGTGGGTACAGAGAGTTCTTATTTATGGCCTCATGAGCAGCTGGTTTGTGCACTGACCCTTCAAACCCCCCTGCCACACCTCTCCTTCAGTCAGCTTTGCCTTCCTGTGAGCAGAAAATAAATATTTTTTCCATCTTAACATAAGCCAAATACACACTGAAAAAACATCCATGGGCTCAGGACAGCCAGGCTGGGCTACACCCACCCCAGAGGACTTGCCAGGGACATCAGTGCCACATTCAGAGCGGGGCTAGTGTCACCAATATCAGTGCATTTTGATTTTTTTATCAAATAAAACACACCCTGAGGTGCTTCAGGCGAGCCTCAGACATCAAAACTGGGACTCAGGCACACACAGAGTTCTGAGCTGGAACGGGATCAGGGTTTGATGGAGGTCCCCGATCCCAAATCCAGCTCCTCCAGCAGGTATTTCCCCAGAGCCACACCTGGCTGACAGGACAGGGGCCACCCAGAGGCATCTCTGCCTGCTGAGGGAAACTCCAGGGATCTGAGAGCCCAGGTGAGCACTCCTGCTTCTAAAAGGAAATAAATGGTGAAGGCAGCACTGGGATGATGCAACGTGCCCTGATGAGACAGGTGAGGTGCCTTTAGGAGCTTTCTCCAGCAGCAGCTCATCCATCCCAAGCAGCTGATGACATCTGGGAGTAAAGATTACTTAATTAGATGTTGTAGAGTGCTATAAAACCATATGAATTTTGAAAAAAGCTGCTGCAGTATGAGGAGAGGGATTCTTGGGAATCACCTGCAAGGTCCAGGCAGGGACAGAAGGTTCAGCACAAGCTCTGCCAAGGCGTTGCCTTGGAAAGGAGGGCAAAGTCTGGCTCCCAGGGAGGTTCCCTCCAGGCAGGGCTGTCCCTGGAGCTGTCCTGGCATCCCAAAGCTCCGCTGTCCTTGAACACAAACACTCGGAAGGTTGGGAGGGGAGGTGAGTGACAAGGAAAAGGAAAAACAGCTCTGTTTTCCCAGCAGTGTGAGCCTGTTTCTGAAGAATCCAGCCCTGACTGTGCACAGGATGCAGAGGAGATAGATCAGCTACAAAAGTCCCCTCTCAAGGACACCCTATGGCCCTGACAGTGGTGACAGTGCCAGGCTGGGAGCCAGGGAGAAGGGACACAGTTGTGCTCATAGTCCCACACGAATGCAGCTGGCCCCAGGGCAGCTCAGCCTCCAGAATGCCACTCTGGGGACTGCCACCTTTGGGTCCCAATATTGCCCTTTTGCCACACACCCGGGCAATGCCAGCTTTTCAGGGGAGCCAGGGAGCCCCCGCTCAGCCCTGGGTGAAGGCAACTTGCACAGCTCAGCCCCTGGAGTTGGGGTTGTTACACTCCCTCAAGGCTGGGCAAGAGAAACGTGCTGCATCTGTTGGGGCAGACTGAAAACTCACCCAGCCCAAAACCAAACCCAAACCAACTCACAAAACACCACACCTGACAGGCTGTCCCAAGCACCCCAAAAACCAGCAGGCACTGCTCCTGCTGGTCCAGCTCCCCAGGGAGACCCTGGCAGAGAGGAGTGTGAAGTTACACCACAACCCATGGAATCACAGAATTGTGGAATGGTTTGGGTTAGAAGGAACTATAAAGTTCTGCCCAGTCCCACCTCTCCCATGGACAGGGACACCTTCCACTAGCCCAGGCTGCTCCAAGCCCCATCCAGCCTGGCTTTTGACACTTTCAGGGATTCAGGGGCAGCCACAGCTGCTCTGGGAACTCTGTGCCAGGGCCTGCCCACCCTCCCAGGGAACAATTCCTTCCCAATATCCGAGCTAAATCTCTCCTCTTTTAATATAAACCATTCCCATGAAAAAAATCAGTTGGATCTGCCCATGTAACAAGCAAGGTGCATTCCCAACCTGCCCCTTCCCGGCACCTCCGGGGCTGCACCCGGTCCCTCTAGAAATCCAGCCCCTCGTCACTTTGTGTCAGCTCGCAAAAACCCACCTGTGGAGACATCCTGTCCAGAGCCAGAGCCAGCTCCGGGAGCTGCTTCTGCGAGGCAGGAGGGAAGCAAAGTCCAGGGGAGCCGGGAGGCTTAAGGAGCGAGCTGGAGTCCCAACAGAGCGCCTTTTGTTCCCGAGCTGCCGATAAGGAGCAGGAGCTCCGGCACACTTCCCTGCCGGTGAGCGCAGCCTCCTCCCGCTCCCCTGGATTCCAAAATAAAAGCTCTTTTTGGGAGCCCTGCTCCGGCCAGCCCCGCTCCGGGTGCTCACACTTCCCAGGAATCCATCCCCAAAGAAAAAGGCTGAATCTGAAAGCGACCTGTCAAGGTTTATCTCGGCTTTCCTGGTGTTTCTGGTGAATAATTAAGCGTTAAGTGACGAATCCCTTCCTTATAGCCACGAATAGAGGGATGTATAAAGCTTGGATTGCTCACCAGGGGCAGGTCAGAAGCACTTTCGGTGACCCAGAGGGTGGGCTCTGGCAGGCAGTGACAATGCCGACCCCAAAGAAGATTATAAACACCCAACGCCAGCCTGCCCGAGCTCCCAGCCAAGCTGTCCCTGCAAACAGGAGCCCAGCCCTATGGGAGAGCTGATCCATGGGATTTTCCCCTCTCCATGGCACACGGAGGCCTCGGCACCGCTCGCACCCACAAGTTCTGTGCCTTTCCTCAGGTTTTCTGTTTCCTCTGCAGAAACCCCGTGTATTTCAAGCTTCCTCAGTGCTGCCTACACAGCACAAACCCCCGCATTTCCTTCCATTACCTTCCCAAAGCAGGTTTTTCCCCTTTCTCTGGGTTATCCTCGCTGCGCTGTGGGCCACATCCCTCCTGAGGCGCGGCGCTCGGAGCAGAGGCCCTGCTCGCAGCGCTGCGCGGTGTCCCTGCCCTGATACGAGCTGACCTCCTGAGCCCAGGCCAGCCCGGAGTCCTGCTCCCAGCACGGCAGCAAGGAGTTATGCTTTAACCCGAGCTCTGCCTGGACCTGCTCCTCCACACAGCAGCTCAGAGCCCCTGTGCTCCTCTGCTTGTGCCTCAGGACCTCGGAGAACATCTGAACTCCCATGAGAGCCTAAAATCAGACACTGAAACGAGTTAGGAAACCCCAATCCCTGCCTGTTTTACTTCTCAAACTCTTATTGAGACACCTCTGCTGGCACTGCTGCCCCCTCACCTCCCAGCCCTCCCGTGTCCCACAGCCCAGTTCCCACGTTCCCAATCTCACACACTCTGCTTGTGATTCAAGATAAGGCTCCAAGGACTTTGTTTTCCAAACTCCTTCCAGCCTATTTCCTACTGGGCAAACACTTCAACTGGGATCTTTTCTGACCAGCAGAGAAATTTCTCACCGCAGCCCTGCACTTGGGTCTGGCCTTCAGGGACATCCCTGTCCCATTTACACTCCCGCCCTTCCCTCTACCCAGCTCAGAGTCTACACAATACATTAATTTCCTTGGTATTTTCAGGCTTTAAGATATCAAATTATCACCATGGACTGATTTGGGAGAATTGGAGCCCCTCTGCTCTGGAGCCAGGCTGGCAGAGCTGGGGGTGCTCACCTGGAGAGGAGAAGGCTCCAGGGACACCTCAGAGCCCTTCCAGGGCCTAAAGGGGCTCCAGGAGAGCTGCAGAGGGACTGGGCACAAGGGATGGAGGGACAGGACACAGGGAATGGCTTCCCACTGCCAGAGGGCAGGGCTGGATGGGATATTGGGAATTAGGAATTGTTCCCTGGCAGGGTGGGCAGGCCCTGGCACAGGGTGCCCAGAGCAGCTGAGGCTGCCCCTGGATCCCTGGAAGTGGATCCAGGCCTTCCAGGCCAGGCCGGACAGGACTTGGACATGGAGCAGCCTGGGACAGTGGAAGGTGTCCCTGCCCATGGCAGGGGGTGGCACTGGATGGGCCTTAAGGCTCTTTCCAACACAAGGCATTCCAGGATTCTGTGAATACCAGGATAATATGGGACTGTTCACAGGGTTCATGGCCCTTCGACTCTCACTGCAGAAAGGCTTTGGGGACAGTGGGGACATTGCTCAGGGCTCCATGTGCTCCCCCAAGGACAGGTGAACAGGCACTGAACTGCATCTGTCACATTCCACAGCCCTGCAGTTCCAGCTGCCTGCAAGATTTCAAGCCCACCAGCTGTTGAGGCCAAACGATCACCAATTCCAGCAGCCAGCTCCTGGAGAAGGGTTTGTGACCATTTCATTCATGGTGCTTTCGGGTCAGCCCTGTGAGCAGAGGCCTACTGAGGTCATTCCAGAAGGTGGGAATGGCTATGGTACAGAAAACCTGAGCTCTCATCTCCACATCCCCATTCCAACCAGGAGCCCTTCACACCTGGGTTAGGACAGCCAGGGAACAGCTGAAGCCAGGCCTGTGCTGGTGCTTGGAGCCCCTTGCACAGCTCAGAGGAGGTTACAAACCTCAACCCCATCTTTTCAGCCTGGCTGGCCCCTGCCAGACATGCACCCTGTGGTAACAGTGGCGTGGAGAGGAAGAGGAGGAAAAACCCTCACCTAAAATGCCACAGATTGCAAAGCAGGGCCCTCCCAAACGCTCTGTGCTCACCACGCCCAGCTCTGCCTTCAGGAAGGAAAGTATCTTCCTGGGAATTCTGCACTAGGAAAGGAGGGCTCAGAAAGTCCACAGGGCTACTAGGAGGGGACACAAGGAGCCTGCAGCAGCCTCCTACTGTGGAAGAGGTTTTACAGCGACTTCTGTGAGCCAGAGAGAAGTCTGATAAGAGGATCCATGTTTGCCTCTGGAAGAATTTTCTACCAAGGTCATAGACATAGAAACTAAGAAAGAAAGAAGGATAAATAGGAGAAATCTGCAACTGTCTATTCCAATCAGCACTTTGTTTGTCCTTCCTGACCAATGAGTAAAGTGTAAACTTAGGAGTTTTGTAAGAATCTATAAAAATCATGCATGCTAAAATAAAAACAGGTTTGAAGTCTTCTGAAAATGGAGTGTGGCTTTGTATTGTGACCATCTCAACTATAACATCCTACAGCCACCCTACATGGGCTCCCTGCAAAGCACAAGGCACCAGGAATGACAGTGATGCCTCTGAGAGCAGGTTCTCATGTGCTCCCAAAACAGCTTCTGTGCTACAACACACAGCTGGGGCCCCGCAAGTCCCTGGTCCCCTTTGCAGAAGCTCTGAGCAGCTGGAGAAACCCAGCAATGTGGATTTTTGCCCTCAAAGAAGACTTAAATTGAATTGCTCAACATGGAAAAAACTCCTGGCTTTAACAGAGTTAAAGTTTCACAGAGTTGATGTGTTGGCCTTAAAGCTGCTGCTCAGTGTTGCACAGAATGTTACAGAATATTCTGAGCTGGAGGTCTCCCAGCTGCACCTGTAGGCAGGCAGGCTGGGAGAGCCAGGATCCCAAAATACACAAAACTTGGGACCTGCTCAAGTCCCATTTTCCTCCCCAGATCCACTCCTTCCCTGCTGTACAACTCCCTGCTAGACAAATAGCCAGAGGGGCGGGCGAAGGCTTCCAGGGAAAGCCAAATTCCCCTCTTGTGGCTGTGCAGAATGTGTTCTGCGGGCTGCTTCCAGCAGGAGCCACGGCAGCTGCCCAGCAGATGGCAACAGTCCTGCACCAGGCACTGCATCCGCAGCACTGACGGCGGCCCTGTCCTGCAGAGCTCAACCAGAGCCTTCTTCTGACCCTGCTGGCCCAAAACACGAGTTCCCAGGGCTAAAAATCCCTGTTTGGGGTATTTATGGTGCTCCCAGGCAGCCTTCACAGGGCACTGGCTGTGCCTCTCCTCCAGCCCACCTGAAGTTATAGATCTCCATGCCCATCCCAGCCCAATCCCAGCATTTTCATGCCTCGTTTTCCTTTTATCCTTCCCACTCTGCGCTGCCCAAGGGGGCTCACCTGCCCCAGGAGCAGAGCAGAGGGGCAGAGGCCTCACCCTAGGGCAAGGGGCGAGGCACAGCGGGTATCCCTGTGGTGCTGGGCTGATGGTTGAGCATGGAGGTCTTTTCCAGCCTCAAGGATTCTATGATCCCAAGAAAACTAACTCCAAATTCCTCTCCATGTCCCCCAGAGCATTCCAAACGAGTCCTGTGCCTCAGCACTGAGTCACGAGCACCACAGGAGCTCTCAAGAGAGGCAAGAAGAACTCCCACTTTCCAGGCAGTCAGCAGCCAAGCTGTGCCAGCCCAGCCTGGGGGAAAACAGGGCTCAGGTGTCCAGATGGAAAAGCTCCAAGCTCCCTTCGACGTGACTTTGACAAAGCAGGAAGGCTGTCATTAGTTTTTGGTGGTTTCTCACCCAGCAACCACCACACTTCCACCTGAGGCAGGAGGAACACGCTGGGAGGTGATCCCAGGCAGGTGATGCTCTCCCTGCTCCCAGCTGGGTGCCCAGGGATGAGGTTCCTCTTGAATGTGTCACAGAAGAGCTGCAGGGATCGGGATGAGCCCCCTGCAAGCCCAGCTGGAGGCATGAGAAGCCACGTGGCTGCAGGAGCTGCTGTCTCAGTGGAGCCACGGGAGCAGAAATCCTCTCTGGAAGCACCTTAACAGACAGAACTCTCTGTTGGACACTCCTGGAATGGTGCAACAGGGGCCAGGAGACCCATGGCACATCCAGAGCCACACCAGGGGCTGAACTGGGGCAGTATCCAACATTTTAAATTCCTGAGTTCACACCTTGTCCCCTTCAAAAGCCTTCTCCGGGAGGAAGCAGGTGTTGGTGGCTCTCTCTGGAGAGCAAATGCTGGGTCAAAGTCCCCAGCTCTGGGCTCTCAGGGCTTTCCATGGATGCTGAGCTCTCCTGATGACAGTCACCAGAAGAGGACATGACTCATCAAGCAGAGCAACCTTATTAACAGAGAGAAGACATTTTCCTGGAGACTGCTTAAAGCACTTGTTTACACTTGTTTGAACAAACACTGAGGCGAAAAGCTCCTGTCAGACCCCAGCACTTGGAAGAGCTGAGCACACCAGCCACTGGGATTTTGGCCTGTTTAAGAGGGACCACAGCCAGTGAGTGCTCCACTCAATAACCACAACTGCTCCCAGCACTTCTGCAAATGCAGCAACTCCTTCAGCTTGGATGTGAGAGAGGAGGAGAAATCCCAGCTGTGCCACTTCCCCCCACGGCCCTGCCACAGCCAGAGGGGCTCACCCAGTGCCTGAGGTGTCCCAGGTGCGTTTTGGGGTGTGTTTAGCTGTGTGTCCTGGTGCAGCATCTTCCCAGGGCTGACACAGGGATATCCCAGAGCCCAAACTGCTGCCTGGCGCAGTGAGAAGCTTACTCTGAGGAAAGGTGACGGTTTCACTTTGAAAGGCGATCTTTTCTCCCCCCTCATCTCTTCTGAAGACTCCAAGCAAGATGGACTACAGGTATTGGGAACAGCTGTTTATTCTGTTCTCTGCCTGGCTGATTCCCTGCTGCACCTAAGGAAGAAGGGTCTGCCGGAGCCTCTCCAGCTCTTTTCCCAGTGCTCCCTTGAGGAACACACCTTTGCTGCTCCCAGCAGGATGCTTTGTGCCACAGCTTCTCCCTCCCTGGGCCAGCTCCAGCTTTCCAAGGCACAGCACTCCAGGACGTGTGGGATAAAAGGCACGTTGGGAGCTCATGGCTCAGGCAGAAGAGAACAAAAACCCCCTCTCCCCAAGACTCCAGTTTATTTTTACACTCCCAAGGCTGAGTGGTATTTCTCGAGCATGTTCTCATTTGCTGAACCTCTACGAAATCCTGGCAGGCTGGAAATTATTTCAAATCATGTATCCAAGACAACAAGGATAATTCTTCCCCAGCATGTTAAATGTAGAGCTGTCCTTTAAACTACATTGAATTCAGTATAAAAATCCACTCAGACCTTTTGGGAAAGGAGATTTCAGGACTGATCACCTTTTTCCTCTGGGTCACCTTGTCTTTACAAGGAAAGGCTGGCCCAGCAGCAGAAGTATTTCATCCCAGCGGGGCACACACCTGCCTTGTTGGTATTGCTGCCCAGAATAGCTCCCAGCGCTGCCAGAGCTCATCTATGTTAAATTAGCCCTTGGAAAACATCCCTGCTCGGAATCTCAGGCAAGATGGTCCCTTGACACAGGTCTGAGGAGCAAAAAGTGAAAGCCTTTTCCTGTCACAGCCTCCACACTGCTCAGTCCATTTGTACATTTGTGACCCTGCACCACCTAAAAAACATGGAAATCCATCTCCCTGCCTGCCCTCCTGTCCCACTTGTCCTCAGTTGTTCCTAGGGCTTGGAACTATCTTTCAAAAAGGAAAAAAGAAACCAATATTCAACCTTGCCTGGAGAAGCTGTGGCTGCCCCTAGATCCCTGGAAGTGCCCAAGGCCAGGTTAGACAGGGCTTGAAGTGATGTTGCACAGTGGAAGGCATCCCTGCCCATGGCTGGAGGTGGCACTGGATGAGCTTTAAGGTCCCTTCAACCCAAATCATTCCATGATTTTAGGACCAGCTGCCCAATACCCAGGCTATCATTAACCTTCTATCAAGAAATCACAAGGCCAAAATGATGTACTACAGACTATACAAAAAAAAAATACACACAAATATAAATAAACACATTTGCATGCAAATACAAAGCAGGTGAGGAGTCTCATTGCCAGCAGCAAGTAGTGTGATAAAAATCACAAAGAATCATAAAATATCCTGAGTGGAAAGGGGTCCACAAGGATCAGAGCCCAGCTCCTGGTCCTGCACAGGACAGCCCCAAAAACATCCAGGCTACCACGACACAGGTGACACACCCTTGAAGAGGCAAGTTTGGAAAAGAAAAGCAGAGGGGAGTGATTCAGTCCCCACGTGGGACAGGGACCCAGCCAGCCCTTTGCTCCCAAGGCTCCTGCAGCACCTCCTGCTCCAGGCTGGAAGGCACAGAATGGGTGAAGCCTTCAGAGCCAAGCCCAAAACCCCCAGGCACAGACAAAAGGTCGGTCCTTTCCAGCTGGGAACAGCAGGATCACTGATGCAACGTGCTCCTGTGGTAAGGAATGCATGAGGGAACCAAGGCATGAAGGCTTTAACTAGAGGAAAACAACCCAAATCAGAAAAACAGCCTTCATCAAGCCCAGGAATAGAGAGAAAATGTAGATTTTTGTCCTCTGCTCTGCCTTTACTGGACAAACAGCACCAAATGTCAGCATCCCACTGCTCTGCTGTGCCTCTCAGGTAGGCTCCTGGCTGGTACATCTCAAAGCCAAGCTCAGGTTTTAGAAGCTCAGAACTCCAGCAGGAAGACAAACCCAAGAGCAGCAGGTCCCCTTCCCGTGTCACCAGTGTTTCACCACAGGAAGGGGCTCCCTGTCCACCCAGAGCACCGGGCTCTGCTCTTTCAGTTTTATCAACACCAATTTTAACTTAAACAGCACCAAATGCTTGGTGCAGGTTCTCTGGACCCATCGCCCAGAGACTGAATTTGGCTTTACATGTTAAGCATCCCTGAGCCCCGTCACAGCACACTCCCCTCTCCCCAGGCATAGCCTCCATGCCCAAATCCCACTCCACGTGCAGCCACCATTTATGGGAACGAACAGAGCTCATACTTGCCTCAAACGTGACGAAGTCGTCAAACTCATCGGGGCAGGCCGGGGCTTCCTCCTCGGGGGTATATCCCATATCATACAGCTGGCTGTCAGGGTCTGCAGGGGGAAAAACACACAGCTGCAATCACCCAGAGGGAAACCTGCACCCTCACGCCCAGGGTGGGCTTGGGAGATGTGACAGAGGTGAGACAGTAGCTTCTGTGTGCACGCACCGGCGCCTCCAGCCCTCAGGAAGGGCCTCTGCTCCCAGGCATGCCACCTGCACCAGGGCTGAGGGCAATGGCCGCGCTTCTCCCTGCCTCAAATCCTACACGGCCCTTGCTGCTCCAATGGGGCCGGCTCCTGCCTTCATCCCTGCCCCTCCATGCCCTCCATGCCTTTCCCTATCTCCGTTCCCTGCATCCTCTCATTCCTCTCCCAGAAGGCTTTAATCCCGCTGTGGGCAGGGAATGCCTGGGATGTGTGTGTGTGACAGCCAAGTGCCATGGGAACGGCGGGGAAGGCAGGCTGCAGCTCGGCGGCGCCTGCTCCTCCCGTGGCCACCCGCATCAGGAGCATCCGCACAAAACCAGGAGCTCTGCAGCGAGGGAGCCTCCACACCAGCGAGGGAGCCTCCACACAAAACCAGGAGCTCTGCAGCGAGGGAGCCTCCGCATGAATTCTGTTCCTCCCGTGGCCACCCTCACCAGGAGCCTCCACACAAAACCAGGAGCTCTGCAGCGAGGGAGCCTCCTCACGAATTCCCCCTCCCAGCCCGCAGCCCCGTCGGCAGCATTGCTCCCGGCCCTTCCAGCGAGGAAAGGAGCGAGAATTCCCCGTGCTCCCTCAAGCAGCAGCTAATGCCCGATCCGGCACACGGCCTAGATCCCGGGCTGGAGGCACCGAATCGGGAGCAGAGCTGCAGTCCCAAAATAAACAGCAGGCTGGAGCCCACACGCCTCGGAGCTGCCATGGCTGCCGAGGAAGCGGGCCGGGAGAGGAGGAGGAGGCACCTGGCCGTGCTCCCAGGGAATGCACAAGGATTTGGGGAGGGGACAAAGGTCACCTTCCTGTGCCCTTCAGAGCCCCCTCCCTGGCCCCTCAAAGGGACACATAGGCTGTCCTGCTGTGGCTGCCCAGATGGGACAGTGCCAGCCTCATCCAGAGGCACAGGAAGAGCTCCAGCTTTGGGCTCCTCTCCAGGTATCGAGAAAGGCCATTTTTCATTAAGGAATCACACTGTGGTCATGTCACACATCTGGTAAAAGTCAAGGGATTGGAGGTTGGTCAAGGCACTGGGGGGTGCTCAGCCTGGAGAAGGATCCAGGGACACCTTCCAGGGCCAAAAGGGCTCCAGGAGAGCTGGAGAGGGACTGGGGACAAGGGATGGAGGGACAGGACACAGGGAATGGCTTCCCACTGCCAGAGGGCAGGGCTGGATGGGATATTGGGAATTAGGAATTGTTCCCTGGCAGGGTGGGCAGGCCCTGGCACAGGGTGCCCAGAGCAGCTGGGGCTGCCCCTGGATCCCTGGCAGTGCCCAAGGCCAGGCTGGACGGGGTTTGGAGCAGCCCTGGGACAGTGGAAGGTGTCCCTGCCCGTGGAATGAGATTAATTCTACAGTCTCTTCCAAACCAAAGCATTCAGAGAATCTCTGATTACGGCACAGGCTTGCAGCAACACCTCCCACCTAAACACCATCCCCAGGGCATCTCAGCTGACCATTAAATGCACACAAAGGTGGGCACCCAGGAGATACTGCAGCCACCAACCTGAGGGGGTCCTTGGGGTGGCAGAAGCTGAACATGTAGCACCAAGAAATGATCCCTCCCCTCACCCGGGCCTGACTCCCAGGGTCAAGCTGTGAATCCAGTCCAGGAATGACCCAAATTGCTTTTCCAGTGCCATACCCAACACTGTGCTCCACAGGGTCAGGGCTGCTGCAGGGGAAAGGCGCTCTTGGTCACCTCAGTATCCCACTGCTGTCCCACTGTGGCAGCAGCAGTGGTGCTGCTCTGAGCTCTCGTCCAGCTGCAAAGCCAGAGCAGGGCTCTGGGATACAGCTGGAAATGCTGCTGCTGCCTGGGCACCCTGCTCAGGGCAAGGCCACCTCCTGCTCTGACTATTGGGGTACCACAGGAGGATCTTGGACTTGATGACCTTGGAGGTCTTTATCAACCTTAATGATTCTGTAAGCTGAAGATGGCATTGTCCCTCCCCCAGATGTCCCTCTGTCCACCCGTGAGCCTGAGCCTACAAGCTGGAGGAGTTTTCCCATTAATTATCCCTGGTGCTATCCTGGGATTTGAGCCTGGCAGCTGACAGCAGGGAGGGAACAGGGACAGTGACCTGCTCACCTCAGTGGGTGCCACCAAGAGGAGCCTTTGCCCATGTATGAGGGCAAAACCAAAATTAAACAGTGCTCCTGGAAGGCAGCTTGTGTCACAGCACCCAGGGGGGACAGGCAGCCACTTCTCCTGCCCACCAGCACACACGGGCAGTGGTCAGCTCCAGGCCCTCTCCAGAGATCCTGCTGCACCCCACAGCAGCCCCTGGAACCACATCCCAAAGGCACAGGCTGCTCCCTTCTCCTCATTCCCTCAGCATTTCTCTTCCTCCCCCTCCAAGTAGACACACAAACACTTCCTACTCTTCCACAGACACAGATAAAGATATTTATTCTCGTTTCTTCCAGAGGGGCTTGAAAAGGGAGGATTTGCAGGCAAGTGAAAGCTTCCCTTTGGAATCAGGGGTATGAAGCGTGGGCAGAGCACAGGCACAGGCAGCTCCTGCCATCCATCACCTGCCTCCTGCCCAGCTCCTGCCCAAACCAGGGGCTCTGGAGCCTTCCCAGCCCTTCAGGGAACGAACATGCTGGGCATGAACGGGATCCTTGTTGCTCCATCTGTGTGCAGAGAGCCCAGCCCAAAGAGAGGGTCTCTGTGTACCATGGGTTTATTTTCACAGCAAATTCCAGTGTAAAAATCCAAGAAAGGCCATCTGAGAGGTCACCTGCACCCTGGTGGTGGCATGGCCAGCACAAGCCATGCCCAGGAGCCAGAATTCCACGTTTCCACCTCCCCATGAGGCACAGAGAGCAAAGACAAACAGCACCACAAACAAAAGGTTGATTTTTCTGCTGGATTCATTCCCTCCCCCTCCAAAAAAAGCCATATGGTGCTTTGTGTATAGGGAGAGTTGCCATGGAGAGCCTGCAAGTCTGCCAGCACAACAGCCTGCATTAAGCTCACAAATTCCTGCCCAAAAGAGCCAAAAAACCCCCAGAGCCAAAAAATCTGAGACCTTTGGTGTGGAGTGGCACTCCCCATGTGGAGAGCACTGTCCCCAGGTGCAGAGGGAGCCACGTGGTGACAGCTGGAGGGGTTTGCTCCCCCCACACCAGGAACAGAGCCATGGGTGGCTGTGGGCCACCAGCAGCAGCACTGAACAGCCCCAATCTGTGGCACAGGCTGAGCACAGACCCTCACATTCCCTCTGCTCTCCACCCTGGAGATTAAAGTCAAGTCCCAGCTGACCCCTGCCCTGCTTCACATGCCCTTCTCCCTGCCCCTCACACCACAAAGCAGCCTTTCCTTGCTTACACCCATCCCTGATTTCTCTTTATCCTTCCCCACTGAGAGCTGATGTGGTCACAACACTTGGGGTCACCTCTGCCCTACTCTGCTCAAACCCATCTTGTGCCCAGGGCTGGGGGTGGCATCAGGGACTGCCTTTTGTCCTCTTAAGTATCCATGACCAGCTTCTCCTGCACTTCCAGCTCTGTCCATCACTCCCACTGCCAGGCCAGTCACATCCATCAACATCCAAAAACCTGAAAGGTAAAAATCAGACTCTGAGAGACCTTCCAGGCAGCTTTACTGCTAAACCACCACAGAATCATGGAATCACTCAGGCTGGAAAAGCCCTCTAAGGTCACCAAGTCCAACTGCTCTCCCAGCACTGCCAAGGCCACCATTAATCTATGTCCCCAAGTGCCACATCCACATGACTTTTAAATTCCTCCAGGGATGGTGAATCCACCACTGCCCTGGGCAGCTGTGCCAGTGCCTGACCATCCCTTCCATGAAGGAATTTTCCCAATATCCAACCTAAACCTCCCCTGGAGCAGCTTGAGGCCGCTTCCTCTTGTCCTGTCACTGGAAGCCACCATTTAAAAGCCATGTGGATGTGGCACTAGGGGACACGTGTCCGTGGTGGCCTTGGCAGTGTTGGAGGAATGGTTGGTCTCAATGATCTCAGAGGGCTTTCCCAAACTAAATAATTCCACGGGCTCTCCATGGGGGTGGACGAGACCTCTTCCCATGTCTTGTTGAGCATCAGAGCTCTCAGGTGTGCCAGAGTCACCTGGGCTCTCCCAGGAACCCTCAGGAACAGCAGTTCTGGGATAAAGCTCCTGAAATAGATTCTAAAAACTGCTTCCAGAAGGAAGGATGGCAGTGGAAAGGCACCTTGAGTGAAGGGCTGTGGGTACAGCAGTGACACATGGGTCACACAGAGCCAGTTTTATCAGCTTCATACAGGAGTGACCTAGAAAAAGAGCCTTTCAGGAGCATTTAAGTCATCTACCACACACTGTACACACTGCTGCAAGCCACAGAGCCTCCAGCTCCAAGTGATTCCAGCAGAGTGGATTTTGTGAGCTCACAGACCTGCACTGATCAGTGTGGGAATAAGGCTCGGAACCTGCCTGAATGGCACAGAACAAAACAGACCCCAAAAGGGAGCAGGACGAAGTTCTGGTTGGCTTAAGGGAGAAGAAGTGATGTAAATCCAGCTCCCTTAGTAGGAATGCTGCTGGAAAACAACACACAGCCAAGGATTTAAGACTTGCAGGAATTCAGGAGGATCCTGCACAGGGGAAGCCACTATTCAGTATTTCCAGAGGCAGCTCAGGGTCTCGTGCTGCAGCACCCACGTGGAGTGATCCCTGTGGGATAAAGCCAGCACCAATCCCACCCACCCACCTTTTCCTTCCCACTTCCAGAGTGGCCCAGGAGTACATTTATAATCTGATGCTCCCAGAAAATAGCAGCTTTCTGCCCCGTGCTTTCCCTGCAGCTCAGCTTCCCCGGAGATGGGCCAACGGAGCAGGAGCACCTACTGCACACTATCATTTCCCAAAAATGCCCCAGGAGAGGGAGCAAAGGCAGCCCAGGCTCCCAGGGAGGCAGTGGCAGAATAAGGTTGCTTACACAAACCTGGCTATTGCTCTTCAGCAGCCCCCCATTTCCTGAGCATCACTCTCACTGCCCAGGGCTCATCACACATTCCCTGTGATCCCCTTCCCAAGGCACAGGGCCTGCAGCCTCCTCCAGACACAGCATGGAAAGGAACTCCCTTCATGGCATGGAGGCCCTTTGGAGGCACAAATCCAGCTGCTCTCCCTTCATCCCAGAGGCCTGGTGAGCATCTGCCCCAGAGACAGAGCAGGAGGTCACCCCTGGCACCTGGAAACTGTGCTGAGTTGAGTTTCACACCTGGAATTTGTGCTGAGTTTAACACCTGGACTCTGTGCTAACACCTGGAATTGGGTGCTGAGTTTAACACCTGGAATCTGTGCTGAGTTGAGTTTAACACCTGGAATTTGTGCTAACACCTGGAATCTGTGCTGAGTTGAGTTTAACACCTGGAATTTGTGCTGAGTTTAACACCTGGAATTTGTGCTGAGATGAGTTTAACACCTGGAATTTGTGCTGAGTTTAACACCTGGAATTTGTGCTGAGTTTAAAACATGGGATCTCATTTTTAATTCCCAGCAATCTAAATGGTCTTTTCAGAGTGTGCCAGCCACCAAGCCAAACTCAGATTCCTGCAGGCTTGTCCAGCTCACTGCTGGAGGTGTGGAAAATGAGGTGCTGGCTAAGGCCAGCAGTGGCTTAGAGCCACTTTCTGATGGAGAGACTGATGCTCCAAATGAGAGATGCTCCAAAATAGCACTTGCTGCTGGTGAAGAGACCTTCTGATGTCCTCCAGCTCCTTCACTCCTTCTACTTCCAAATCTCCATGCTTCTGGAATCTAAGCTGGATTTTTAGACACTGGTCACAGAATCATGAATGCTGGAAAAGCTCCAAGGTCATCGAGCCCAACCATTAACCCAGCACTGCAAAGCTCACCACTCCCCATGGCCCTGCACTCCCTGCTCTGTGAACAGACTGAGGCAGGACCTCGAGAAGGAGCTCATGGAACCAGCAGAACATCCCAAGTCAGCTTCCAGGAGCACATCAGTGCTGACTCAACCCTGGGGACACCCAGGGCCACCCTCCTGTCAAGGGTTTGAGAACCCTGAAGGAGAAACTCCTTGAGATGCTCCACACCCAGGAGCTCACAGAAGACAATCTTATCTTCAGATATCTTATCTTTACATCTTTATATATTGTCTTTAATATATTTTATATTTTAATATGGATATATTTTATTTTATATTTACATATGATAAATATAAAAATATTTCCTAATTTATATATTTTATATATTCTTGTACATATTTTATCTTTTTATCTTTATATTTTATCTTATCTTTATATAAGATTGCCCCACAAGCAAAATAAAATTAAAGAGAACCCTAACTCAGGAACTCAAATGGAGCAGAGTTGTGACACCCCAGATAAGACAGGCAGAAACCAGGCAGTTCCACAGGCTGGGACTGACTGGATGCCCCCATTCCATCCTGAAGGCTCCAGCCTTCCAGCTCAAAGCTTCCACATGGAGAAATGAGGAGAAGAGTTAAACCCAGTTCAATCCTCCCCGGCTCAGAGCTTCCAACCCTGAGCCCAGGAAATGCTCACAACGTTCTTACCTCCAAGCGTGGCTGAATTTCATTTCCAGAGCAATGCCTGAGTGGTCCAGGCACAGCTTTCAGACCCACAAGGATTAAAGGTTACACTTTCAATAGCTACAGCACTTCCATCAACGTGCAGGCATTAGTTTTTGTCAGTCGGGTCTCACCTGTCATTTCTGCCCTCCACTAGCCACACCAAAAACTGACCACAATTAATGCCAAGCCTCTCCGAAGCTGTCACTGAGCCCGGGGGAGTGGTTTGGATCAGAACCACCCACATACCGCTGGGAAAGATGTCATGGACAGGAGAGCCGTGAGCCTGGGCGGGCACTACACACACCCCCTGCTCCAGCCTAGGCTCCAACCTCAACAACAGAGCTGCAAAATCAGCAATGCAAATTATTTATAAAGTTATTTCTAAAGCCTCTGATCTCAGACTTGCCCTCTATGTCCTGATCAGAACCCAGCCTGGGTTTAGGGAAAACTGGGGACAGAAAATACGTGAGAGGCACTAAACTACACCTGCAGGAAGAATTCTCCCCAAGGTGGTGCTCCACAGTTCTGAGCCATCTCTTGGAAATGATGACTGTGCTGCTCAAAAATGTCCTGTGTGTTACAGGGAGGGTTGAGCAGCCCTTGTGCCTTCCTGCTGCTTGGCCACAGTAGAGCAGTTTGGAGTCCCAGTCCTCCAAAATCCCCTAAAAGCTATGCAGAGGAACAGGAAGATGCTCCTGAAGGTGCATGTTTGAATCCCCTTCCGTTTGTCCCCCTAACTCCAACACTGCCAGAAAATCCCGTGGAAACAGAGCCAAACCATGTGCCACCTGTCACTGAGGGACAGGGGCGATACATTATTTAAAGTGCCTTTGCTCCAACTGCCTTCTGTATAGGAAACACCCCCCAAAATAAAACAAAATCATGGAGGGGGTCCTGTAAAATTTGGGTTTGATCCTTTTTCCAGCCATTATCCGTGCCTGACCCCTCCCCTGCAGGGGAAGGAGCACAGGGAGGAATTGGACCTTTCAGAGTAGGAGGGCTCCAGGAGGGCACCGAGGGGTTGAGAGGTGACAGACAGAACTGCTCAGGTTGGAGAAGATCTCCAAGATCATGGATTCCAAACATGGAAACAGGATCCAAACAAGCCATTACCCAGTTTCTCATCAGGAGTGGTTTTATTAGAAGCTGTCACATCATCTCTGCTGAGCTCTCTGGAATTATTAACCACATTAATAAAAATTCCTATTGCCTCGTTAGCAGAAGTCCTTCCTGTTCTAAAGAGGAATAAACTGCCCAGTGATTTACAGGAGCAGTTTGGACTGTAAGAGCTTGGAAAAGAGGATCATGAAGGAGAAAGACATTGAGGGACACAGGCACCAGGCCAGGAGGGGACGCAGCCTGGGACGGGCAGAGTGGGAGTGAGATGATGTGAGCTGTGCTCAGCCAGAACACCAGAGAATTGCAAAAATTGGTTTTTCCCAGTGTGTGGATGCCCACTGGAACCATCTCACCTGCCGCTCACCCACCCAGCTGCTTTCCAATCAGCCCTGATTTCCAGGAAATCCACATCACACACGGCCTCTCCTGTTCAAGGAAACACTCTGGAGAACAAAGCTTTTGCCACATCAGCCTGTCAGGGTGTCACAGGGGTGCCAGGTCACCCAGTGCAGTCACCAGCCCCCAGGCTGTGACAGAACCTGGGCATGGAGGAGCAGAAATCCCGGGTGAGTAATTATCTCTTTGTTAATAACTCTGGATTGACTGGATTCCTCAGGAGAAACAGCTGAGAGCTCTGCAGGGCTCCTTTCCTTCCCCCAAGCTGGGGCAGGGATCTCCTGAGCCCTGTCCAGGTGCTCCTGCTCAGGGGGAAGGACACATCCCCCACCTTCCCGGGCTGACCCAAGCACCGCCAATCCCTCACTCTGGCCGAACATCCAAACCCGAGACAGCAGAACAGGCAGGACAGAAACCACCCGCCACACCCACGCGGAGCCACAGCCCAGCCCAGCCCAGCCCTGCCCTGCCCTGCCTCCTCCCACGCACTCCCAAACCGCGGGCGAGCCCGGCTCCCAAAAGCATTCCCAGCACCAGATGTGGAGGAAAACAGCACAGCCCAGAAAGGGAATCCTGCAATGGAGAAACACAGGCAGGAGATGGAAGAGGAAAAATGTTATTTAACAGAACCTGCCTTCTCTTTTCTCTTTAGTCATCATCTCCAGAGAAGAGCATGCTAATGTTATAGATACATATTATAAAACTGGCTTTTCACAAATATTAAAGTGGATTTTATAGGTGTAATGTTAAAGAAACTTTGTTATAAATATGTAGTTTTTATTTCTGTTGTTAATTAAGCATGGACATAGTAGTGAAATAGCTGATAGAAGTGTGCTTGTGTTAAAATGCCTGCTTGGGTGGGATAACACCCAATGCACACAGGACGAGGACACCTGCACAGATCTGCCAGCTAGCAGCACTCACCATCTGAAGGCAGAGTGGACCAAGGCCCAAAAACTGGAGGTGATAAAAAAAGGACTAAAACCACAGCCAAGGAATACCCATGCTCTAAAAAAGTGGATCCAAGGAGGAGATATGCTCAACAGTTCTTAGAACATGTAAACTAGTTTGGGGAAAAGTTTACTATGCATAAGAGTCTATGAATATGCAAAGAGCTGATGGAATTAAAAGGTATTTAAGGGCTATCCCTGAAGGTAACAGGGTGCTCTTGGTTCAATGCCAAGATGCACCCAGCCATAATAACCTTTGCTGTATGGTCCTTGTTTCCCATTGTCCATCATTAAACTTCTTAAATTTTCACAGCAGAGTGAATGTGCTTTTCACACTAAGAGCTACTCCAAAGCTCCAATAAAGCACTGCTCTCCATTTTCATCTTCCTGGGAAAACAGGTAGTCCCTGCAGTGGGTTTTATCTTCCTTTCCCAGAAAAAAAATTGCTTTCTTTTGGGCATCAGATTTGTCTTTATCAGGCTAGGTTATGGTCTGTGGGTCAAATAGCCACCACATGTTTCCTTCACTTCGGGACACATGGAAGTCTCTCCACTCTGGAATTAGCTTTGATTTCCAGGAGATCTGGCTACACAGTAATGCTTTTCCCTCCCAAGGAATGCTGAACCAACAGTGATTTTTTGGGGATTTGATCCCAGCTTTAACCCCAGCTTAGAACCAGAACTCCCTTGGACTCAGGGTGTATTTCAGACCTCTTACACTCCACGGTGGTGACTGGACACAGCCAGATTTCTCAGGCATATGCTCCAAAGCAGGAATTCATAAAAGGGGAGAGATTCCTAAAGAAGGAATTCACAGAGGGGCAGAGATTCTGTCTTAGGCTGGAAGATGTGGCTGGGGATGTGTTTTCTGTTCCCAGCTGGCAGAGCTGGGGCAGTTCTCTGCAGTTCATGGGGCAGTTTGCTTTGTCTCTCCCACAACCCATCCTCCCTCCAGGAGATCCCTGCTGTCCATGGCCACTGAGTGTCCCTGCATGGCTGATCAAATTCCACCATCCCATGGGGAGATGCTCTGCCCAGGGCAGGAGCCAAGCATTCCTACCTGGATAGAACCTGACCCTGGGAACAGCACAGCAGCCTTTGCCCCCTGCATTCCCAGAGGAGCAGCTTTCTCCTGCCCTGCATTCCCAGAGGAGCAGCTTTCTTCTGCCCTGCATTCCCAGAGGGAGAGCAGGCCCATCTCCAGCAGCCCTGGAGCTCCAGAGGAAAACTCCACCCTTGTGCAGGATCCCTGCTCCAGCAGAGCCACAGCTGGCCCTGCAGGAGGGCTGAGCCACCATGGAATGGCACTGCTGCCACCACCCTGAGCCACAGGCTCTCTGCTCCTATTCTGACTCTGGCAGTGTTGTTTTGGATTATTGCATCTTTATTTCATTTTTATTTTCTTCCGTAGTAAAGAACTGTTGTTCCTACTCCCATATCTTTGCTGAGAGCCCTCTTAATTTCAAAATTATAATAATTCAGAGGGAGGGGGTTTGCATTTTCCACTTCAAGGAAGGCTCCTGCCTTCCTTAGCAGATACCTGGCTTTTCAAACCAAGCCAACCTCCCATTCCTGGCCCCCAGAGCCTCCACAGCATTTTCCAGCAGTGTGTTTGAGCCATTCCTTGCTGCTCTCATCCCAGAGCTGCCTACGGACACAGCTCTCCCAACACTTGTGCTCCTCTCCCAAAAGTAGGTCAATGCAGTATGTCATGTGCCAGGCTGCTTTTGGGAGGCACAGCTCCCTGTGAGGCACGGAGCCCCCGGAGCACAGCAGCCTCTCCCCCCGTCCACCCTTCACCCAGCTGCCACACTGATGAATTCACTACAAACAAGTGTTTATGGAAATCAAAAGAGAAATGCAAGTGAAGAAACTGCTCTGCTGAGCCAGAAGTGCCCTCCCCATCCCCACCGAGTCCTTGCCCTGGTCTATTGTTATTAGATCAAGTCCATTAATGGCTGAGTTCAATGATTCCAAAGGACTTTTCCAACCTGAATGATTCTATGTCTGTACTACAGCAGAAACAGGCACTTCAAAGAGCTCGAGAACGGTGTGATTGTGGTTCCACTCCCAGCTGCTCCACGGCTCCTCTCTGCCAGCAACTGGTCCAGCTTTCAGGGGGAACAGAAAATGTCCCTGGCTCATCCAAGCCTCCCTGCTCTCCCTGCCATGGGGAAGAGGCCTGCAGCCAGGATCTGCTGATCCTGGGAGCTGCACAGCTGGAGAGAAAGTTCTCCCCACACCCAGGAGCATTTTGGGGCTCCTGGGAGCAGAAGAGGGACTTTTCTTCTCCAGGGACAGTGAGGCTGGAGGAAAGGAGCACCCAGATGAATGCCCCTGCCCTGGGGCTGTACCTGTGTCCTGCTCTTCCCTGGAACAGCCTCCAGCTGGACTGGGTTCACACCTGCTTGGTTCTCCTGCTGTTTGCATCTCCACAGAGGACCAGCCCCTCACAGAAGGGTCTCTGTGCTCTGGATACACCCAACCCTTCTGTCAGGAGTGGGGTGGAGACAGACCCCAGGTCCCTGTGACCACAGAGCACCCCCAAAGCAGCTCAGCTCCATCCCTCACGCTCCTAACTCCCCATTCCCTGTAAGCACAGAGATACAGACTCAGCAGAACTCCAGAATCTTTGAGTCTGGAAAGACCTCTGAGATCATCAGGTCCAATCTGTGCCCAGTGCCCACCTTGTCACCAGCCCAGAGCAGTGAGTGCCACATCCAGGCTTTCCCTGGACACCTCCAGGGATGGGGACTACAACACCCACCTGGGATGGGGACTACAACACCCACTTGACCCTCCCTAGCACAACTTGAGGCCATTCCCCCTGATCCTGTCCCTGTTCCCTGGGAGCAGAGCCTGACCCCCACCCATGTCCACCCTCCTGTCAGGAGCTGTGCAGAGTCAAAAGGTTCCCCCTGAGCCTCCTTTTCTCTGGGCTAAAGAACCCCAGTAAAGCCCTCACACATTTTTATGGGAAGGCACAGTAGTTTTCAATACAATCCTCTAAGCACCACTATTTCAAGGGAAAAAAAATCCAAATTAATTTCAAGAAAGCCTTGGCTGCTCCTGTCTCTGGCAGAAGGGGGCACAGACAAGCACATGGACCCCAAACCTGACAAGCACAATCCTGGTGCTACAATCATCCTCCTGCACCACAGAGATGAGCAGAATCCCCAGCTCCCAAGAACAGCACAGGGATTATATTTTTTTCAAGTATCCATATAAATTTTAAAGAGTCATTTAAATCTCCACTCCTTTCAGGGGCAGAATTAACACTCATCTTCCTAAAGTCCTTATCCCCACCAGCAGTATGTATAGCACATCCATATGGATCTGCCAGAGCACAGCAAGATGCAAAGGCAAAAATAAAAAAGCAGAAGACATAATGAGAGCAATTTGGGTTTTATTCTCGCTCATGAATCAATCTTGATTTCCCATTCACGGCAGCCCCCGGTCCCTGCACGCCAGCTGTACACAAAGAGGCATCTGTCCTACCTTCAGCCATCAAAGGAGCTGTGTCCCTGTGGATGATGCTTCAGCCAGGGTTAGGAGCAGCAGGAGCAGCGGGGAGGCTCCACTGCAGCAGTGCTGCATGAATCCAGGGATCAGCAGATCCCAGGGGAACGTAGGAAGTGCTCAGAGCGGTGCCAGCTACTCATCGAGTTTAGTCAAATGTGCACACGAGCTCTGCTTCCATCTGCCGAGCCCTGGGCAAGGCTTTCCTTCTCAACAGCAAAAGCTGCAGTATTCAACTGGGCCTGGCCACCCCCTGTTGCAAATCCACTGCACCTGCAGCAGCCAGGTGGGGCAGAGGGCACCGAGGATGCCCACAGACAGAAATAACTGCGGGACTGGGAGCGGAAGGGAATGCAGGCTTTGGCTTCTGGAATTATCCCTGGGCGAGGGAAGCTTTCCTTTTGCGTAGCAAAACCCATCTGCAATGCAGATCCTACAGAGGGGGGAAAAGCCTCCACACACAGCAAACAGGGGTTACCTTACTGGGTATCCAACACCTGGGAATGCCCCCAGGAGCCAGCGGGATCCAGGTCACCGGGGCAGCCAGCCTGGCTCTCCCACACCCACCCTGAGCCACCTCGTGCTGCCCTGCAGTGGCTCTGAGTGGCACTGAGTGGCTTCTGGGCACGCTGGGCTCTGAGTGCTTCTGACAGCTTCCGAGTGCTGTCACATGCCGAGCACAGCCAGGGCAGTGGGAGCAGGGAATGTGGCACACAGCCTGCACGTGGGAAAACGCTGTGGATCTGGTTTTGGGAGCTCATGTGCAGCTCCCTCGTGGCTCTAAGCCTTTAAGGTGCTGTGGGAAAAATACTAAAGGTGAGAAGCTCAGGGCTTCTAATTAAAACAGGGGGATTTCCTTTCAGCTTCACCAGTGCGTTATTTGAAAAATGCCTAAAAATTGGTGGATTGGATTCTGCCTCTTCTTACCTTTACTGTTTTTCCCACAAGGTACAACACTCACATCCCTCATTTGGAGAAGGGCTGCATGTGGCCTTTCCTCTCAGGAAATTCCCAGCTGACACTCAGCTGCCAGGAGCTCACCAACCTTTCTGGACCAGGCTGCAGAAACCCTGGGAACATCCCCCTGAGATCCTCCCAGGGATGCTCCAGGATCAGAGAGCAGAAACCCTGGAAATGCCCCCTGAGATCCTCCCAGGGATGCTCCAGGATCAGAGAGCAGAAACCCTGGAAATGCTCCCTGAGATCCTCCCAGGGATGCTCCAGGATCAGAGAGCAGAAACCCTGGAAATGCTCCCTGAGATCCTCCCAGGGATGCTCCAGGATCAGAGAGCAGAAACCCTGGAAATGCTCCCTGAGATCCTTCCCGGATCAGAGAGCAGAAACCCTGGGAACACTCCCTAAGATCCTCCCAGGGACGCTCCAGGATTAGAGAGCAGAAACCCTGGAAATGCTCCCTGAGATCCTTCCAGGGATGCTCCCAGGATGGGGAATGGAGAGCTGCAGCCCCACAAAGGCTCTGCCAGCTCCAGTAGGAGCAGTGTGGTGCTCCCACCCAGGCTCCAGGCAGAGGCACAGCCTGACCCCCCAGCCCTGTATTTGCTATTCAGCATCCTGCCCTGCCTGCTCCAGCTTCCCAGCTCCAGGCTTTTCCCTCCAGCCAGCCTTTGGAAGTGTCTCTGGGGAGATGAAGGTGCTCCTCCTGCTCCAAGCCTCTTATTCAGCCCCTGGAGTATCTTTCCCTTGGCACAGTGGATTTGTGATCCAGCTCCTCCAAGGCTGGCACTGCCAGGGGTCTCCCAGGTCTTCCTCCTTGCCAACAGGAACTCTCAGAGTTTCCATGTTTGGGTGTTGGCTCTCAAGCTGGATTCTCCATCTCCCCAAATCCAACGGGCTTTTAGTTGAAGCATTTAAAAAATAAACAATATTAAAAAACAGAGCTGTGACTAATTCCATCCTCGGGCCCTCCCTGAGCTCCTGGACACATCCATCCCTCCATGGATGCACTGTCTGTTCTCAGTGCACAGGGGCCCCTTTGTTCAGGGATCAGAAGCCGAGGCAGAAGGGCTGGATGAGGCTGGGAGCTCCAGGAATGCACCTTTCCCTGCCTGGCACAGAGGTCCCTCAAGTGGCTGCCACCTCCAGCAGTCCCCCTGTGTGCAGGGACACCTCCCACGGCTCCTTCCCTGCAGGCTGCTCCCTGGAAGACAGATGTTACAGATGTTTTAGCTCCTAGGATGTGTGTGAATGACACAACTTGTTCCTTACCCTTGTGAGCTGCAGTGTGAGCACGGAGATGTTCAGAGGGACCCCTGCAGAAACGCCAGGTGTCCGAAGCTCTGGAGGTTTTTAATACCTGGACAAGGGAAGGACTCTGCTGGTGAGCACAAGCCTGGCTGTGTGCCTGCACCCAGCTGTGCCTGATCCAGTCTGCCACCAAACTCCCCCTCCAGCTGCTCCTGCATCCAGGACCCAGAGGAGCAGAGCTGCTCCTTGGTCCAGGCACCTCAGCTTGTGATTGCAGCCTGGAATGTCACCGCCCCATCCCAGGGCAGCCCCTTGCACACAAACAGGCTCCTTCCTGCCAGGCTGAGTTTTCCAAGGGGCTGGGATGTGACCCCTGGTTCCTGCTTCTCCCTGAGGAGATCCTCCATCAGCTGGAGCTCCTCACTGGGATGATGCAGCAGTCACTCTGGCTCCCTCCCTGGTTTTTTTTCCCTTGCATCTCACTGATGGTTGTGGGAAATATTTTTTTCCAGTCAAGAAAAAGAGGGAAATGTGGGAAATGAATTTGTAGAGAATTCTCAAAGCCTGACAGAAGGCTCACATAGTATACATCTGTATACAAACCTCGAAATAAAAAATACTAACTTAGAAATACCATAGGATAAGAATGACATTATTAAGAGAGAAATAGAACTAGAAACAAGTTTCAAAAAATAACCTTACAAATAAAACTAGATACTTTGGAGAAACAGAACTATAAAAGATACATTGTAGTAACACCCATGAAGAGTAATTTTAAATTATTAGCTTTAAGACATTTACAGTGTAGTGTAACAAAACCTGATAGACCAAGAAATGCTTATAATTTATAATTAAGCATTTATAATTGAGCAATGATTAGCTTCTGATTATAATAGCATAAATTATAACATCTGTATTGTCTCACCCTTCACATAAGACTGAAAATAAAATAAAAATTTTTAAAACACCTCTCAGCTACCCCATCTCAAAGTCAAAAAAAAATCTTAATCCAACAATGGTAGCCAGATGCACCAGGTCTTCCTCTGGCTGAGAACTCTCCAGGCCTCAAATCCACCTTTTTAAGCATCATACTCTCCTGCATTACCTCTCCTTCATTACCTCCTTCCCTCCATTTTCAGTTTCTCAGGTTTTACAAGGCAAGGCTGTAAGATTCCACTTCTCAGAGTTCTTTATCCCCCCTGACACGCTGCCAGCGCGGGATCCACGCTTCCCCTCTGCTGTGCAGACTGGCCATCACTCAGGCACCTCCACACAGACTGCAAAAGCAGGCAAGCCACTCCCTGAGGAGCAGGGAGGGACAAGGGGATCCTGTCAGACCAAGCCTCTTCCTGACCCAGAGATGGGGCAACTGAGAGGCGTTTTAGAAACTTTTATTCCATTTTTATTCTCATGTGAAGGGTGTGGTTGTGTTCGAGGGTCCCCAGGATGAGGGAAGAGATGAGAATCTTGACTCCATGTTTCAGAAGGCTGATTTATTATTTTATGATACAGATTATATTAAAAATGCTATACCAAAACTATGCTAAAGAATAGAGAGAAAGGATTCATCAGAAGGCTAGAAAGGGATAGAAAGGAATGAATAACAAAAGCTTGTCACTGCTCAGAGCCAATGATTGGTCATCAAGTAGAAACAACTCACATGGACCAATCAAAGATGCACCTGCAGCATTCCACAGCAGCAGATAATTATTGTTGTTCTTTTCCTCTGATGCTTCTCAGGAGAAAAAATCCTGGCAAAGGGATTTTCATAAAATATCATGGTGACAAAGGGTGAGACAATACAGATGTTATAATTCACACCATCACAATCAGAAGCCAACTATTTCCTAATTACAATACACCATAAGTGTTTCTTGGCCTATTCTTTGGCCTAGTCTTTTTTGTAAGGCAGGGAGGGACAAGGGGATCCCAGCAGCCACGAGCAGCTAGGGCAGGAACACAGAGACCAGGGGCAGCTGAACCTGTCCCAGCAGCTCCTCTGTCCCCAGAGCCCCAGGCCTGAGAACAGAGCTCAGGACCTGAGAGCCACAGGCTGAGCACCTCCCAGAGCAGGGAAAGCCTCTGGAAGCCCTCCCTGGCCATCCACACTGCAGGCATTAAAAAACCTACATCCATGTGAACCTACAAAAAACTACACCCATGAGAACCACGCTGTCCCATCCAGCCTTCACTGTGGGAGGGCAGGAGGCAGCCACGAGTGGCTAAAACCTCTCCTCAAAGCCTCAAATCCCAGTCCCTGTGCTCTGCCCCTTCACAGTCAGCATCACCCGGCCAGACAGAGACAGAGCTGGCCCAGGGCAGTGCAGAGGTGGCCCTGGGGCTTTGTGTGGGCTTCAGTGGCTCCTGCTCCAGGCTGGAGGCACAGCAAGCAGCAGGAGCCCTGCATCAGCCTGTTCCTCAGGCAGTGGGACATGCCCTGGCACAGGGACGGGACAGGGAGCTCAGCATCCTGCATGGAAAGGCCAAGTGGACACACAGCTGTGAGAAATGGAGCTGACAGAGGAAATCTGGCTGGGTTTGTAACTGCACCTTCAGTTTGCCAGGCTCCAGGCAAATCCCAGCTGCTCTCCTAAGGGAGCTCTCCAGAGAGGGGAGAGGCAGAGAAGAGTGGGACATCCTCAGAAATAAACCCTGCATTAACACAGACACCAAAAGGACCAAGCTGACACCAGCTCTCTCTTCTATGACTGACCCAAGAATTACAGAGCACCAAGAAATCCAGCAGAGCATTCCCTGACTAAAAATAGGCCCAGCCAATTAACAAACCCTGTTAAAAGGGCCACCCAGCAGCAGCATGACCTCTGCTTTGGTTACAAAGGGATGATCAATATTGACTGTCTCAAGAGCAGCAGCAAATCCTTCAGGTGGCTTTAATGTGAGCAATGCTCAGCTGTAAGACTCGAAGAACCTCCTCTGCTTGCTGCCCTGGGCTTCTTTCATAACCAGTTAATGCCATGTGTTGTTAGAGAGCTCAGCCCTTCCTAACCACTGTAATAAACACATATCAATCTCTTTCAAATTTAATAAATAGAGCCCCTAAAAGCTTTGCCTGGATCTGCTTTTCCCATTCAATTACCAGAACACAACACCAAAGTGATGAATTATTGAGGAGAAACACGAGCCTGGGCTTTCACAAACGCTCTACTCCAATGGCAATTTATTACAAATTAATAGTGTGCTGCAGCTCCTCCTGCTTCCTGGCAGCTGGGAACTGGTCAGAAAACTTGGGAGCTGCCATGAAACACTGCAGCCCTGAGCTCAAATCATCCTGGAGGGGTTTGGGTGGGAAGGGAGCTCAAAGCTCCAAGGCTTTGGACAGCACTGTCAGGGATGCACAGGGGGGATTGTTGGGGGGGTCTGTGCAGGGCAGGAGTGGGACTGGATGCTCCCCTCAGTCCTCTCCAGCTCAGGATGTTCTGTGCTTCCAGGATTCTAAGTCAGAGGAGGCCAAGGTCTGGAGAGTCCCAATCCCACAATCACCTTTTCTGCAGCTGCATTTTTGCAGTATTTTGGCACTCCTTACTCCATTTTGGGTAACTTTTGAATCCCATTCCAAGTCCAACACCTCCCACTGTCCCAGGTTGCTCCAAGCCCTGCCCAGCCTGGCCTTGGGCACTGCCAGGGATGCAGGGGCAGCCCCAGCTGCTCTGGGCACCCTGTGCCAGGGCCTGCCCACCCTTGCAGTAAATAAATAAATTAATCAAGAGGCGGTGGAACTGGAGAGAAGAAGGAGGGATGGACAACTAACAGAACAACAGGAGAAAACTGCTTTGAGGGGTTTTTACTCCTGGAAGAGCACAGTTTGTATGAGAAGGATGGTTCTTTCCCACCCTTGCAGCACACTCCATGGGCAGGGCTGGCAGCAGGGCCGGAGTCCCAGATAAGCATCTCTGAGCAGAGCTGACTATTGTGCAAGGATGATAATTCACATTTGCACATTCAGAACTCCAGCTGCTCAGAAGGGAGATTCCAAGATTTCTGACACCCTGCCCATAACAGCATGCCTGGCCCAAAATGACCCTCTGACACTCTGAGAGAAATCCCAAACTGAAAAAAAACACCTTTTCTGCAGCAAAGGGGTTCAAATGGCAACCAGCCAGAAAGACACTTCACATTTCACCAAGCTACTGCTCTGGAAGCACTTGCAGGAAGCCCTCAGGAGCCACGTGGGGATTGGTACTGGCCTGCTGCAAGATCATCCTGACTCCAGCCAGGGAGTTCAAAGATTAGTTTCATGTGCTGCTTGCTAAAGACCATCTGAGCATGCTGATCCTCCAAACACTTGGAGTGAAGGTTATAAATGCATTGGTAAATTCACCAGTGAATTGGTAAATGCATGGTAATTTCCATTCCAGCGGAAGGTGCCCTGCACATGGCAGGGGGTGGTGTGAGCTGAGTGTTAAGGCCCTTCTGAGCCAAACCATTCCATGCTCAGTGCCAGTGTTTGGAAGATGTCAGAGCCAGCAGCACACAGACACCTCCAGCAGCATGGGAGCCCCTCCATCAGAGCAAGAACCCCAAAACCACAGGTGACAGACACCAAACCAGGAGGGACTTCTCAGTGATGTTTCTTTGTAGGAAGGAGCTTTCCTGATAAACAACAAAACATGGAACCACCACCACCACTGCTGTACCACCTTTTTTCAACCTCTATTAAATGTCCCCAACCTCTCCCCCTTCCCCTCCACCCAGCACAGAGCAGGAACTCTCAGAAAACCAAACCCAGATGGTTTTCCCCAAGCTTTTCCTTCTCTTTGAACAATCTTCTCAGCTCAACCATGGTGTTAAATTTGTCCAGTTCCCATTCTCACTCACAGCACAGCAGGAAACTCACCTCCATTTTTGATGGCTCTGATGCCCCGATGGAAATCTTCGAAGCTGATAACTCCCAATCCACTGGGATCCAGGTATTTTGTTAGGTCCTTTACCTGCAACCAAAAAAAGGAGAGTTACCTCTGGAATCCTTGCAGGAAACAGCAGCTTCCAGCACAGAAGCACCTTGCAACCAACTTTTTCTTCTTTATCAGAAAGATTTGACCAAATAACAGTGAATTTCTTGAGCTGACCCCAAACTGTGTCTGTTCTCCTTGAAGGGAGCATAAGTAATCAGTGCAAAGGGGTTAATTAGGACTTGGTTGGTGTTGAAACTATTGCTTAGCCTTGAAGCATCACTTCAGGCAGTGTCTCCTGCAACATGGGCCTGCTTTGCCAGGGATTTGTTTATTTTTTTGGGTTTTAAAGAGGTCCTGTCTTAATTGGGAAACTCTGTAATAGGCTGCCTGGTAGGAGGGCCCAATTAAGGGGATTTGGTGATAATGAACTGCTCCATGTTACAAATTTAGGCCGTATAATTGAAACATTTTCCCAATTAGACAATGCCTGAGGGGGAGGGAATCACGTCAGGCCAGGGTTGGGATGGGGGTGCTGCAGCAAAGGGCACTCTGAGACCTGCTGAGGATGGTCTGGGGTGTTCAAAGACAATGGAAAAAGGGCAAAACCACAGGGCCCAAAGGGTCTTAAAAAGGTGCATCTGGTTCCTTCCTTCCTTCTGCCATGAGCAGAAAATCCTTCACACCAGCTGCTTCTCAAGCTCAACCAGACGTTTAGCCCTCATTTTAAGAGTTTTGAGGCACCTTTGTGTATTTTTGTAGCACATCCTTCAGCTGAGGAGCAATCCCAGGAGGAAGATGGTGAGGTGAGAAAGGTGAGCTCCATACCCCAGAGCTGCCCTCACCTGCCACACACATCCTCCTCCTCCTCATGCACAGGAGGGAGTCTCCAGGGCTGCATTTGTGCAGTTTCAGTTTGGGGTTTCAGTTTGTTCTCGGGGAAGGAGCTGGTGAATCACCAAACCTCTCCTTTCACACAGGTCCCAAAGGAGACTCAGGGCCCAGCCCATGGAGCTCAGAGCTGCCCTGCTCACCCTGCAGCAGCACTGGGGGGCTGGTCTGAGCTCTTCTGGTTTTCTGAAAGCCAGCTCTGTGTTTCTCTAGGACAATCACATCTACAGCACACTCAGGGCTCTTCACTCACGGCTCCACGTGCTTTAGTCATCCCACATTGCCACAGGAGCAGCAAAAATTCCACCGGCATGGAGGAACCCACAGGGCTGAGACCATAAAACATGGAATCACAGAATATCTTGAGTGGGAAGGGACCCCCACGGATCATCCAGTCCAAGCCCTGCACAGACACCCCAACAATCCCCCCTGGGCATCCCTGGCAAAGCTGTCCAAGCTCTCCTGGAGCTCTGGCAGCCTCAGGGCCATGCCCATTCCCTGGGGAGCCTGGGCACTGCCCAGCACTCTCTGGGGTGCCCTTCACTCTGGGGAAGAACTTTTCCCAAAATCCCAAATCCCAAAAAGCCTGAGCCTGCCCTGGCAGAGCTGCAGCTGTTCCCTGGTCCTGTCACTGAATTGCAGGCTGTGAGAGTGCCACGAGAGGAAACCCAACCCCCCCAGGGCACAGCCATGCCCACCTGCCAGCTGACTCCAGCTGAAGCTGGACATCAGGAGGAATTTCTTCCTAGAAAGGCGGGTCAGGCATTGGCAGGGGCTGCCCAGAGAGGTTTGCAGTCTCCATCCCTGCAGGTGTCCAAGGAAAGCCTGTAAGGGGCACTCAGGGCTCTGGGCCGGTGGCGAGGCAGGGATGGGTCACAGGTTGGATCTCAGAGCTCTTTCCAAGCTGACCTGAGATTCTGTGACTGGGAGAAGACAACACAAACACCTTCTCCAGTTCTCTAGAGCACTTTTTTTGGCAGACAGACCTCCTAAACTCACATGGCACTCATCATCTTGGGTGAGTCAGGTTTCTTGTATGTTAAACAAAGGTATTTGAGACTAATAAAAACAACTCGTGGGAATGTGTCGGTTCCAGTTAATGCATCTGGCAGCTGCCTGGATTAAGCTGTCACTTAATTTGTTATCTGTGTACAGAGATAACAGAAAGGCAAGTGACATTTAATCAGACTTGATAAGCCTATAAGGGAATAGCATGACACACTCTAAATTACAGTTTCTGTGGTTTGCAGTTCCTCAGGACCCCAAAGGGCTTCAGACCCTGGTGCCAATGCCACAGCAGGGCACCTCACCCACCCAGAGCTCAGGCAGGACACACAGGGAGGTATCTGCTCTGTGCAAAAGAGGAAAAATAATAAGGTTTTTAAATTGGGGTTGTGGGCAGGGGGGAAATGGAAATGGTTCTGAAAACTTCCCAACCTGGACATCATGGATGCAAACAACAAAGGGCACACGGTGAAGAAGTTGGAGCCTGTGGCAGTCTCTGTGCTGATCCAAACCTGCATTTGCTGGCCAGGCTTAAAATCCCCATTACCACTGGAGACACCACCACCAGGCTGAGGTGGGTGCTGCTGCCACTCCAAAGAACCCACAGACAGAAACAATAATATTTGCTGTGCCTGGACTCCTCCTCTCACCAAGCATCACCCAGCAACGGAGCTGGAGCCCCTCTGCTCTGGAGCCAGGCTGGGAGAGCTGGGGGGGCTCACCTGGAGAGGAGAAGGCTCCAGGGACACCTCAGAGCCCCTGCCAGGGCCTAAAGGGGCTCCAGGAGAGCTGCAGAGGGACTGGGGACAAGGGATGGAGGGACAGGACACAGGGAATGGCTCCCACTGCCAGAGGACAGGGATGGATGGGATATTGGGAATTAGGAATTGTTCCCTGGCAGGGTGGGCAGGCCCTGGCACAGGGTGCCCAGAGCAGCTGTGGCTGCCCCTGGATCCCTGGCAGTGTCTAAGGCCAGGCTGGACAGGGCTTGGAGCAGCCTGGGATTGTTTTCTTCATTTCTTCAGTTTGATGACTGGGCTAACCCCAGCACCTTACCAGGGCATTTGGGAAAACCAGCAGCACTGAAGCTCAAAGTGCTTTAGGTGCACGCAGTAAATGTGAGCAGCTCTGAGCTCACAGATCTGAGGTTTCAGCTGAAGCCTGAGCACAGCAGCTCCAGCACACTCCTACTGGCACACCACCAAACAGGAACACTCCACCAAGCTGAACACCAAGCTCAAGCCACGAGACAGGAGCCACAGTCCTGCTTTTGGCCAGCAAGAAATACTTCAAACAAAGATTCTGCTTCCCGTGTGTGTCTGTGGCTGGTTGCAAACCCTCCTTGGAGCCGGAGCAGCTGAAACACAGAGCATTAAAGAGTGAAAGAGGATGAGGTGGTTTAAGTAGCTGACTTAAATCCTGCTGGAAAGTGAGAGCTTTAAACTGCCTGAAGCCAGCCAGGCTGCCTGGAGCTGAGCACAGCCTCAGGCAGCAGGACACAGCTGGGGGTGGCGTGTGCCAAGGGGGCTCTGGTCACCCCTGTGCCAGGGACACATCCCAGACCACGGGATTCCTCCTGGAAAAGGACACGGGGTAGATGGGGACAAGGAGGGGAGGTCACTTGGCACCTCAACAACACAACAGGGACTCCTTGCAGCATCCCCATCCCACAGCCCTGTATCCTCTGCACACTCCAGGCTGTTCCACCTGCAAACCCAAGGATTCTGCTGCCAAGGACAGCCCTGCTCCAGAAGCCCTCAGAGCCCACAGTGTGATGCCACGGGGCCCCTCACAGCACAAAAAGAGTTCCCTTGCTTTGGTGCACTGAACTCAGCTCAGCAAATGACCCTGAGCCTCCAACAGTGACAGCTCCACATTCCAGCTCACACACAAAGGCTCGGCAGGGGAAATTCCCACGGAGGTGAAGGATTCCCCAGCTGTGAATTCCCTGTTTAGAAAAGGAAAAGGAAGCTCTGGGCCTCTCCTCTTCATCCTTATGGATGCTCCATGTCTCCAGCACACAGCAGACGGATTCAGCAGGACAGAACAGCCACTGTGCTTGTCTCAGGTGTGATCCCTGAGGGAATTCAGGGCTGTGCTGGGCAGCCAACACCCCCTGCAACCCCTGAGCCTGCCAGCAGCTTTCCCTCCTATCCTGGCAGAGGTCAGGGCTGAACCAGATCCCAAAAAGACATTCTTTGGAGGGTGAAGGGGGGTGGGAGATTTCTAGTGACCACAGCAGCCAGACACCCCCAAGGAAGTGCTGGTGGAGCTCAGAGCATCAAATCATGTGGTGTCTCACAGGGATGGTGCTTCCATGTCCTGCCCTGGGAATAAAATCAACTCTCAGGGCTGCTTTAAGCTGCACAGTCTGGAAGCAAATGCAAAGGGGGCAAAGAGGAGGAATGAATACTGACAGATTCCTGACAAAGACCTCAAAATACCCAAGCAAATGGGGAGGGGAAAGGAAAAGGAAAAAAGGGAAAACAGGAAAAAAGGAAAAAGGTCCTAGTGTCCTGCTTGGCTGTGGAAGGACAAGAAAATCCAAGCACTTCTCATGTAACTAAAATTACTCTCCCCTGACTGCCAGAAGCCCAGATCTGCTCTGAACATCTTGTATCTTTGTATTGTGAGACAATCCCTGAACTCAAGCAGAGAGAAGGACGAGCGCTGCATTAGCAGAAGTGCCAAACTGAGGGATTTTCAGCACTAAAAAGAAGGAGGGCTCACAGCAGCTGCTCTCCTCTCTGCTTAGGCAGGTGTGTGGTCTGGAGTGGCCCACAGGAATTCACCTGAGTGAGAACACACCGTATAAAACCTCTCATGGTTACACAAAGGTGGATGCAGCACCTCCAGCCTCTGTGTTTAACACCAGGGGATGAGCCAAAGCTCCCTAAAAACCCACCTTGCCTGTCAGGGCTAAACCAATCCTTTCAGAGAAAAATGTATAATAGTTTGAAATGCTGATGACAGAAGTCAGAGTATCCTTTTTTCACCTTTGGGAAACGGGCTGGAACTGCTGAAGCTCCTGCAGCCAAACCAAAGGGGCTGTGCCAAAGACACAGCTGTCCCCACGGAGCTCTCTTTAGATCCCCCACTCCCTAAGCCCATGGGCTGCAGTGGGATCAGCTGAAACGCACCCATCCCTGCTAAGGCAGCGTTCCTCTGGGGTCGGAGCACACCCGTCCCCCGTGCCGGCTGCTGAGAGAGCATTACCAGCCTGACAGGGCGAGCACAGCTCAGGCTGCCTCCCCACACTGCTGCAGGGATGGGAAGCACAGCTGCACCATTCCCAAAGCCAGGAACACCCTCCCAGCACTCCACTTCTGTGGCTTCATCACCATAAACAGCCAGGCCCGGGGGGAGGCTGAGAGCCCCGGCTCCAGCCCTGCTCACAGGATCGGACTGCCTAACTTGCTGAAGGAGCTGGCACTCCACAAAGCACTCAGAACCTCAAAGCAGGTTTCTATTCTGCTGCAATTACACCTAATTAAGTAACCTTTAAAACACCCCCGAGGGGAGGATCTCATTACAGGGAGCAGCCCTGGCCAATTGTGAGTAAGCAGTGCAAGAACTGCATTATTTATTTCACAAGTGGCAGAGCTGACCCAGGGCTGCTGCCAGGATTTTACTCTCCCAGCCTTTCCCAAAGCTCCAGGAGGAGCTCAGCAGGCAGATCCGGCCTGCTCAGGTCTCAATTTAAAGGTCCATCACAAGCAAGCCTGGTGAAGATGTTTTCTGCAACATCCCTCCCTAATTTGGCCCAGAGATCAGCTCATCCCTCCCATCCCTTCATCCAGCTCTGCAGGATCCAGACACCTTCCTCAGCAGGAGACAAAGGAAGCCTCGGCCTGGTTTGTTCTCATCTTTTCCTGCCACAGAAGAAATAATCAAAGCTCCTATTTAAGGTAGAAGGGGAATAAACCTCCTGTATTTAGCAGGGGAATAATTATGGTAAGGATAAGCCTGCAAGTATTAAAAGCAGAGGAATGGGAGAGAGATCACCCACAAACCAAAACAGAGAAGGAACAAAGTGAGCAAGCTCCCAAGGGGAAGACAGATCCTCTCCCCAGGAAGACCAGATCCTTGCCATTTAATACACCCACTTGCCTAACAAATCCTCCTTTTCCCAGGAATCCAAGAGAAAAGCTTCTCAGCCTGCCACAGCTTTTGCTGTTCATCACCTCCTTGGGGCAGTTTCTCCCCCAGTCTTGCCCCAAGCCCCAAAGCCTCTCCCAGGCTCCTTCTGCAGAAAATGCCAGAGTGGGGAGATGCAAATACAGAATGGACAGCAGAGAATTCCCTCCCCACCAAACCCCTCTTTTCCCCTTTTGGAAGGGGGAGGAAGAGATCTCCAAGCCAGCTGTGAGCCAGAACCAGCCCAAAGCTGATGCTGAGGACCAGATTTCCTCCACTCATCAGGAGCCTGCAGAGGAGAAGCCTTTCCTTCAAACACTCCAAATTCACCAGGAAGCAGGGAAAAAAGCCAGAATATGTTTCAAAGAGCTGGCAGTCAAAGAAGCCTGAGGACCCACATCCTTCCTGCCCACACCCACGAGAAACCAGGACAAACAGATCCAGCCAGGCCCCCGAGCAGAGCTGGAGCTGAGCTGTGGGAGATCTCCACCTGCAGCACTCACACCCAGAATTTTGGGATATTTTCCCTGCTGGTAGAAATTGCTCTGGTCTGTACAGGACCTTTCTGGACTAACCCCACCAGCTCCACGGATATCTGGAGGCAGGAACACCTCTATGCTCAGCAGGGCTTCAGGAGCCTCAGCTTGTGGTATTTAAGTGTGTTCTCAAATGCCAAATGTGACATTTCCAAATTATCCCTCAATTGTTGCCACTGAAGCATAAAAACGTATTAAAACAAACAACTTCAAGGATGGTTTGGAAACATTAACAGGAATATAAGTTACGCTGAGGTGGTTTTAATCCAAATTTAATTGTTTGTCTCAAGTGTGCAAGATTTCCTGTCGCTCCCTAAGTGCTCAAAGGCTTCAGCAGCCACCATGCTCTACTCCAAACATTTATTTGTTTAATGAACTTGAAGAGGGTTCTTCCTCCACTCTCCAAGCCCTTTTTTCTAGCTTCTGTTCCTCTGATGACAAGGGAAACCTGTTCTCACCCTTCCAAACACAGCTCAGGGGCAGGAGGCAGGGTTAAATCAAGAAAGAAAAAAGGGTTTAGAGCCTGGTTACTGCCCAGATAAAACACACACCTGGGCAGAGCTACCCTGGGGGCAGAGCCCAGTGCCACCAGAGAGCCACCCTGGGCTGTCCTGCAGGACAGGGACACGGAGGATCCCCAGGGTTAGGAGCTGATCTGAAAAAAAAAGAAAAAAAAAAGCATAAAACCTCCCCCCAAAAAACAAAACAAAACAAAAAAACCCCCAACAACAACAACAAAGAAACCAACCCAACCCAATCAAACACCCCAGGAGGTCACATGCCGAGGATGAGGCATTTTAAAATGCTGCATGTTTTGCCTGGCTTGGCAAAACTCCCTGCAGCAAACCCAGGTGTCTGTGTGATGGGGCTGTTTGGTTCTACAGGCTGCAAAGGCTTAGAAATCCACGATTTCTAAGTGTGTGAATCCAGGATTTTTTGGGTTTGCTTCCCTGTGCTCCCCTCCAGGTTGGAAAGCAGCACAAAACATCCATGGCACATCCCAGACTGAATCCTCCCACTGGCCTGGCACACTCACCCTTCCCAAAGCACAGTGTGCAGCCTGTAACTCACACATGGATTACAGTCAGAGAATCACTGCATTGTCTGGGGTGGAAGGGACCTTAAGGCCCATCCAGTGCCACCCCTGCCATGGGCAGGGACACCTTCCACTGTCCCAGGCTGCTCCAAGCCCTGTCCAGCCTGGCCTTGGGCGCTGCCAGGGATCCAGGGGCAGCCCCAGCTGCTCTGGGCACCCTGTGCCAGGGCCTGCCCACCCTGCCAGGGAACAATTCCTAATTCCCAATATCCCATCCAGCCCTGCCCTCTGGCAGTGGGAAGCCATTCCCTGTGTCCTGTCCCTCCATCCCTTGTCCCCAGTCCCTCTCCAGCTCTCCTGGAGCCCCTTTAGGCCCTGGCAGGGGCTCTGAGGTGTCCCTGGAGCCTTCTCCTCTCCAGGTGAGCACCCCCAGCTCTGCCAGCCTGGCTCCAGAGCAGAGGGGCTCCAGCCCTTGGGTCCCCTGGACTCTCTCCAGCAGCTCGAGGTCCCTCCCGTGCTGGGGGCAGAGAGCTGCTCCTCTCAGCCTGTAAGTGCTGGGGTTCTGGGGGACACAGGGAGCCTCTGGGGCAGCAGAGCTGAAGCTGCAAACAGCAGCAGCTGAGCAGGACAGAAGGAACCTGCCTGGCTGAGCCCTGCTGTGCCTGCCACCCTGGCAAACTGAGCTTATTGTACCACAAACAAGCCTGAACCAGAGACCAGCCAAGCATAAAGACTCATTTCTATTTTAGAGCTGCTTCAGGTTATTCCCCTCCTTTGGCACCTCTTCAGGCAGCTCCAGAAAGGGCTGTTTGTGTGAAGGACACACAGCAGACTGCCAGAGAGGGAAAAAGAGCCCAGAAAGGATCAAAGGCTCAGAGGTAGATTCCTGGAGCAAGGCAGAAGAGGCTGAGATGCCACGCATAGTTTGGGAAGCCCAGGACCTGAGGGGCTGTAAGCACTGGCCATGAAGGCATCAGCACACCAAGGAACAGCCCCATGGCACCTCCCCAAGCAGGGGAGAGGCCTGAGATCTGCTGCACGGCTCTGCAGGTGTGTGCCAGGCTGGCAGCCAAGGCCTGCCCTGCACAGGGACCCACTGCTGTGCCACCTCCTCCACCCACGGTGCCACCATGGGACGGATGCTCACACAGCCTGGAGGAGCAGCTCAGAGCACAAGAGAATTCCCTGCTGCACGCCAAGATCCCTCCTGCTCCAAACCAAGGTCTCCAGAATGCTCCCACTGCACACCCAGACCTCCAGCAGGCTCCTGTTCAAAACCAAAGCTTCCAAAATTCCCCACGGACCCTTCAGGGAAGGTCCCACAAACCCTGCTCTGCTCCGTGCATCCTCCCTGCCAGGACAGTAGTCACAGAGCTCCAAGCAGCTAGAGAGGATTAGCTGGTTGCTGCATCTATTTAGCAAGCACAGGGAAAAAAATTCCACAAGGACATCCAAATTTTGTTTTCCCCCCCAGCTGTAAAGTGCTCACACACAAACCCACACCCCGTGAGCAGGGTGAAGAACAGCCACTCCCCTGGAGAAAACAGGGAATGTGGCCAGGCAGAAGGGAGGCAACAGCTGCCTCTTCATCCCTGCCCAGCCAAAGGCAGCCTCAACAGCCCCAGCAGCTTCCACAGCCAAGCTGGGATGGGATGGCATTCCCCCACCAGGGGAGAATGCAGAAACCCCTTCTCCAAGCAGAGCCCCTGCTTGCTGTTTGCTCGGGGATTTTATGCTGCGTTTGTTTGGGACTGTGGGATTGCAGAGCAGCCCCTGTGCCCACAGCAGCCTCACCCTTTGCTTCCTGCCCCAGCAGCTTCTCTCTAAAACCTGCTGGTTTGGGCTCCTTGGATTTGTGCACACTCTGCTGGAGCCCAGCTTCCCCCTGGACTCTGGCAGATGATTTTCCACAGCTGGGCCCTGCCAGATGACGCAGCTCCACAGCAGCTCCTCTCCCTCTGCCTTTCCTCCTCCTCCTCCTCAGGGGACAGGAGGAAGCAGGAAGGGGCTGAGAAGCCCTTCCAGCAGCAGCAGCGACTCAAACACAACGTAACAGCGCTGGCATTTCACCACGGGACACTGCACGGAGGGAACAGGAGCTCTTTCTTCTGGAAATCTACAATGTGTAATTAAAAATAAATAGATTGGGGTGCTCCGAGGCTGCTCAGCAAACTGCCAAACAGGGAAACAGCCTGGAAACAAAGCTGTAACCACCCTTGGGACACTGAGGGGACACAGGACATCCCCAGAGCTGCCACCAGCCCGTGCCACGGGGAGCTGGGACACACCAGGACACGCGAAGGAACTCAGGAATTCATGTCATTTCATCCAGCACACGAATTCCCAGCAAACACCACTGTCCCTCAGTGCTTCAGCTCCAACAGGATCACAGAATGTGGGAACAGGGAGCAAAGGCACTTCAGTCACTGGCATTCCTGGGAAAAGGGGATTTGCACTGGCACTGGAAGGAGCTGGATGGGAGAAGCCTCTCAGCAGCCTCCACAATTCCCTGCTTTAAGAGCAGTTTTCTCCCTAGGGAGGGAAAAACTCTGACCAAAATCAGGAATAAAGTGCCTGGACCAAGCCCACAGCCATGAAGAACCCTCGTGCCAGCAGTGCTGGAGCCCCATCCCTGACCCACTGGGGCTGTCTGAGGCTGGAGGATGTGGCTGGGGGTTTTCTGTTCCCAGCTGGCAGAGCTGGGGCAGTTCTCTGCTGTCCATGGGGCAGTTTGCTTTGTCTCTCCCACACCCATCCTCCCTCCAGGAGATCTCTGCTGTCCATGGCCACTGAGTGTCCCTGCATGGCTGATCAAATTCCATCATCCCATGGGAGATGCTCTGCCCAGGGCAGGAGCCAAGCATTCCTACCTGGATAGAACCTGACCCTGGGAACAGCACAGCAGCCTTTGCCCCCTGCATTCCCAGAGGAGCAGCTTTCTCCTGCCCTGCATTCCCAGAGGGAGAGCAGGCCCATCTCCAGCAGCCCTGGAGCTCCAGAGGAAAGCTCCACCCTTGTCCAGGATCCCTGCTCCAGCAGAACCACAGCTGGCCCTGCAGGAGGGCTGAGCCACCATGGAATGGCACTGCTGCCACCACCCTGAGCCACAGGGTGCCAGGGCCTGTTCTGACTCTGGCAGTGGTTTTTCTTTTTGTTTGTACTATTGAATTTGTAATTTTAATCTTCCTAATAAAGAGCTGTTATTCCTGCTCCCATATCTTTGCCTGAGAGCCCCTTAATTTCAAAATTATAATAACTCAGAGACCATTATAATAATAATATTATAATATAATAATAATATTATAATAATAATATTATAATATAATAATAATATTATAATAATAATATTATAATAACTCAGAGACCATTCCTGCAGAGCTCTGAGCCATGCAGGAAGGCCAGGCTGGCACTGCCATTGCTCCATGGCATCTTCAGAGCCGTTCCTGAGGCCTGGAAGTTTTGGGATCCCAGAACAAGGTTCCTGCCAGGTACCACTGATGTGAACTTGATTCCCCTGTGAATACAGAGCTCTCTTTCAGCCTGGAGGTGTCTGCTGCTGCCAGCACATCACAGGCCTCCAATGTAAGGACATGGAGCTGGAGTCACTCCAGAGCCCATGGAGATGCTCCAGGGCTGGAGCCCCTCTGGAGCCAGGCTGGGAGAGCTGGGGGTGCTCACCTGGAGAGGAGAAGGCTCCAGGGACACCTCAGAGCCCCTGCAGGGCCTAAAGGGGCTCCAGGAGAGCTGGAGAGGGACTGGGGACAAGGGATGGAGGGACAGGACACAGGGAATGGCTTCCCACTGCCAGAGGGCAGGGCTGGATGGGATATTGGGAATTAGGAATTGTTCCCTGGCAGGGTGGGCAGGCCCTGGCACAGGGTGCCCAGAGCAGCTGGGGCTGCCCCTGGATCCCTGGCAGTGCCCAAGGCCAGGCTGGACAGGGCTTGGAACAGCCTGGGACAGTGGAAGGTGTCCCTGCCCATGGCACTGGATGATCTTTAAGGTCCCTTCCAACCCAAATATTGGAAGAACCAAAGCACAGACACATGAAGATATGAACAACCAGTGATTCTGAGAGCAGCCTGAGGAAATCCCTGATGTTCCTCCCCCCGTGGCTGCAGTCCTGCCTCTGCTGGGGGCCTCAGGCCTGAAGCTGAAGCAGCAGCCCCCAGCACCATGCCACGTGTGGCAAGGGGACTGAAAGATGCAAAGATTTGAAAGTGGAAAATGAAAGCTGGGAGGAGCTTTAGGGGCTCTGCCTGACGTGGGACAGTGAGGGAAGCACCATGTCCTGCAGACTGGGCTGGCTCAGCCACCAGCTGCACTGCAGATGTCCCAAAAAACCTCGTCAGGAGAGCAGCTCAGAGCATGGACTGCACTCTGAGAGGAGCTGGGGAAGCTTCTGGCACGTGGGGAGGCACTGCAGGTACAAAATGCACAAATCCCCGAGGGCAGAGTCACTCTGTGTCCACAGGCACGTGGGGACGAGGCCTGGGAGCAGCCCCTGCTGGGCACCTCAGCCCAGGGGCAGCTCTGGGCCCCCCCGACCAAACACACCTGCAGGGGAGCAGGGAGGGAACAGGGCTGGGAAGGGCTAGGAGCACCAGGAGGGGCTGAGGGAGCTGGGAAGGGGCTCAGCCTGGAGAGAAGGAGGCTCAGGGGGGACCTTGTGGCTCTGCACAACTCCTGACAGGAGGGGACAGCCGGGGGGGTCAGGCTCTGCTCCAGGGAACAGGGACAGGACAAAGGGGAAACGGCCTCAAGTGCCAGGGCAGGGTCAGGTTGGATACTGGGGAAATTCCTTCATGGAAGGGTGGTCAGGCCCTGGCACAGCTGCCCAGGGCAGTGGGGGATCCCCATCCCTGGAAGAGTTCACAAAAGATGTGGATGTGGCCCTGGGGACACGTTTCAGCGGTGGCCCTGGCAGTGATGAGCAGCTGGACTCAATGATCCCAGAGCTCCTCCATGCCTCCCTGACTCCCGGCCCAGCAGAACCAGTCTGGCAGCTTTGCAGCTCCATTCTCCACGGCTGCCTGAGTTTACACAGCCACACAGAGGGAAGGGCTCCCACTGCTCCCCAGGGCTCAGCAGGGAGCAGCCCGGGGTGCCAGGCCAGGAACCCACGCAGGAGTTACGGAAAGATGGAGCCAGGCGTGAGGAACAGGGAGAAGCAAGCCATGCTTCGCTGCCAGCAGATTCCCAGAGCTGAACAATGTTGGTTCATTGTTGTTCAGGTTCCATTCCTGGGAAAAATGTTGGTGCAATGGCAGAGGGGATGCTGAGGGTGGCCCAGCTGAAGCTCTCCCTGCCCAAGCAGCTAAGGCTAAAGGGAAGTAATTTGTTTTGCAAAATTCCAAAACCAGGAATTAAAAAAAAAAAAAAAAGCCCCTGGGTTCCAAGCAGATCATTCCTCTGATGATGAGCAGCAAACGAAAGTCAAACAGGAATAAAATGGAGAGGGATTCTGTGGGCAATTGTAATGATTATCAATTATTGTCTGGGCTGAGTTACATAATGCTATCAGCAGCCTGGCAATGCTTTGGGAGAGGGCTCTGTGGGCAAGAGCAGCTCGAAATGAGCCCTGACTTGTGGTGCACTATCATATTCCAGTTAATTATGGTGACCCCAATCCAATTTTAATCAATCACAGCCTCAGGAAATACTCTGTTCCTGAGAGGAAGCTTCTTGTGGAACCACCTCTCTTCTCTCAGTGTTTACAGGGGGTTTACAAGAGGAGAGGGAGCAGGAATTTTACACAGGCAGGCAGTGACACGAGAATGGGGAATGGGTTTGAACTGAGAGATTTACACTGGATATTAGAGAGATTCTCCCCTGGCAGGGTGGGCAGGCCCTGGCACAGGGTGCCCAGAGCAGCTGGGGCTGCCCCTGCATCCCTGGCAGTGCCAGGCTGGATGGGGCTTGGAGCAGCCTGGGATGGTGGAAGGTGTCCCTGCCCATGGCAGTGGGTGGGATGGGCAAAAGGTCTTTCCAGCCCATCCCTGAAAACACTTGGCTGCTGCTGGGGCTCCTGTCCCAGCCTGGGGCAGTGCCCACCCCAGAGAAGCTGGTGCTGCACCCACCCCCCAGCCCTGGGACACCCCAGGCTGCTCCCTCAGCCACAGCACGTGGCAGCTCTGCAGGGTGGGACTGATGCTTCTCCTCCTCCCAGTAACCAGAACCAGGCTTCTTTATTCGCAGGAATGAACTCCACTTCCAGAGGAACACAACTAACCTTGATCAAACCAAATCAAAGCATGGTTTGGGTTGGAAGGGACCCTAAACCCCATCCAGTGCCACCCCCTGCCATGGCAGGGACACCTCCCACTGTCCCAGGCTGCTCCAATCTCGCCTTGGGCACTGCCAGGGATCCAGGGGCAGCCACAGCTGCTCTGGGCACCCTGTGCCAGGGCCTGCCCACCCTCCCAGGGAACAATTCCTAATTCCCAATATCCCATCCAGCCCTGCCTCTGGCAGTGGGAAGCCATTCCCTGTGTCCTGTCCCTCCATCCCTTGTGCCCAGTCCCTCTCCCAAAAATCCACCCCCCACTCCACATTCACTGCCCTCCCAACCTGCAGGAGCCAGGCAGAATAAAAAGGTTGATTTAATAAACTGGGAGCTGGGATAAAATTACCACCAGCACCCTCCTGCCAGCCCACACAGACAAACCCAGCCTTTGAGCATTCACAGTCCTGCAGGCTCCATCCTTCCAGGATAAGCATCCCTCCATCTGATCCCAGCCACAAACACATCACCAGAGCTCTGCCCAGCTCTGATCTGCTCCCAGCCCTCCCCACAGTCCCAGGAGGCCTCCCAGAAGCTTAAAGCCAAACCCAAGCAGGAGCAGCTAAAAAAACCCAGGAGCACAGGAATCATCTCTTCCTTGGAGGTTTTTGGGATATTTATAAGTGAGTCAAGTGAGCTGAAAATGGAATTTGCAAAGCAGCCACCACCTCGCCCAAAATCACACAAAATATGTTGGCTTGGAAGCGTTTTCCTCTCTGAGGGAAAAAGAAAAACTCCTGTCTTGGAGCTCCTGGAGCACACAAACCTGTTATTTATTGATGGTGGTAGAAGCCCTTTGAAGAGGGAGGAGAGGAGGGAGGAGGAGAGGAAAGGGCTCCCACCCAATCTCCCTAAACCCACAAATTCCCTGCCATGATTTTCTTTGGGGGAAAAAACTGGGCCCTTGGTCAAAGCAAGCAAAATATTCCAGATCTGTTGCTGTTCCAAAGCACACAGGGGTGTCCACAGGCACCTCCTGCACACCCAGAGCATCCCCCAGTGCCACCCCAGCCCCTCTCCACAGCAGGAACCAGAGTCCAGGAGCTGGACTTGATGGTCCTCCCAGGCCAGCATATTCCAGCAGTTAAACAGCAATGGAAGCTCTGGAAGGTACAGCAGCAGCACACTTGGAGGCAGTTAAAGCCTCACTGGCCTGTGAAACCATGAGAGGTAATTTTAGAAATCTCTTTATAAAGCCAGCATTTCCTCTGCTCAAACTGGGTAAGAATCACGAGAAAATGGAAAAACAAACAAAACAAAAAGGGGGTTCCTCATGACAGAGATCATTAGGTTTCACAGGGAAGTGGCAGAAAACCAAGGGGAAGAGGGAGGACATCCCAAATCAGCTGCAAGGTCAGCATGGCCAAGGGAGATGGAAGGAGGAAGCCCTGGATCCAGGTACCCAGTTCCCAAGGGATCCGTCAGAAGGGAGCAGGAGCAGCCAGCCTGGCATCACCACAGGGGGGAACCTCTAAAAAGCTGCAGTTTGACACTATCCAGATTTCATTACAGGAAATAACTGCCAGGTTTTCAGATTGTTTTATTCAAAAATAAAAACCAAGCGCAGGATTCTTTGCAGCTGCTGTCTGGAGTGATCCCCGCCAGCCCCAAAATGGGATTTGTTCCACAGCTCTCGGCTCAGGCTGGGCACCCCATTCCAAGAGGCTGAGAAAAGTACAAAAACCTGATAAAAACCCTCAGGAACCATCCCCAGAGGGAAAGTTAAAAGCTGAATGTGGAGAGCTCAGCTGAGGATGAGCTGATGTAGTGGGAGGACAGGTATTAAGGGATGGAAATGTTAAAGAAAGCAAAACAAATCACACTGGAATGAAGCTCAAACTGATCATCAAGAGGGGAAAAAAAAAAGGCTGAAGATCCCTCGGAACAGGAGCCTTTGGAAGTGAGTGAGACAAACTCTGGGATTTCTCTTAATTGAGCCAAGGCAGTGAGATCATGTGGTGCAAGAGGCTTTTCCTTCTCCAATTGTCTGTTAGATCAAAACAGAAAAGGAAAAACAACCCAAGGTGCCAGCAGGACACTTGTCCTCAGCCTTACAAACAATCCATTCTCCTCTGAGCCTGATGGAAACAAATCCAGGGAGAAGAGCCTTGGGCCCTGTCACCTCAGCCAGCCAGACACAATGTAGGGCTACAGCAGGCAAGACTCAGAAAATTTAGTTTTGGAATGAAAATTTCAAGCAAAAGTGGTTGCACAACGGCCTTAGGTTCTGTGCAACCCCCAGAAGTGCAAGACACAACTCCTCCTGCTTTACAAGGTGACAAAAAAGCGACATCAAGTGTGTCCCCACCCCCCTGCTTGCTGTTTAAGCCAACCTTACTCCATCCTTCTGTCCCAGCCAGTGGCTCCAGGGAGCAGCAGATCCCAGAGAAATGCAGGGAAAAGGGGGAGGAAAGAGACAATAACAACACAGCCCGGGCAGCTGCCTCCCAGGTGGTTTGGGAGCAGTCCAGGGGTTGTGGATGAAAAATAAGTGGTTCTCAAGGAAAGTTAAGTTGTCCTCAAGACCTTCCTGTCCCACATCTTGTTTGTAAATCCATGGAGCATATCAGGGGTCCACGGGAGCAAAACAATCCATGTTGGACAAACACCCTCCCAGGAGGGGCTGTGGGGGCACCATCCCAAGGCTGTCCCTTCCCTGCTGGAGGCCACCCTTGGCCCAGGTGTCACCCCCAGCACCACCCTCCCATCACCCCTTTGAAGATGAAGGTACCAGGTACCGGCAAGAGCTCAATCCCTATCAGCTGTTATCACAGCAGATCAAAACAAACTGCCTTTATCTCTGCCTTGATCTCTCCCCCATGCCAGCAGCACGGCCACAGAGCTCTCCCACTCAGCCCTCCAACACCCCAAGCTGCTTAAGCAAAACCCCATCCCAATCCCATTTTTTATCCCCATGGAGAGAAAAACACCCAATTCATCCGACCAGAAACCCACAATCCCATGGTGTTTATGGAATAACCGCCAGCTGGTGCCTTCCCTTTGACATTTAGCTAATAATTGTTGCAGCCAAACGAGCTGACAGTGCTCACTCAGCAGCCCATGAATGCCTCTGGTGTTTGACTGAGCACTAAAGACAACACTTGCTGCTCTCCAGCTCCTCATCCATGTGGATACACACACACACACACAGGCTCTCCTGCAGCCCTCTCCAGCCTCGGGAATCAGCTGCTTGTCCTGCTTCAATTTAGCCATTTGTTCCACCACGATGAAGTTTTATTTAGCCACGATGTTCCACCATGCCCTGTGGGCAGGAGAAAAGGAAGCAGGTGCCTCCAGCAAGGGGCTGGAATTTGTTCCTCATTAAGCGCCCTCGGTGATTACCCCGGCAGCCATCACACCCCGACCCCTCTGTCCCAGCACCCCGTCCATGGCTGTGGCACAAGCTCTGTTCACACCTGCAGGGTCCCATTTAGTCCCCTGAACCCACTGGGGATGTTCCTGCCCTTTCACTCCCCCTGCGCTGATCTCCATTTTCCAGAAGCCCCACTTTGGGCCCAATTTCCAGCTGCTTCACAAAAAATAGGTCAAGGAACTCCCCCAGAATTCCTCCCTTTGTTACTCCACACATCAGGGGGCTCAGGTTGGAGATCAGGGAAAGGTTCTTCCCCCAGAGGGTGCTGGGCACTGCCCAGGCTCCCCAGGGAATGGGCACAGCCCCGAGGCTGCCAGAGCTCCAGGAGTGCTTGGACAGGGATGCCCAGGGTGGGATTGTTGGGGTGTCTGTGCAGGGCCAGGGGCTGCACTCAGTGATTCTTGTGGGACCCTTCCCCCTAAATGGGACCCTGCAGGTGTGAATAAAGGTTGTGCCACAACCAGAACTGGGGTGCTGTGAGAGAGGGTCAGGGTGTGATGGCTGCCTGGGTAATCACAGATTCATGGGGAGCAAATATGATCTGCTGGGAGCTTACAGACCCTGCCACCAACCCCTTCTCATCCTCCCTCAGCGTGCCCCGGTCCTTTCTAAGCTGCAGACTCACACCAAGTCCTCCTGCACACGCAGGCATCACCTTTCCTCCTCTGCCAGTCCCCTGGAGTGCCCAGGGCCTGCTGGCCCAGGCACTGCCACTCCAACCTCCCCAAGGTGCTCAGCACCCGCTGTACCAGCGCCTGCTGTCCTGCCCAGCTGCCTGTAGCAGCCTCTTCTGAAGAGAAATGGCTTTTCCAAGCATCGTTTATGGCAGCACAGGCAGCGTTGGCTGTGCTCAGCAGGACAGAACAGGGAGCCTGCAGAGAGCCCCTTCCCAGACGGATCCATGTGGACAGACACCATCCAACGGCACAAGCCCTCCGGGGACACCCCCTGAGCTTCGGAGTGACCTTAGCAGCCCACAGCCACTCCTCAGGCCATGCTCTGAGGGTGTTTTCCCGGCTCACTGAGGCCCCTCTGGAGCTCTGGCACCATCCCCACGCCGGCACCGGGCGCTGCCAGGCTGAGCTGCACCCCCAGAGCCACCTGCCACGTCCCCTGCCACGCACACGCCACCTCCTGTCCCCATTTCCCACGTCCTTGGGCTGCTCCACGCCAAGGGACATGAAGGCACACAGTCCCCAGGGAGGTGGCACAGTGCACAGGAGCCGGGAGCCTCCACGGACAGTCTGCTCCTGCCTCCTCTGCTGGGGACAGCAGTGGGACACGGCGGTGGCACAGGGAGCCTGGCCCACGGCAGGACAGGGCAGAAGAGAGGATTTAGGAATAAAAGCCTCTCTGCTGGCACAGGCAGAAGCAGCCGAGGTACCTGAGCTCACACCTTGAGACCCTCTGCACACACAGTGCCCCCTCAGCAACACAAAGAAGTTCCCCGTCTCCACTTTGCAGGGCTGTTTTTCTGAAATAAATGCCTTTGTTTTATCTCTGAGAGGTGTTTCTAGCAGGAGGACAGGGATAAAAAGCCCTCCTCCACCAAAAGCCTCCTTCACACATGATTTGCTTTGTCATGGCACTTAAATACCCGCGCAGCAGCCACGGATGGAGAACGAGAGCAGACCTGGGCAGGCACGGGGAAACTTCACAGCAATACCTGCGTTCCTTAAAAAAATAAATCTTCTTTTCCTGGTAGCGATGCCAGCCCAGGCCAATGCATGAAACACCAACAAATCCATCCCCATGCCCTGGTGAGCGCTGCCGGAGCTTGCTCCATTTTGGGTCAGCCCAGGCAGCTTCAAATTACATCGCCCGTGATCTGCTGCAGGGGAACACCGGCTCGCCGGGGCACAAAGCAGCACAGGAGGGGGGAAAATACACATCCAGGCTGTCAAAGCCGCGACGAGCGAGGTAGCGGGGAGCCAGGGAACGCTCTGGGTTGGAAAGGCCCTGCAGGATCAGCTCGCTCCGAGCCGCTGCCGCGGGCAGGGATGCTCCCGTTTCGGGGTGACCTACGGTCAGCAAGGGGGGCACGGAGCGGCCCCGCGGCCCGGGGCGTCCCTGTGCCCAGCCGAACCCCGAGGCGGCGGCGATGGAGAACAAAGAGCTGCGGGCTCCCGGCGGCTCCGGCTCCTCCCGGGCGCGGGGGGAGCCGCTCGGGCCACGCGTGCCCTTCACCCGGGCGACGGCGATGCCAGCGCTGTCCTTGGGGACACCGACGCTGTCCAAGGGCCGCAGCCCGCACAGAAGCCACCATCACCGTCACCCTCGGGCGGCGGGGCCACCGGGCACCAAGCGGGGCCGCCACCGCCGGTGCCCCGGCCCGGGCCCAGCAGCCGCGGTGGGCAGGTGCGGTGCCGGTGCCCGGTGCTCACCTGCTCGGCGCCGTAGGCCGTGGCGAACTGCACGAACTCCTCCACGCGCACGAAGCCATCGCCGTCGCGGTCCAGGGCGTCGAAGACCGGGCGGAGGCGCGGCTCCTCCTCGGGCGGGGGCTCGGCGGGGCCCTCCGGGCCCGGGCTGCCCCCGGCCTCCCCCGGGCACCAGGGCGGCGGCCCCGCGCCGGGAGCGGCGGGCTCAAGCGCCCAGGGGTCCAGATCCAGCTCCGGCTCCGGGCCCAGATCTGCCTCCTGTTCCAGCTCCGGCTGCGGGTCCGGGTCCAGCTCCTGTTCCAGGTCCAGCTCGGGTTCTAGGTCCAGCTCTGGCTCCGGTTCCCGTTGTAAGTCCAGCTCCGGTTCCAGGTCCAGCTCGGGTTCTAGGTCCAGCTCTGGCTCCGGTTCTGGTTCCAGCTCCGGTTCCAGGTCCAGCTCCTGTTCTGGTTCCAGCTCCGGCTCCGGTCCCAGCTCCGGCTCGGGCCCCGGTCCCGGCCCCCGGGGCAGCGGGGGCTCGGTCCCAGGCGGACGCGGCTCCATCTTCACCGCCGGCGCTCCGCGCCCGCCGCCGCCCGCCCCGGGCCATGCCCCGCGGCCATGCCCCGCTCACATCGGGGCGATGCCGGTGCCGGTGCGATCCTCGCGGCACTCACGGCTTTGTGCGAGGAACGCCGGCCCCGCCCGCCGACACCGGGGGCGGCCCCGCCGGTCCCGCCCTGCCCGGGGAGCGGCGGCTCCGAGCGCCGGGGCCGCGGGTCCTGCCCGGGACCGGGGATTGGGGGAGGCGGCGGCGGCGCCGAGGAACAACCCCGCCCGCCGCCCGCCCGCGCCGCCGCTCCGGGGCCGCCCGCGGACAACCGGCAGATCCCGCCCGGCCGCCGCCGCAGTAGCCGGGGCGGTGACGTCACTCGCCTGCCGGTCCGGTTCGCCCCGCCCCTCCGCGGCGCGAGCCCGTGCCGAGACCACGCCCCCTCCCGGCTCGCGCGCGGCGGGGGCGGGGCCGGCGGAGAGGGGCGGGGCCGGGGGAGCGCGAGCACGTGGGACCGGGGGGCACCGTGAATGGGGACCCCCAAATCCCTCTGCTGAGAAACCGCGCTCCGGGACCCCAAACCCCAACCGCGCTCCGGGACCCCAACCCAAACCGCGCTCCGGGACCCCAAACCCCAACCGTGCTCCAGGACCCCAACCCAAACCGCGCTCCGGGACCCCAAACCCCAACCGCGCTCCGGGACCCCAAACCCAAACCGCACTCCGGGACCCCAAACCCCAACCGCGCTCCGGGACCCCAACCCAAACCGCGCTCCGGGACCCCAAACCCAAACCGCGCTCCGGGACCCCAACCGCGCTCTGGGACCCCCAAGCCCAGTGGGACAGCACTGTGCTCCGGGAGTCCTGAGCTGCTCCAGGGGGAGCTGAGCACCGGGACACCCCTGGGTCCACGTCAATGGTTCATTAATGCCGGTGCTTAGGGCTCACACCCTGCAGGCTCGGTGCAGCTGCAGTTTCTGCTGGAGCACGGGGATGACCCCACTAACACAGCCCTGAGCTGGCCCAGCGGGTGGAATTACAGCCCCTGGGTATAATTAGCAGCAAACTTGATGAGCAAGAGCATCCCTGGCCCCAGTGACCCTGCCCAGGCCACGGATGTGCGTGACATCTCAGGAGCAGCCTGGCTGGGCCACAATGTGTCCCCCAGCATACTCAGCCCCGAGAGCCAGAGCTCAGCAGCATCCCCAGGGAAGATGTCACCCCTGCCCAGGCAGCGCAGCGCTGGAAGGATGGGAGCCTCCACTCCAAATCCTCTTCCTCAGCACAGCCATTCCTAAAGGTGAGCAGGGCTGGAAGGATGGGAGCCTCCACTCCAAATCCCCTTCCTCAGCACAGCCATTCCTAAAGGTGAGCAGGGCAGGAGGGGGCTCCTGGGTCAGTGCCACAGGGGGAAGCACAGCTGCACCTGCCTCAGGCATCCCCTGCAAAATCCCCTGGGCAATACAATTCCCAGTTTCCTGACAGCTCAGGCAGACAGGGCTCCTGCGTGGATGGGGCCGGCAGGGAACGAGCCTGCTGGGCTGGAGGTGACAGCCTGATGCTGTGAGAGGCAGCTCTGCACCCCTGCATGGGCTCCTGCAGCTCCAGGCCATGCCAAGGCTGGGCCCAGAGCTCTGTCCTGCCCCTGGTGCTGGGGACACGTGGCCGAACTCAGCTCCCTCCTCCTGGGGTGGCCACGGAGCCAGGAGAGCCCTGAGCACCCAAGTCACCTGGTCATGGTGGAGCAGTGAAATCCATGGGGCCTGCCAGAACAGGGCTGCAGGTCAGACACAAGGCTGCAGCTGGGCAGAAGGGCCAACACACACCACACCAGTACCTTCTCCAGGAGAAAACACATCCTGTGATCCAGCAAGGGGAATGCTGCAGCCATAGCCAAATCCCAAGAGCCCAGGCAAAGGATCCACCCAGATCCCAGCCCAAGCACTGCATCCTCATCCCCCTGAAGGGCTGAGCCTCTCACCAAAGCCCTCAGCACCTCCCAGCACCTGTGCTGCTGGAACCACCTTCCCAGAGCCACTGGGGCTGAGGAGCTGGCAGGTCCCCAAGCCCCGTGGCCGGGAGCACTGGGGCACCACGGAGCCAAGGACTGGAGCCACACAAGGCCCTGGCAGGGGGAGCAGTGGCTCTTCCCCTCCCTTAGCACCCAGTTTGGACCAGTCAGCTGGGCAGGGCACTGGTGCTTGTGCGGCAGAGAGAGGCATCGCTGCTTCAGGGGGCAAGTTCTTTATTTGTGGCCTGGAGGAAGGAGTAAAACCTGGCAAGTCTACAGTCAAGTAGGAAATACAATTAAGTGGGAGAACAAGCTTCATGGGATCCAGGGTGAGCCTAAAAACTACCAGCAGCAGCAGGAGGGTGCACACGAGCAGCGTGTGTCCCCCGGGGCACCAGCACCAGGGACAGGGCTGGCTCCAGCAGCACCATCCGTGCAGCCCTGCTGAGGCTCCTGCAGCCCAGCAGGAGGAAAGGACTGCATTCCAGTTCTAGCCCTTCACTTAGCCTCAGCTTGAGGGTCGGGCAGGAGACAGCGTGACACTGGTGTGACAGACAGATGGGTGTGGACAGACCACTGGACACCTGCAGTGCAGAACGGGACCTGGGATCTACCCTCACACCACCTCTGCTCCCGGGAGAGGGGCGTCCCAGCTGCATTCCTGGCAGCCTCCCAGGACCACTGTCCCACCCAGGACCCCTCAGGGGACACAGCCACCTCCCCCTGCCAGGGTTTCCCCTCCAAGAGTTGCCAAGGCAGAACTGGGCCCACCACGCTGGGTGACCCCGACCCCAGGCGGGCTGAGCTGCTGCCCCTCCCAAAAAGGAGCTGCTGCTGCTGGGGCTCTTGTGCAGTTCTCAGGCTAAGATAGAGGAGAAAGAGGACGGGTACCCATGGGTGGCCCTGCTTGGGGCTTGGGAAAGGCCACAAGAGCAGCTTGGAGGGAGCCACAAAGGGCCAGTGACCATCTCAGCCCTCCAAGCTGTCTCTGCACCCACAGCCACACCAGCTCAGAAGGCAGCAATGGCACAGGATGGGCTTGGTCCCCACCCAGCACCCCAGAGCTGTGTCCCCCAGGCAGGCACGGGACTGGCAGTGTCACCACTACCACCAGTGGCCGAGGAGAGGCTGTGGCTGTCAGCACTGGCTCTGGGAGATGTCCCCACACGGTGTCCCAGGTCACGTCTGTCCGTCGCTCAGTCCCAGGCTGCCCATCAGTGGGGCTGGTTTGCTCCTGCAGCCCAGACATCTGCAAGAGAGGGTGGAGGTGGGGACAGAGCCCTTCTGGGGCCTGGCCAGCACATGGAGGCTGCCAGGTGGGACACAGGCAGGGAGGAAGGCAGGAGACTCCTTCCCCTGCCAGGCTGCAGGAATTCATGAAAGGAAGAGGCTCTTGGGACCCTTTGTGCTCAATCCTGCTGCTGAGGCACAGAAAATGGGCATCAGGTTGCTTTGGGGGAATATCAGAGGTGTCTGGACAAGCGTACACAAGACACTATGCCACAAGCCAGGCTCAAAGGGAAAATCCAGCAGGTCCTGCTTGTCCCAAGGACTGGCCATGAGGACACTGTACCCACTGCTCCAGCAGCCATGCCCCGGGAGAATCATGGTTAAGAATCATCATTTAAGTTGGAAAAGCCCTCTAAGACCATCAAATCCAACTGTTCCCCCAGCACGGCCAAGGCCACCACTAACCCATGTCCCCAAGTGCCACATCCAAACAGTTTTTAAATCCCTGCAGGGATGGTGACTCCACCACTGCCCTGGGCAGCTGTTCCAGTGCCTGACCACCCTTCCCATGAAGGAATTTTCTCTAATACCCAACCTAAACCTCCCCTGGCACAGCCTGAAGCCGTTTCCCCTTGTCCTGTCCCCATTCCCTGGGAGCAGAACCCGACCCCCCCGGCTGTCCCCTCCTGTCAGGAGTTGAGCAGAGCCAGAAGGTCCCCCCTGAGCCTCCTTCTCTCCAGGCTGAGCCCCTTCCCAGCTCCCTCAGCTGCTCCTCACAGGACCTGTGCCCTGTGCCCCAGGGAAAAGCAGGGTTTCCCTGAGGAGCCCTGCTCCAATCCCACGAGGGGGAAATGCAGTCACCTAGAGTTTAGCAGAGGAGGAGGCAATACCCAGCAAGGCAGAGAAGCTGTTGGGGGAGGTGAGCCAGCTCCCACCATCCACGACCAGGGTGGTGCCGGTGACGTAGGATGAGAGGGGGCTGGCCAGGTACAGGGTGCTGTGCGCGATCTCAGTCTTGTTCCCCGCGCGCTGCAGCGGGATCACGGAGAACTGGTTGGATTTCTCAGCAAATTTCCCACCTAAAAAAGGCAGGAAAAAGTCAGTTTGGACCATGGTCCACCACCATGGCTGGCCAGGCACTGCAGCACTGCCCACGGGGCTGGCTGAGCGCTCCTGGGAACTGGGATGAGGTCCTGGCACAGCCCTGGCACACAAACCCAGGAAGATTTAAAGAAGTGCCCAAGCCCAGCAGGGATTTTGTACTGACACAGAGATCAAGGACCTCAGAAAGCTTCAGAACCATGGAATGGTTGGAGTTGGGAGGGATCTCTCCTTCTCCTCCCCTGCCATGGGCAGGGACACCTTCCACTGTCCCAGGCTGCTCCAAGCCCTGTCCAACCTGCCCTTGGGCACTGCCAGGGATCCAGGGGCAGCCCCAGCTGCTCTGGGCACCCTGTGCCAGGGCCTGCCCACCCTGCCAGGGAACAATTCCTAATTCCCAATATCCCATCCGGCCCTGCCCTCTGGCAGTGGGAAGCCCTGTACAGCACTCCTGGAGCCTCTTCAGGCCCTGGAAGGGATTCCTCGGTCTCCATGGCCCCAGAGCAGAGGTGCTCCAGCCCCTGGAGTATCTCTATGGCCTCTGGACCTACTCTAAGAGCTCCAGGTCCTTCCCATCCTCTGGGGCTGCACCAGCACTCTGCTGATGGACTACAAGAGCCAACCCCTCAGGCAGGGCTGAGTTTTGGGGGAGCACGTTCCATCATGGCATCAGAGAGCCCAAACTGCTGCCAAACCAGTGCCCTGGGAGGTACCAGGGATGTGGGAAGGGCTGTTCCCACAGAGCTGTGCCAGCCAAGCCACAGCCCAGCCGTGCCCAGCAGCAACCCCCCATGAGCTGTGTGGCACTGGGGGTCCCTCCCAGTCCCCTCCCAGCAGGGCAGTGCCACGGCAGGGCTGTGAGCCCAGGCTGCCTCACCCAGGCGTCGGAAGCCCTCGGTGCCCGAGATGGGGCCGGGGGCCAGGCTGTTCACACGGATGTTGTTGGGTCCCCACTCCACTGCAAGGTGACGGGTCATGGCATCTGGGGAGGGATTGCAACAGCAGTGAGAAATGAGGAGCACAGTCATGCCAGCAACTTCTTTGGAGGGGGAAAAAAATGCCACAGAACAGTCTGGCTGAGAGCAAAAGGCCCTGGAGGGGAGAAGAGCCTCATCCCAAACCCAGGCATGCAGTAACCACACCAATTCACCCCCACTGCCCCTCCCCAAGGTATCTTCCATGGCAGTATTTAGGAAGGACTGGCTTCTTTCCTGGCCCCACGTGGCTCAGAGCCCCAGCAGCGCGTGTTGAGGTACCTATGGCAGCCTTGGCAGCCCCAGCGTGCACCTGCAGGGCCTGCCCTCGGTAGCTCAGGGTCGCCGTGATGTTAACGATGACCCCGCCGTGGTCCTGGGAAGGAAAGCAGACATGGAGTCAGGCAGGGAGCAGCACAAGGGCTCACAGAGGGCTCTGAGAGACACGAGAGCTGGGCTTGGAGGGACAGTCACCCATGGGCCCCAAGCCATCACTGGGGCAGCTCTACCCACTGAATCTCAGGGGTGGGGCAGCCAGCAGGGCCCTGCTGGAGAGGTGGGACATGCAGGGTAGAAGGAAAGGCCAAGGGAAAGTGGCAGAGCTGGAGAGGGAGCAGGAGATCACAGCTTCTCCAGGTGGCAAAGCATGGAAAGGTGCTGCAACAGCACAGAGCCCCAGGGCAAGGGACAGAAGGAGCCCCAGTGCAGGGCAAGGATCCCTGGAAGGGAAAGAGTGGATCCGTGCAAGGGTCCTTCCACTTCCCTGATCTCCCCAGGAGCACAGTGTGGTTTGACACTATCCCCTGCCTACAAGAGCCTCTCCTCAGAGTCCCCGGCTCTGTGCCACTTACCCGGAAATATTTCTCAAAGAGGACTTTGGAGGCGTTGAAGGTGCCCATGGTGTCGATGTCTATCACTGTCTTGAAGGCGTTGAAGGACAGGGCACTGGCTGGGCACAGGAAGTTCCCTGCAGCACCTGAACCAGAGGAACAGGCAAAACAGGGCTGGGACAGATGTCAGGGCCCTTCTGTGACAGGGAGGGTGAGGAACAATATCTGCATGCAGGAGAGCAGCACATGGAGACAGCCCTGCTAAGGGATAAACTGGTGGCTCTGGGTGCCCAGCAGCACAGCCAGCACGAGAGGAGCAGGGATGATCCACACCTAGACAAACAGGGATGGCCATGTACCACACACAGATCTCTGCTTCCTCTGTGCCCCCAGGAAAACACCCTGGCCAGCAGCGAGCCCAAAGCCTGCCCTCTGCAGGCTCACCATTAATGAGGATGTCAATCCTCTTGAACTCCTGCAGTGCCTCGTCCACCGCTGCCGCGATGGTCTGGGGCTGCCGGACGTCGATGCACAGGGGCAGGCACTGCTGCCCTGTGGCTGCCACCAGCTTCTTCGAGGCCTGCAAGAACAAAAAGACACTTGAGAGAGCCTGGCTGCACCCTGCTAGCCCTGGGGTAGCCAGGGAAAGCTCCTGCATGGTGCATCCCAGCATGCTGGGCTGGCTGAGCCCAGATACCTGCGTGGGCTGCTGTGGACACAGCACAGCCCAGGCAACATCTCTGCAGGGCAAGTACAAAGGTTGCACCCCAGCAAGGCTCTTTTGGCATGAGCACAGGCACAATCGCCCTTTAGATCCAAAAAGTCAGTGGGCAAAAGGGCAAGGACAGAGAGACGGAGCAGCTCTGCAGCTCAGGGTTTATCACAAGCCACCCCTATGGCTCATTAAGAGTAAGATTTTCCCCAGCAAATTAAGCACAGGGGACACACACAAGCTCAGCAGCAACTCCACGCAACACCCAGAGCTGCTCCAGCTTCTCTTTTGGGCTCTGTGAGAGGTCTTGAGCCCCAACAACATACGGGTGCACAAGCAGCTGGAGTCCTGGACTGCACATTCTGTGGCCTCAGAAGACTCTGGCCCCTGAGGACTAAAGACCTGCTGAGCCAGCTTCTTCTGGCACATGACCCTGAGGGGGTGGGAAATGACAGCCAACCACACCTGCACCGTCCCCTCTGCCCCAAAACACAGGACACCTGTGCAACCCACAAGCCACACAGCCCCTGGCGTCTGCTCCTACTCCACACTGAGCTTTCAGCCCAGCCTTGGGCTCTGCCCTGCTGACAAACCTCCCCCACAGCTCACTTCTGTCTCTCTCCCCCACAAAAAGCCATCACGATCATGGAATAGCCCCCACAAAGCAGGTTCCAGGTGAACGGAGCTGTGCTGGAGGTGCGGTGGGTGCAGCCCCAAACCCACACCCACCGTGCCCAGCACCGCCCGGGGCGGCAGGCTGGCGAGCGCTGGGAGGCACTGGGAAGCCATTCCTCCTGCTGCACTACTCCCAGGGCTCCCGGCTACACCGGGAGAGAGCCGAAGGCTTTCGGGGGCTCGCAGGGTGCCGGAGCCCGGACTCACCTCGGCCACCCGCTGCAGGTTCCTGCTGGCAATGACGGTGCGGCAGCCGTGCCTGCGGGGAAGGGGCAGGTGAGACGGGCCGGGCTCCTCGGCAGCACCTCGGCATCACCGGCAGCTCGGGTGCTCCCTGCAGGAACTGCTGCGGCTCCAGGCCCGCAGCGCGGGAGAGGCAGGGCCCGTCCCCGGAGCCTCCCTGAGGGCTCTGCCGCCCTCGGCCTCACATCCCGGCTCTTCCAGGGCCTGGCAGCGCAGCGGGGAAAGGGACGGGACGGGGGAGAGAGAAGAGAAGAGCAGGGGGTGAAGAGGAGGAAAGTGCGGGAAAAGAAGGGAAGAGGCGGGAAGAGAAGAAGGGAACGGGGGAAAGAAGAAGGGAAGGAGGAGACGGCCCCACCGCAGGCGCTCCCGCACCTCATGAAGATCTCGGCGATGCGGAAGCCGATGCCGGAGCCGCCGCCGGTGATGAAGGCCACCTGGCCCCTGTGGGACAGAGGCACGGTCAGAGCCGGGGCCCGGGGACGCGGCCCCCGCGGGCCCCCCGGAGCGCCGGGACTCACTCGAGCAGGTCGGGGCTGAGCAGGTGCCGGTACTGGGGCAGACACTCGTCCCCGTCCTCGTCCGGGGGCACCTGCGCGGCCATGGCGGCCTCGGCCATGGCGGGGGCGGCGCTGCTCACTGCGCCTGCGCGGGCGCCGCCGCCGTCGCCTGGCAACGTGGGGGGCGCTCCGGGACACAGCGACACCGAGCGGCCACGGCGAGAACTGCAGCGCGGCGCGACCGGAGCCGCCCCGGAGATATCCCAGAGAGATATCCCAGAGAAATCCCAGGGAGAAATCCCAGGGAGAAATCCCAGGGAGAAATCCCAGGGAGATATCCCAGAGAGATATCCCAGAGATATCCGTGAGATATTCCAGAGAGATATCCCAGAGATATCCCAGTGCTGTCCCAGTGCTCCCACTGCTGTCCCCGTTCTGTCCCGGAGCTGTCCCAGTGATATCCACTGTGCCAGTGCTGTCCCGGTGCTTTCCGCAGTGTCCCAGTGGCCCCCGGTGCCACCCAGTGGTGTCTCAGCGCTTCACCGCTCTCAGCAGTGTCCCAGTGCCACCCAGCAGTGTCCCAGCAGTGTCCCGGTGGTTCCCAGTGGCTCCCAGTGTCGCACGGAGCCCGCACTTTTACCGCTCAGACCCCGCCCCGGTCTCTTCCCGTCACCTGCAGCCCCCCAGCACAGCCCAGCTCTTCACAGGGCCCCCCAGTACAGTTCCAGTGCTCCCAGGGACATCCCGGGGGCTTCCTGAGCTTCCCAGTACAGCCTCAGTGTTCCCAGAGCTTCCCAGCGCTATCCCAGTTTCCCAAAGTGCTTCCCAGTACCGATCCAGTGCCCCTCAGGAACAGTCCGTGGACACCCAGAGCTTCTCAGAGTCTCCCAGGGACGTCCCAGTGCCTCACAAAGCTTCCCAGCGCCAAGCAGTTCCTTCCATGGATGTACCAGAGACATCCCAGAGCTTCCCAGTACAGCCCCAGTGTCCTCTGGGGACATCCCAGTACCTCCCAGAGTCTCCCAGTACAGCCCCAGTGCCCTCTGGGGACATGCCTCCCAGTACAGCCCCAGTGCCCTCTGGGGACATCCCAGTGCCTCCCAGAGTCTCCCAGTACAGCCCCAGTGCCCTCTGGGGACATCCCAGTGCCTCCCAGCACTTCCTGGTGACATCCGAGGGAGGAGACTGGAGTCAGAGCTGGATCGCCGGGGTTTATTGGGAGCGAGGATGCCCCCGGACGGGACCGGCCCTAGAGCCCGTAGATGTTGTCCCTGTCCCTGCTGTCCCAGGCCACCAGCTCGTCCCGCTGGAACCAGAAGCCGATCTCCCGCCGGGCCGTCTCCACGGAGTCGCTGGCATGGACCACGTTCCTGCGAGGGGACAGGGATGGGGACCTCGCCACGGCCCTGGGGTCCCGCCCCCGCGGCCCTACCTGGTGACGTGCACGCTGAGGTCCCCGCGGATTGTCCCCACGGCGCTGCTGTCCCCAACCATGGCCCGCGTGCACCGCACCACGTCGTAGCCCTCCCACACCTGCGGGACAGGGACAGATGAGTCCCCCGCGCCCCCGCGTCCCCCGGGACCCCCGGGCTGTCCCCTCACCATGGCCACCACCGGCCCCGAGGTCATGTAGGCGACGAGCGCGGGGTAGAAGGGCTTCAGCCGCAGCTGCTCGTAGTGCTGCTCCACGAGCCTCCGGTCCGCCTGGGGCAGCGGCGGTGACAGTGACACCCGGGCAGTGTCCCCCGGCCACCCCCGCTCCCGCCTCCGGAGCGGCGTCCCCGCGGGCCCGGCTACCTGGAGCAGCTTCAGGGCCACCAGCTTGAAGCCGCGGCGCTCGAAGCGCTGGATGATGTCCCCGAGCAGCCGCCGCTGCAGCGCGTCCGGCTTGGCCACCAGCAGCGTCCTCTCCTGCAGCGCCGCGGGGGCTGCGCGGGGCCACTGTCACCACCGCGGGACACGGGACCCCACCGGACACCGCCACGGTGCCAGCAGGGCCCCGAGCTGTCCCCGCCGCACCACGGCGTGTACTCGGCGCCGAGGCTGCCGATGGGAACCCGCCCCCATCGCTGTCCCCATCCGTGTCCCCATCGCTGTCCCCATCCCTGCTTCCATCGCTGTCCCCATCCCATCCCGGGGCGTGTCCCCTGGTCAAGCTGTGCCTCTCAGGCTGCTGGGGTCCCAGGGGATGTGTCACAAAGCCCTGATGGGTGTTGGGGACATGTCTGTGGCCAGGAAAGAGCCTTTAAGCCAGCCATGCCTGTGCCGTGTCCCTGTGCTGGGGACTGTCCCCTGCCTGGCGCCAGGGCCTTCGCCCCGCCCGGTGACAGCGCTCCGTTGCTGGAGGGGAAAATCGGTGACCGAGGGACGGCAGGGTCCGGTCCCACTGCCACCCGTGGGACGGCAGGGTCCGGTCCCACCGCCACCCGTGGGACGGCAGGGTCTCACCCCGCCGCTGGCCCTGCCGCGGCTGCGCCGCCGGAGGGGACAGAAGCCCCAGGGGACAGTACATCCCGTCCGCTGGAGGAACAGAGGGGACAGGAAGGAGGGAAGGGAGAGGGAGAGAGGAGGAAGGGAGAGGACACTTCACTGCCAGTCCCGGGCTGCGGGGACCTGTCCCGGGCTGCGGGGCCGGGTGGCCCCGGTGCTGGCGGGGACAGAGCCGGACGAACCGAGCCCGTGAGCTCACCCGGGCGCTGCTGAGCACGGCTCGGCTCTGCCAGGGTCCTGCCCTGTCCCTGTCCCTGTCCCCAGCACCGGGGTCTCCCCAGCACCGCCCTGGGAACGCTGAACCCCTTGGGACCTTTAGGGAGCGCCAGCTCCGGCCTCTGCCCCATCCCGGCCCGCGGGGCTGGGGACAGCAGAGCCGGGCACCGACTCCCCGCACAAAGGGGTGACAGGAGCCCGCGAGCCGCCACCCGCCCGGCACGGAGGCACCGGGGACACTGCGAGAGGATGGGGCACCGAGGGGACAGGGTGGGAACAGGAGCTCTGCGGGGCAGCACAAGCAGGGGAGTGGGGACAGGACAGGGATGAGGAAAGGGTCCCATGGGGCAGGACAGGGATGAGGAAAGGGTCCCATGGGGCAGGACAGGGATGAGGAAAGGGTCCCATGGGGCAGGACAGGGAAGGGGCTGAAGGCCCCCAGGGATGGGGAGCGGGTCCTCTGGAGCAGGGGTGGGGACAAGGCCCCCAGCGGCAGGATGAGGGTGGGGACAGGGTGCCCGGGGCAGGACAGGGACGGGGCCGTGTCTCACCGGAGCCGTAGCAGCGGGGGCCCGGGGGGCGCTCAGGCCCGGCTGCCCCCTCGGGAGGCTCCGGGCCAGGCAACGCCCCAGGGAGCCCATGGCGGCCCCGGCGGGTGGGAGCCGGGCTCGATCGGTCTGCGGAGGCTTTAAGGGCCCGGGGACGGGTCAGGATTCCGTCCCTCCCCTTAAAAGCTGCCGCGCCTGCTCGGGCCATCCCGGGACGGAGCATCCTCCCCATCCAGAGCATTCCAGCACGGAGCATCCTGACACGGAACGTCCCGGTTTGGAAGCCCAAGCCCTGCCAGGGTGGGAGCACAGCCCACCCCCACCCCGAGGGGAGCCAGACCCTGCCAGGACCCAAACCTGCCTCGTGCTTTGCCCTCGATTCAGCAGGCAGGGAGAGGCCGGGTCAGCCCATGCCAGGCTGAGCTGGGCAGCGTCCCCCTGAGGGGCACAGACCTGCCCTGGACACAGCAGCTGCTGGGGAAGGGCTGCAAGAACCTGGGGGCAGAGGAAGTGCCCAGGTGGGAGCCCTTTGATCATTTCTCCAAGGCCCATTCCAGACCCCAGTTTGGGAAATCACTCTGTACTGGGCTTCCCTGCACTCGCACACCTCACGGGAGAGCAGCCTGACGGGTTCATGGAAAAGCCTGGCTGCTTGGGGCCTGGCTCCCAACTCTGTGCTGATTTGATGGACTGAGGAGGATCCTGAAAAAACAAGTGAGGGCTGGGCTTGATGCCACTGTCCCTGTTACCACCCTGCCTTCCCAAGGCACAGGGAGTGGGGGGACAGAACCTCTGCCACAGCCTGGGGGGCTCTGGGGACCTGCTGTGCTCAGCACCGTGGCACACACCCCAGTGGCTGCCCACGGGCAAATGGATTCAACAGGCTGTGGAAAAGAGACTTTTCTGGCCCCAAACAAGGGGCTGGGGGAAGGTCCCTCTGCAGGGTGTGCCAGGCTAGGGGGAACGGGACAGAAGGGTGGCAAAGGGGAAAGAGGTTTTAGGACAAGGGGTGACAGACTGGAGGCTGGGCTTCGGCCACCTGGCAGCTGCTGGCATTGACGAAAGGAAAATCTTCTACTTTCACCCTGTGTGAAGCCAAGAAGGAAGCACACGAGCCTGGAGATCTGTGCTGGGATGAAATCCCTTCAGCCCCAAAGGGAGCCACAGCCAGGAAGGGGTGGAGGAGATGGCTGCCAGCTTCCCGTGCCCTCCAGTGCAGCCCAGGGCAGGGCGGAGCTGCTGAGGGTGCCCAGGAGGAGCTCAGGAGCGGGGCCAGGCTGCAGGGCTCTGCACTGGGTGTTCCTGCACCGTTACAGCAGCAACAACAAGGACTCAGTCTCATGTGGAGACAGGGGCACTCCAAGTGCTGTTCCAGGCGTGGCTGGCAGGGAGTCAGGATGGCTGGGCACAACCATCATCCCCTTCCTCCCCTCTTCCTTCACCCCTCTGGAGGCATCTCAGCCCTCACCTGCATGGCCTGGAGCAGGAGAGGCACATCCTGGGCATCTGGGCTCTGCTCCAGGGCAGGGAGCCCGAACATCCAGCTGGAGATGCCTGGATGCAGGGATGGCACAGATCATCCAAAGAGCATCCACCATCTCCCCATGACAAACAGGCACAGGGAAGGGGCTTGTCCAAAAACCGAAACACAGGAACCATGGAGGAAGTGATGCCACACTCCAGCTCACCCCTGACCCCTCCCAGCTGTCCAGGTGCAGCACAGCACAGCCACATCTCCAAACATTCCCAGGAGAACATCTCCAGGAGTGCTCCCTTCCCAGAGCCTGGTGCTGCTCCTGCACTGCAGCTGCCCACTTAACCACAGGGAATTAAGACTGATTCCACAGAATCATGGAGTGGTTTGGGCTGGAAGGGACCTCAAAGCTCATCCCAGCCCATGCCATGGGCAGAGACACCTTCCACTGTCCCAGGCTGCTCCAAGCCCTGTCCAGCCTGGACTTGGGCACTGCCAGGGATGCAGGGGCAGCCACAGCTGCTCTGGGCACCCTGTGCCAGGGCCTCAGCACCCTGCCAGGGAACAATTCCTTCCCAGTATCCCATCCATCCCTGCCCTCATTCAGCCTAAGGCCATTTCCCCTTGTCCTGTCACTCCATGCCTTTGTGAGAAGTTCCTCTCAAATCTAATCTATTAAATATGAAAATTAGGACTGATTTAATACCACTTCCTGACCAGAGACCTCAGGGAAAAGAAATCACTCCCAGGCGCATGAACAGAGATCCACAGGCCCTACACAATCTGCTCCTGCCTGCCTGGTGTCTGGGATTTTACCAGACAGAAGCCATCCCTGGGTCAACTGGGCAGAGGGTGAACTGGGCTCCAGGCTCCCTGGGAACGGGGGATTTCTTCCTGCAGGCACTTCATGATTGATTCAGACACGTGTGCTGGAGGGAACGCATGGATCACCACAACACGCGACAGAAAACACAGGAGGAGAACAATGAGCAGACAACAGAAGAAGCCATCCCTGATCCACGCCTTCCAGGAGCTGCTGGACTTTTTGGGATCCTTACTGGCTGCTCCTCATTCCTGATCCTGGGAAAAGCTGTGGATCACTGCAAAATGACCTAGAGGGAAACTAACCCAACCCCAAGTTATTTAGAACAACAAAGTAAGCACTTTATTCCCATTAAGCATGTTGTTTTAGTATCACAATGGAATGATGAGAAAACGTTTAAAAAAAACCCCAAAAAAAGTCTCTAAATCCCCGCCAACATCGGGGAGGTTTTCAAGGCAATTTAAAAACAAAGGGAGTGACAGAAGTGCCAAACCAGTCCCAACGTCAGGAGACTCCTCCTCCGAGAGCTGGGCGGGGCAGGAAGGTGGAATGACACGAAGGTACGAATGTCTGAAGTGGTCTTTGGCGCTTCTGCCTCGTGTTTGATACGGACATGATCTCTCCAGACACCTCCAGATGCAACAAAGTGCTACAGGAGCAGAGGGAAAGCCCCGGGAGAGGGATTTCCCGACAGTCGGGATGCCCCGGGGTGGGCGTTAAGACACATCCTGCCGGCTCCAGCTGCGGCCTCGGGCTGGGCAGGGGAACTCAGGGGAAGCGGTGGAGCGCGGTGAATCCAGGGCGCGGCCCCGGCCCGGGAGGAGAGGGGGCGGCGGCGAACCGGGACACGGGGCTGTGCCCCGGCAGTCCAGTGCAGTCACTATAACTTCACAGTCCCCGGGGGCAGGCTGTCGTTGCACAGTCTGTAATAGCGCAGGTCGTTCACCAGCCTGTGCACGTTCTGTGTGAACGAGGGCAGGTCCTGCAAGGGAGAGAACAAAAACTGCTGGGAATGGACTCACGACGGCCAGCAGAGAGGCACGGACAGGGGCAGGCACCCAGCGGGTGTTCACACGTGAACAGATCCACCCCGACTCAGGCTGAGCCCAGGGAACTGCAGGTTCGGGGGCAGAGATGGTTCAGAGCTGACTGCAGGGATCCAGGCTCTGCTCCATCTCAGCTTCTCACTGTGCAGGGAGGCCCCAGAGGAATGGTCATGGAATCATGGAATGGTCTGGGTTGGGAAGGGCCTTAAAACTCATCCAGTGCCACCCCTGCCATGGCAGGGACACCTCTCCCTATCCCAGGTAGCTCCAAGCCCCATCCATCCTGCCCTTGGGCACTGCCAGGGATCCAGGGGCAGCCCCAGCTGCTCTGGGCACCCTGTGCCAGGGCCTGCCACCCTGCCAGGGAACAATTCCTAATTCCCAATATCCCATCCAGCCCTGCCCTCTGGCAGTGGAAGCCATTCCCTGTGTCCTGTCCCTCCATCCCTTTGTCCCCAGTCCCTCTGCAGCTCTCCTGGAGCCCCTTTAGGCCCTGGCAGGGGCTCTGAGATCTCCCTGGATCCGTTTCTCCCCCAGCTCTCCCAGCCTGGCTCCATGGCCAGATTCAGCACTAATTCCTCGCTGCCCTCCTGCCAAGGCTCCTGGGTGTCACACACTCCCTAACAAGGGCCAGTATTCCTGAAGAACAGTCACCTTCCGGAGCCAAGCAATTCCCTCAGGGCTCCATTCCTACCCTTACCCTTGGTGTCAAATTCCCACCCCTCCCTCAGGACAGGGAGCACTCAGTGGACAACCCTCAGTAAATGGAAGCCAGAACCTGCTGCTCTGCCATGATATTCCACACGTTTCCTCCCCACACACAAGGGGTTTGCAGGGATTGTGAGCCTTTGCAGGTACTCTGCTGTCCTCACTGTAACCCTCAAACATCTGGCCAGCAGCTGGAGCAAGATTTAGGCAAGGACTGAGCGTCCCACTGGGGAACACATCAGCCTACCCCAGTGAAACCTTCTGCCAGGAAACACCTTCCCTGACTCCCACAGCACCCTGCAGCCTGAGGGGTGATGGCAGCTCTGCCACCTGCACGGAGAGCTCCTTGGCTGGGCACTGCTGAGCACGGAAGTGCAGGGAGCAAAAGGCACCGCCTGCGGAGATTCCCAGCGTGTTCTGGGGTGCATCCTGGCAACACCGCAAGGCTGCGGGCCCTCCTCACCCTGTCCATTTTGAAGTTCCTCCCCAGCACGTTCTTCTGGTTGGAGTCCACGCCGTCGCAGCTGGCCAGGAACTCGGGCAGGAAGGCGGAGTAGAAGCCATCGAAGTCCACCGAGGCCATGTTGTAGGTGGCGATGCCGATCTCCTCCTGCAGCAGGTCGTGGGACTTGTGCACCAGCACCTGCAGCAGCACGTTCACAAACTGGAACAGCATCGTGGTCCTGAAGATCTTCTGCACAGGGAGAGGGACACAGGGTTAGGGGACTTCATTCCTGCCACAGGAGGACAAATCCAGCAAGGACAGAGGAGCCACAGCTTCAGTGGCATCTGCACACTCTGGTGAGCACTGAGATGATTTTCTAGGCCAAGCCAGATCAAAAATGGCCAAAATAAGCTCAATTAGTATCAGTTTGAGAGTAAATGTTGAATTTGGCCACACTTACCTCATGGTTTGGGGCTTCAGAGAGACATCAGAGCCCCTGCCAGGGCCTAAAGGGGCTCCAGGAGAGCTGCAGAGGGACTGGGGACAAGGGATGGAGGGACAGGACACAGGGAATGGCTTCCACTGCCAGAGGGCAGGGCTGGATGGGATATTGGGAATTAGGAATTGTTCCCTGGCAGGGTGGGCAGGCCCTGGCACAGGGTGCCCAGAGCAGCTGGGGCTGCCCCTGGATCCCTGGCAGTGTCAAAGGCCAGACTGGACAGGGCTTGGAGCTACCTGGGACAGTGGAAGGTGTCCCTGCCCATGGCAGGAGGTTAGAAATAAATCATCTTTACAGTCTCACCCAGCCCAAACCATTCCATGATTGGATGCTCTAACCCAAGATTTAAGCATTGGCAAAGCCACCAGCATCAAGTCCCACTCCAATTCCAGCCAGGTGCTCCCTGCACAGTGCTCTTGGGAGCCAGGGAATGTGGCCAGAGGCCTGAAGTCTGCCCAGGCCCCTGTGAACACAAAGGGCTGCCCTTCAGGTGTGACCACAGATGAGGAACTGCAAGCTCTGCTTTCCCAGGCTGACCAGATTCCCTGGATTCCAGATTTAATCCCCCAAGGCAGCAGCGAAGGGTGGGTTACAGGGCCTGGAAGATGGGTCCATGGAGATGGAGACTCCCAGTGGCAGTGACCTGGGAACAGCAGACACCTGCAGCTGCCCAGGTGGGGATGCTGGAGGCACTCACTGTGCCACCGAGGGTCCCAACTGCTGCTTCCCCAGACACACCTCACTGTCACTGGGTGCTCTCTGCTTTCCCTGCTGTCGGAGCAGGAAACACATCCAGGCTTTGTCTGACTGGAGCTGGGATCCCTCCCATTCCCAGCTCCCAGTATCAGGGGGTGGTAACTCCATTCCAGGCACCCAAAGGCCGTGGCACAGAGCCCCCAAATCCTGACTTGGATTTCCAAGCTAGTTTAAAAGCAGTCCCAGGACAGCTCCCACCTCTTCCCATGCCCAGAGAGCACAGGCTCAGGCAGGACCCACCTTGTGGTACAGCTTCTGCTTGGTGTTCAGTGTCTCCAGGTAGAAGAGGTTCTGCTTGAACAGGTGAATGTCAGGCTGCAGGAAAGACTGACCGAACGCCTGGGAACAAAGCACAGGGGGAGGAAGGGCATGGAGAGCACCACAAGCATCAGAGCTGCCAGCCAAAACAGCATTTTCACCCTGACCCCAGGACAAACCCCCCTGGCAGCCTTGGTGCAGCAAGCTCACAAGAGACAGGCAGTTGTTCAGATCACCTGTGCTGCCAGCAGGTCCATGGGGATGACATTTTGGTGGGAACACGGGCATTTCCCTGCAGAGCAGGCTGAGCTGGCTCTGCTGGGAACAGGCAGGCCAAGCTGGCACTGGAGAGTGCCAGGGATGCTGAGCTCAGCTCCCTGGGCAGCCAGGCTGCTCAGGAAGGGTAGGGCTGCTCCTCACTAAGGCACCACTGCACGGGGGAACAGACCAGGACACAGCCCAGGGCGGGCTCTCAGTCTCAGCCAGGAGCCCAAGCAGATGTCACTGCCCTGATTCAGGATTTGGAGATGGGTCCTGGGAGTCTGTGCAGTGAAGAGCCCAGAACAAAACCTGCTGGAGCCTGAGCTGGCCTGGCAGGGCTGCACAGTGTGTGATCAAACATCTTTTCCACCCTGAACACCTCCAAAACACTGTACAGGAGATGAAGGGGGTGAGGTCAGCTCTCTACGGGGACAGGCAGCAGGATTTTAACAGCTCCTCTTCAAGGCACTGTGAACAGAAGACTTTATTCTCCCACATGACCCATTTATTGTCAAATGGACAAAAATGACCCAGATCCCATCAAGACTGAGCCAGTTCTGCCTTAGATCTCAGGTGGAAATCAGCATGCAAACTATTAATATCCCCCACACAAAGCCCTGGCTGGGGGAACACTTACAGAGCATTAAATGGGAGTTTTGCATCAGAGCAAGAAGAGCCAAGGAGCAAAACAAGCAGTGCAGTATTGTCACCCAGCCTGAACTGAGATTATTACATAAATATCTTCCAGAATGAGGCATTCTAGAGAGGTTGGAAGAGTTACACAGCTACAGGTGAAAGAGATGCTTGGACAGCCTTGCACAGGAACCAGCCTGGGCTTCAGTGACACCAAAAGGTGGCAGGAGAAGGGAAGGCCAGAGAGAAACACGGCCCAGTTTATGTCAGTGCAAGAGCTCCCTCTCCACACGTGCACCACAGAGGACCCAGCTTCTCCAGGCACTCCACCAGGGGGAAACTCCCAAAGTCCTCCCACCTCCATACTAAGGTGATCTAGGAATTGCAAGGGAACTCATCTGTCCAGCTCTGACTGAAGCAACACATGGAATACAGCCTGTTAGTGTCAAAAATTCCAATATCCCAACCTGAGAAGATTGGAGCTGGCTCTGTGCACATTCTGTCCCTGCCTTCCAGGGCCTGAAGGGGCTCCAGGAGAGCTGCAGAGGGACTGGGGACAAGGGATGGAGGGACAGGACACAGGGAATGGCTCCCACTGCCAGAGGGCAGGGATGGGATGGGATATTGGGAAGGAATTGTTCCCTGGGAGGGTGGGCAGGCCCTGGCACAGGGTGCCCAGAGCAGCTGGGGCTGCCCCTGGATCCCTGGCAGTGCCCAAGGGCAGGATGGATGGGGCTTGGAGCAGCCTGGGACAGTGGAAGGTGTCCCTGCCATGGCAGGGGGTGGAATGGGAAGGGCTTTAAGGTCCCTTCAATCCAAACCACTCCATAATTCTCTGTTCCCCAGGGCAAAGCCTGTCAGGTGTTACCCCACTGAACCTTCCCCACCAGGGCTTGTGGTACAGCACTCAACAAGTCCACGGAAAGCAAAAGACACTCAGGAAAACTTCCCAGCCCTGGCAGCTCTCCCCAGTGCCAATCACAACACTCAGAATTAAATGGGTCAGTGGCAGTAATGTGTTTTCATTGCAGGATGAGGCTTGCAAAGAAATAAACATTCATTCCTCATGTCCACATGGATCTGTGCCTTGTGAGCTCAGCAGCTGGGTCACTCCTCAGCAGCTTTTATTCTCAGCAGTTTGTGGAGGCAAAACCTCACTCAGGCTCATCTAAACCCACCACCCACACGTGGGACACTCACAAGAACAAAGACATTGAGGGGCAGGAGGGTGTCCAGGGAGGGGAACAGAGCTGGGAAGGGCCAGGAGCACCAGGAGGAGCTGAGGGAGCTGGGAAGGGGCTCAGCCTGGAGAGAAGGAGGCTCAGGGGGAACCTTGTGGCTCTGCACAACTCCTGACAGGAGGGGACAGCCAAGGGGGGTCGGGCTCTGCTCCAGGGAACAGGGACAGGACAAGGGGAAACGGCCCCAAGCTGTGCTAGGGGAGGTTCAGGTTGGATATTGGGAAAATTCCTTCATGGAAGGGTGGTCAGGCACTGGCACAGCTGCCCAGGGCAGTGGTGGAGTCACCATCCCTGCAGGGATTTAAAAGCCATGTGGATGTGCCCCCTGGGGACATGCTTAATGGTGGCCTTGGCAGTGGTGGGGGAATGACTGGACTCAGTCTCAGAGGGCTTTTCCAACCTTGATGATTGTGTGATTCCATGTTTAGTGCTCCCCTGCAGGACAGGTTCTGGCAGTGGTGGGAAAGGTGAGTTACCTGCATGATGGCACTGAACTGGGCTTCATTCTCCATCTGCTCCTCTGCCACTCCCCTCTGGACACTGGCCAGCACACTGGATTTGAAGAAGTACCTCCAGTTGTGGTGCAGCACCCGGAAGAGCAGCTCAAACAGCTCTGCCTTCACATCAGGGGATGAGCGCTGCCAGGAGAGGGGACAGAGCTCAGGGCAGGCTCCTCTGCTGGGATCCCACCCCACCCCTGGGTCCCACCCACCCAGTGCTTCACAGCCAAGCATCAAAGCACTTCTAAGGGAGCACCAGAGCCAGCAGCTGTAGGATCATGCTGAAAACACATCCCTGACTCTGACTTGTACCTCCTGCTTTGACCACCTCCCTGATTTTAGTGTTTCTTGAAATCCCTGACAAAATCCTCCACCCACCCTGCTTCCAATCCCATTGACTGCTCCCCCACAGGGTGTTTTCCCTCCACACTTGCAGCTCCAGGAAATTCAAAGCTTCACTGCTGCCACTGATACCTTGGGGTTTAAGTTTTTCTGCTCTGCTTTGCCGTGCAGTTTTTATTTTTATATTAAGTGTTACTGGGATCTTTTCACAGGGTGGTGAAGATAAAACAATTCTACTCTAGATGGAGACTCAAAGACAATTTCTTCAAACTTCAGGCCCAAAGCATAAACAATGTGAAAAGAGGAGGGTGGGCAAGCAAGCAAGGAGGATGAAACTTCATCATTTGAAGCTACTAATTGGACAGCTGGCTCCTGTATGCAAAGGGACTAAAACTTATAAAAATGTAAGATCTTGTGACCAAGCTCTTTTGCTTCCATCTTGGAGCCTCCCAGGCAGAGCCACGACTGTGGAAGATGGGTCCATGGAGATGGAGACTCCCAGTGGCAGTGACCTGGGAACAGCAGACACCTGCAGCTGCCCAGGTGGGGATGCTGGAGGCACTCACTGTGCCACCGAGGGTCCCAACTGCTGCTTCCCCAGACACACCTCACTGTCACTGGGTGCTCTCTGCTTTCCCTGCTGTCGGAGCAGGGAACACATCCAGGCTTTGTCCGACTGGAGCTGGGATCCCTCCCATTCCCAGCTCCCAGTATCAGGGGGGTGGTAACTCCATTCCAAGCACCCAAAGGCCGTGGCACAGAGCCCCCAAATCCTGACTTGGATTTCCAAGGTAGTTTAAAAGCAGTCCCAGGACAGCTCCCACCTCTTCCCATGCCCAGAGAGCACAGGCTCAGGCAGGACCTGAGCTTTGGTACTGCCAATAAACACCCACTTTATTCCTCTTAATTCCATCTAGCCTCTGTTCCAGCTCCTTAAGGCATCACCACCCCATCCCCCCAGCAATGCCTTCCCTCCCCTGCCCTGCCCTGGGAGCCAGATACCTCTGCAATGATGGGATACACCTGCTCCATGCACAGGGAGATCACACTGGGCAGGAAGGGCTTGAACACCTGGCCTGGCTCCTGCACCACCACCTGCAGGATCTTCAGGAACTTCTCCACCACCCGGCAGCCCGTGCTGCCCTCGTGGAGGATGCTCTCTGCCAGCTGCTCCCTGGGATACAAACAGGCATTAGGAACATTCCCAGGGATCCAAAGGCTCACCTGGTTTACTGGAAAACAGGAGACGCCTCTGAAATTCTCCATCAATACTGGCCAAGTACATGAAGGCACAGAAGGGAGGGAGGTTGTGACTGAGGGTTGACAGACACCCGTCCCCAACAAAAGGTGAGTGAGGGGACGCTCTCAGACCTTGGGCAGGAGCTAAGAGGGAATGTGAGAGTCCAGTTCAACACCCCACACAGCCAAAAAGTCTGTGGGAGAGCTGGGATTGCACAATGGCAACTATGACTGATGGGCATGCACTGAGTCTCTCCAGACTTGGAAGTGTTTTCCCCAGATTCAGCCCTGGGATGTGACAAAAGTTTGGCCACAAAGGCTGGAAACAGCCCACTTTAGGGACAGGGACCAGCTGGCTGAGCAGCTCCGCAGATAAACCATCCTGAGGGGTAAGAAAGAAGTGACCAGGCAGTACCTGGTAAACATGTTCAGGAAGGTCTGTATGATCTGCTCAGTGAAAGGCACTCCCATCTGCACCCTGAGGCCTTGGAACAGGGTGAGGAAGAAGCTCAGCATCTCATCTGTCACATCTAAGAGAGGAGGAAAGCAACAAGAACATGTTAAGGAAACATCTAAATTAAGGAAACATCAATAAGTCTTTTATGTTTAAGTCTGAAGTTTGCTCCTCCTGTTCAGGGAATCCCATTTACTCTTGGGAATTTACCAACAGGTTTGTCTGAGAAACTGAAACCATCAGCGGGTTCCTACAGGGCTTCAAGACTGTTCATCCCTTTCCAAAACCTGCCAGGGATGACCAGCACAGGCAGCACCCAACCCCTCAGAACAACCAAACTGCTGCCAGCAAGGCCTCAGTGTGCTTAGAGCGCTGGGACAAAGCTCAGGGGCAGCTCCAGGCCTATCTCCAGTGCTCACTGCTCACACAGGGTTAACAGGAAACACCAGGAAATCCAAAACATCCACAGAGCTTGGGGTGTAGGAGACAGAATCCAGCTCGGTTTTTTGGCAGGAACTGAGAAGATCCTTGTATCTTCAGAAGGGAGCACGTGGTGGTGCAGTGGGCTGGCCAGCACCCAGCTGATCCTTCACTCACCACAGTAAAGACTGGATAACCAGGATAACCAGGCTGGAGCTGCTCAACTCCTCCCTCATCACACAGCCTTTGACAGCCAATCCATTGCAATTGATGAGGCTGCCAGCCTGTTCTGAACACAACAGCTCCTTGGAGTCACAGCACCTTTGCTGCTGCCATGGATCCTCTGCATTTCACTGCTTTTGTGTCCCCTCAACCCCCACCACCGAGAAAATCCCACACAGCTCCAAGGGGAACAGGAAGAAGCACCTGATGTGACACAAAATGCAAGCTGCTGGCCAGCAGGCCGCCAAGTGACAGTCCTGGTTCCACCTCAGGGAAAGAAACCCCCAAATCCCACATATCATTTGACCCAATCTGATGACAACTATTCCTCTTAATGGCAAATACAGCCTGAAAGAGTATTTTAAATCTTGTTTTTTTTTGCTCAGAACCAGCTCCTCTTTGAAAGTGTGACAATCCTGCCTGGATCCTGGCTGGCAGGGATGTCCCTTCAGCCCAGCTCTCCCAGCACACCCAGGCACAGCAAACCCACACACTCCACACCCACACCACAGCTCTGTGCTGCTGCTCTGGGTGTCACCAGGAGCTCAGAAAGCTACTCACAGCATGACCCCTGGCCTGAGGTTATACCTGACTGATGAATGAAAGCTGGGAAGAGGGCTAGTGAGACCTGCACGGATTCTTGCAGCGACTGATAACAGATCTGCCGGGACTTGGTGGATTCTCCAGAGACACTTTCTACAATGTCTTCCAGAACGCTCAGTGTCTGGTGGATGATCACTTTGGCTGCAAAACAAGAGGAGTGATGCTTCTTGCATGTGCCAGAACTGCTCACAAGAGGAAGAGAAATTAAGCTCACACACAGAGTAATTAAAACAACTGATGTGCGACACTGCAGATTTCTGAATTATTTCTAAAGTGATCCTCAATGAAAAAAAACCAAAAATCAACCCAAACCAGGCCCAAAGCATATACAGCAGTTTCCCTGCACCCCTGCCAAGAGTTTCCTTGCATTCCTCCTATATAAACAAACACTCTCCAGTACTTCCCAAGGAAGAAATTCTTATTTTCCCCCTTCACTTTTTACAACCATTATCTTTGTTAATGCTGCTTCCAGCCAGTATTTCTAATACTACGTAAGAGGCTGTTCAGTATTCCCAATGCAATCCTTACTATTTAAACTTTTATCCCAACCCTGATCCCACCTTCCTTAGCAAGACAGCACTCTAATGGAAGAGTTTACAGGCAACCTGGGATGACAGTGCCCTGTACAGGGCAGAAAAGCCTCTAAAAACAGAAAGAAAACTCAACCCGCTCCTTCCCCACCCTCCCCATATGCGAAACAGTTTCTCAGCCAAAATAATCACTGTCAAATCAGCTTAATGACACTCGCCAGCACAGCAGGAGTGAGCAGGACACTGGTACTTACTGTCCTCCAGCTGCACCTTCCTCTGGGGCAGGCTGGCCGTGGCCTTGAGCTGGCGGTAGTCGCGGGTGAGGGCGGACACGAGGCTGGCGTGGTTGGTGGAGCGCACAGCCCACTGCTGCTCGCTCTCGGGCAGGTTGGGCCAGGGCAGCAGCAGCACGTTGGACAGGGCCCTGCACACCAGCACCTGGGCCTGGGAGGGACAGCAAGCACAGCCACAGCACGGTTTGGGTGGGAAGAGTGGTGGAATGGCTTGGGTGGGAAGGGAGGGTAAACTCATCGTGTTCTGCCTCTGCTTTGCGCATCTCTGATGTGTGGGGTGAGCTCTGCAGAGCTGCTCGGACGCTGAGGATGGATTGCAGCTCCCAAAACACCCACGCAGGTGGGTATCAACCCTGAGCTCCTGCTACCCACAATGAGAGGTGGGAGCAGAAAGCCAGCCACAAGCGCCCAGACAGCACCAGGTTTGGACTGACAGCGAAACCGTTGAATCGTGGAATGGTTTGGGTTGAAGGGACCTTAAATGTCACAAACTTCCAACCCTCTGCCCCAGGCAGGGACACCTTCCACCAGACCAGGCTGCTCCAAGTCCAGCCTGGCCTTGGACACTTCTAGGGATGGGGCAGCCACAACTTCTCTGGGCGACATTAATCAAAGAGACAAAGTTTTAACTTTTTTCCCCGAGTTAATTTTTGCTAGAGCACAAGCCTGGAGTGAAGTGATATTTTATGGCTGTCCAAGACACCAGCAGTGCTCACTGTTCAACAGCAGAACACGAGCCCAAGTGAAAACTACCAGCCCTGCAAAGACAGTGAGAAGCAAAGCTCCAGGATTTAAGGCCTGAAAGCAGCTCCCAGCCCTGTCAGCCCTTCCCTGCAGCAGTAAATCTCTGGTGTTTATAGAAACAAAGATGATTTTACTTTCATTACTCCTTGTCTGGTTTACATGCTGGGCTTCTGCACTTGTGCAGCACTTTGCCAGCACACAACACAACCATATCCCAGCACTGTGGCTTTTCAGTGCTATAAATGGAATACATTTCTATTATTTACATTGCTTCTGCAATATAAATACTCGAGTTTCACAAAAAACTTTTTGCGTAGGTCAGAATCAATGTGTCTGTACTGTGAAGATGATGCAGGACTGGGGATGGTATCAATAAATGAGAAAAGAATCAGATTTAAGAGGTGCAATTGTGTTTCTTCCTTGTGCTGTTCCTCAAAATAGATCATTAATTACATACAGTATCACTGTAATGTGTGGATATCCACAATATAGAGATGGTTGCTGATTTTTGAGGTTATCCCTCACCACCTGAGGCACATCTTCCCAAGGGCACCTGGTTTCCATGTGGGACAGCTCTGGGCCAACTGACCTTGTCGGGGAGGCGCTGGGCAGAGGTGTCAGTGATCCTGTTGAACACCTTCTGCACGGCTGGGATGCTGATCAGGAACACCGGGCGCACCGTGGTGGCCAGGGACACCAGCAGGTGGCACGCAGAGAGCAGCAGCTTCTCCTGCACCTGAGACAGACAGGGGTGGTCAGGCTGCCCGGTTCCACCAGCACACACAGCCAGGGCCAGCTCACTGAGCTGCCAGGACCTGGGGGTGCAGCCAGGGAGGTCGGGCTCTGCTCCCAGGGAACAGGGACAGGATGAGAGGAAACGGCCTCCAGTGGTCTCAGCCTCCAGGGAAAGTTTAGATTGGATTTTGGGAAAAGCTCTTCATGGAAAGGGTGGTGAGGCAGAGGGTGCTCAAGGCAGTGTGGAGTCCCCATCCCTGGAGGGATTTAAGAGCTGTGTGGATGTGGCATTTTTAGTGGTGGCCTTGGCAGTACTGGAGAAATGGTTGGACTTGATCTTAGACAGCTTTTCCTAAACAATATTATGATTTATTTGTCAATCAGAGCATAGCCGAGTTCCCTTAATACCGTGAGAGAGAGAGACAGAGAGAGAGAGAGACTTCCCTGCTTTCAAGCCATAAAATCATTAGACTGAGTTCAAAAGCCTTTAAGTTACTTATGCTTGTATTAGCCTGACCTGCAGTGCTGTTAGGACACTTCCCATGGCTCTGGGACACAGCCCAGCTCCCAGCCCACCCCCGAGCCCCCAGAGGGGCAGTACCTTGGAGCTGATGAGGGGGGTGATGGCCTCCAGTGCTGTGGACACCAGGGAGATGAACTGCTCGGGGTTCTGCCGGTGCACCTCGCTGTAGAACTGGGCCAGCCAGTGAGCGTAGGCCTGCAGGGCTGCCAGGGACTGGGCGTGCCTGGGGAAAGCAGGGGACACAGTGAGCAGTGTAACAGGACACACGAGTGGTGTTTCAGGCAAATCTGGCAGCAGGGTTTGTAAGAGATCCTTACTCTGTTTTGGTTTTGGTTCTGGACCCGCCAAGGCAAAGGTGCAAATTGATAAAGCCAAGTTATCACCAATTGGTACCTGACTGTAGCCACAGCTGATAATCACACTTCTGCCAGGTGAGGGTTGAGTCAGGGTGTTTCAGTGCCCCCCAAGTGTGGGACAGTGCTGCTTTCTCAGGCAAGCATCAGAAAATGAATCACAGGTTTCTTCAGGGACAGGGAAAAGGGTGAACCCTTGCTGACAGATCATGGGAAACACCTTCCCAATTATTATAAATCAGAAAAACCATTACAACAACATCACCTGCACTAATTTCAGTGCCATTAACTTGGGACTAATAGGAGAAATCCCATTAGCTATACAATGATACGGTGAAATCTGGAGGGGGTCTTCAAGGAGCTGCTGAAGGTGCAATTACAAACCAGAACAAGTGTTCAAACCTTAAATTCTGCTCACAGAGCTCCAGCTGGCAGGGAACAGGTTTGCGTGCATGGCCTCAGCAAGGGAGGGTCCCTAAAAGTCTGTCACAGAGGGAGGTGATCTGTGACCAGCAGCACCAAGATTTCACACTCAATGGCAGTGCCTGGGTGGCAATTGTTTGTCCCAGAAATGGCTTGCACAGCTGCAAGGGTTACGTTTGTCTTGGAAGACAAGGATTTGAAACCCTCAGCTGGGAAAAACCTCTTTTACTTGAGCCACAGATCTGACTTTGGTAGCAAAAAATCCATCAACTGGATTTATAAATAAACTACACGGTACACAGTGGATACATTTCTTTAAAATATCACTGTTGTAACACTTATTTCCTCATTAATTACCCTGCTTTTACAGCCACTGGCACAGGACACAATCCCAGTTTGCTCTCAGAGCTGATTTAAGGGGCATTTTTCCTTCTCAGCACAAACATGTTTTCCCCTAAATGACCTGGGTACTTCCATTAGAGGAAAGACTGGTCCAAAATGCTGGCAGCAGCCTTGACTTTTATCAGCTGAAAAAGGTGCTTTCCTGGGGAGCTGCCAAGAGCTGGAGAGGCTGTTTCCCAGAGGATCTGCCAAGGAGGGGTCTGAGCAGCAGATCCAAGCCTTGCCCACCCCGTGAGTGCCCAGTTTGGTGCAGCCCACACTCACACATCGATGAGGTCAGGTTTCAGCACGGAGGGAACGGCGGTTTCGATGTTGTACAGTTTGATTTGGGATCCATACAACGTCACTTTTACCAACCTGGAGATGCAAACACACATGGCAGTGCAAAGGGATTGTACAAATCTGCTCCAGCACCCGAGCTAGTGCAGCTCTTCCCCAGTCTGGATGGATATTTAGCTAATACACAAATGAGATTTTGACCATTGAGCTTAAAATAATTCAGAGTCCACTGCTTGGGGTAAAATGGAACAAGTCAGATGCTCCTGCACAGAAATGAAAACACAAAACCTGAGTAAAGGCCTGAAATTCTGCCATTTGTAACTATGTGCTAATTAAATATCTTGGAGAGGAAGAATAAAACATCTGCCCCTTCAGCTTTCACAGATCTTTTCATTTAAGAGAAGAATCATGGAAACATTGAGGTTGGAAAAGGCCTTGAAGATCACAAAGTCCAACCATCAAAGGAGGTTCTGGTGATTTAGTTTTGAAAGACACAATTCTAATCAAACTCTGTGTTATTTCATTGCCTCACAAATGCAGATGCTGGAACACAAATCCCTCAATGTTTTCAAGTGACTGAGTTTACCTCATTCCACCCCTGCCATGGCAGGGACACCTTCCACTGTCCCAGGCTGCTCCAAGCCCCGTTCTTGGACACTGCCAGGGATCCAGGGGCAGCCCCAGCTGCTCTGGGCACCCTGTGCCAGGGCCTCTTCACCCTTACAGGGAACAATTCCTTCCCAACATCCCATCCATCCCTGCCCTCTGGCAGTGGGAAGCCATGCCCCCCATCCTGGCACTCCAGGCCCTTGGAAATGGTCTCTCCCCATGACGGCTCCTTTAGCTACTGGAAGGGGTAATCAGGTCACCCCTGAGCTCTTTCTTTTCCAGTCTGAACCAATCCCAATTCTCTCAGCCTGGCTCCAGAGCAGAGGGGCTCCAGCCCTTGGAGCAGCACTGTGGCCTCCTCTGGACTCTCTCCAGCATCTGCACATCCTTTCCTTCCTGTGCTGGGCCCCAGGGCCGGAGGCAGCTCTGAGGTGGGGTCTCACCTGAGCAGAGGGCCAGGGGCAGAACCCCAAGCCACGCTGCTCACACCAGGGGCTCAGCCCAGCACACACTTTACAATTCACATTCTGCCCATCCCACTCCTTACATCTCCATCTCCTCAGGCCAGGGGGAGGCAGAGTGAAGCCCTGTTTGTCCCTGTGCCTGCAGAGTGGCCGTGGCTGTATGTGGGAATTGGAAAGGTAGACATTTTCACAGACTCAAGATGGTTTGATTTACAGCCTTAGAAATCTAGATTGATGTGAAAGCAAGGTACACAGACACTGAACAGAAAAATCATAAACTTATGTTTCTATAGCTGTAAGTAAGAATATTCCTTAAGTAAGTAAGAAACTGTATTAGATAAGATAATGAAAGGTTTTATAGTATAGTAATGTAGTCATGTGATTGTATGGAATAAGCTGAGAGTTTAGATGTTATAATAGAGACACCTTATTGGGCAAAAGCACCCACATTAATAACGTGGATACTGTAGTAGAAAGAAGTGAAGGCGACAGGTCAGAAAAGCTAAACATACTCTGTGACTGTCCCTTGCATTAGAGAGCTCTACACTGTCTGGCAACAAAGATCTTGGGACCATCTTAGACTGTGGCCAACCGCTTGCTGCCTTATAAACCTCAGGGCCTTTGAGATGCTGTTATGTAAGCAACAAGCCCTCCTCAGTCTGATGCTGGTCCCGTCCCCCGCAGCCACAGCCGCACCCACCTCTCCACCACGGTGAGCGCGTCGTTGAACCTGGCGGCGAACACGTCGCCCGTGAAGTACTCGGCCAGGCGGCCCACGGCCTGCAGCAGCGAGCTCAGGTCCCTCAGCGAGCAGTGCAGCCTTCTGCAGTCGTTCTCTGCTGTGATGTTCAGCCTGTGACCTGCAGGGACACCACAGCCCCTCAGCAACACAGCCACAAAGCAGAGCTTCTCTAACAGCTGCCCCCAGAGCTGGAAGCTCCTGCTCGCGCAAGGGGAGAGCCCCGCAGCTCTGTGACTGATCCCTGCAGCAGCTGGGGATGGGAAACCTGGTGACAAAGTGACAGGAAACGCCGAGTTTGTTCTAATTCCATTGTGAAACTAGCTCTGGGTCACAGGCCAGATGGCAGCACTGGCCCAGGCACGGCAGCACTCGAGCTTAGAAAGGAAGCTCAGATCTTCTGACAACGCTTCAAGGGCTGATCAAGATGTCAACAACTATTTCAGCCTTTCACACCTTAATTTCCTTCTGTATGGTGTTAATTCCTCCACAAACAGGAGCCTTTCTTTTTTTCTGCTGCCATCAGAAGCATTCCCTGCTCTGGAGAAGGTGGTTTTCCACATGGAAAAGGTGGTTTTCCACATGGAAAAGGTGGTTTTCCACACTCCCTCTGCCGGCTGCAGTTCCAGTGATCCAGCAGCAGATTTTGGACAGAGAATTTGTGACTTCACTTCTGATGTGAGCTGTGTTGTGCACTCCCATGTTTCTCGGGTACAAGAAACAATCTGCTAATGAGGTTTTCCAGCCCCACACAATCCTCCTGCTGCTGCTCAGGTGTGGACACCTGGGCTCAAACATTCCAGAGCTTCTACTAAAAAAGCAAATATGTTCTGCAACATCACCTTTTGAAGAAAATCATATTTTATTTCCACTGACTGCATCTAATCTCAGATCAAGCTTTCAGCAGCAACCTCTCCATTTTGTGCCATCAATACAAACACACAATCCTGTGCCACGTGCTCTGGGATGAGCAGGGAATTTGGATCAGAGGCTCACTCTGGTCCCTTCCAGACCCATTCCGGGATTCTGTACCACCACCCAGGGCTCAATCCAGAGCTGCATCCAAGCTGCTGCTGCTGATCCAGCCCCCAGGACAGCTTCTAACACAGGCTGGTGCCACAGCACTAAACCTCTACACATTGCTTATCCTAGGGCTGAAATGATCCTAAAACTGGGAATGTTTTGTTCTAGCACTGGCTATACAACAGTCAGCATTCTGCCATGTCCAGCAGTGTTGGAGATGTGACAGATTCCTCTCCTGGTCACACCAGGGAATTTCAGTCTTACCTTAAACTACAGCCTCCCCTCAGGCAGATCTCACCACTGCTGCTTCCCCTGTTTCTCAGGAAGGAGCTGTAGTATTTGGTGCTGCACACCTGCTCTGAACACCTCTGGTATCTTCATTTCAAATACCAGAACAAGGGAAGAACCAAGCCAAGAGTAAATCATAATATGAGATTTCTGTCTGCTGCTGGAGTTTAACTACTGAGCCATGAGACACCACACAGGTTTGGATCAAGTGAGTACAGAAAAAACAACACAAAGCAGGTCTGCAGTGGTTCTGCAGTGATGAAAGAGGGAGGAGCACAGTGTTAGAGGGTGGTTATTACCTGTTCCTGAAGTGACCACGAACTGCTGGAGCCCCAGATACACTTCCAGGTTATCCTGCAGAACGGGAAACTGGAAGAGAGAAGAACTGATTGTGATCCTGGGGCTTGGCAGACAGTAACTCCCAATGACTGCTCTGCCAGAGCAGAGTGCTCTCATTTCTCCCCAATGCCTTCACACAGACATTTGGAAGAAGGGCAGGTTGGGCTTTGGGCTGCTCCTGCATCCCACAGCTTCCCAGGTCCTGACAGCTGTCAGGAAAACAAAGATCACTTCCCTGAAGGCACTCCCCTGTGGCAGCTCTCCTTTGCCTCTAACCCCAGCAATCAGCCTGACAAGACAATGGTCTGACAGGGCAAGTGAGGGCACAGCCAGGAATACACAGCTGGAGGCACAACCCAGGCCAAGGAGCAGAGGAGTGGCAGAGTCTGAAGTGCAGGAGGGTCTGTGCTCACCCACCTCACCGGCAAGCATCACCTTCTCAAAAGGTCATCCTTAAAAATCTCCCAAAATATTATGCAACCAGAAAGTTGAGTTCAGTGCCTCTACCAGGGTACAGAAGAGAAGCAGTGCAGCACTCTGCCAGCAAGCTGTCGGCTGCAGCAGTGAAATTCCATGGGGAAAACAGCCAAAGGAATAAACACCACAGTCCTCATGTACCCCGGTGTGGGAGCAGAGTGTCAGCCCAGCTCCATCACTCAGCAGTGACAGCAAACATGCCAGGTCCTGCTCATTCTTCAGCTAAAGAATCTTTCTCAACCCTTTCAGCCTGGCACAGCTCTATTTAATTTCTGTTGGGGAAAATGGCTGAAATTGGTGGTTGGTTCTATGGAAGTTCTATGCTGGCCCATCAGCAGAAGGAGCTGCAGCCTTTCCTTGCCCAGCATGGGATGGAGTCATGGCAGCTGCTGTCCACTGCTTTAATTATTTGCCACTGCTAAAACCCCTAAACTAACCACTGCACCCACCAGCCCTGCAGCCACTGGGAAAAGCACTGGGAACTGCTGGAGAGCCTCCCACATTCCCCAGTCCCCCAGGAGGAACAATGCAGGGCTCAGGATCCCTACCCGGCTTCCAACATGCTGTGCCTAATTTACAGTGGAGTGTCTTTGCATAACTGCCTGAGGGGAGTTTAAAAAACCACAGAGCCTTCCTCAAGTGAATGTGTTACTCCAAGGAAGCCACATGCTCTGCTCCATCTGATCCATCTGCTCCCGGGAACACTGCTCTGCTCCTTGGTGCCTCCCGCTGACTCACAGCAAAGCTGCACAGCAGCCTCTGCTTTGTTCCCTCCTTCTAGTGACAGGCTTCTGCTCCCCTGCTTAAAGAAAAACAGCAACTGCAAAGGCACTTCAGGTCAGGCATCTTCTGCCTCTGCAGCAGCCCAGTTTTCTCTGCTTCTTGGGAATAAGTTCTGAGGTCGAGGTGTGCAGTGTTCCCAGCAGCATTAATGCACTTGCTGAGATCCCACTGCTGTTATTTCCCTTCCTCCTCACCCAGCAAAACCCCACCTGGAGTGCTCTGAATTCTGGGCCACACTTCCATCCACAAGATCTCCTCCTCAAAATTGTTAGGATGCTACAAGCCTAGACAATTTTACACCACCAAAGGCAGTGACAGCAGCTGAAGAGAAGCACTTACCCAGATCAGATCTGCTTCCCAATAGTCCAAGGCCTCTCTCCAGCATTTTTATCTAGCCTTTACTTAAAATAAAGACTCCACTCTCTTTAAAGCCCTAATAATGACACTTATCTGCCCAATTCCCAGCCCTGCCTCTGAGATAAAGGCCAAGACAAACAGCCTAGAGGGGTTGCTGCCAAATGTTTACACTTTGAGAGGTGGGAATTTCTAAAGAGTGTCCACCCAGCTGGACTTAGACACTGAACCACTCTCTTCAAAACACACCACGAAATGCAATGAAGCCAAAGAAACAATTCTTTCTCTTCAATTTCTGATCTCCCCTTGCCAAGTTTTGCATCCAACCCCAAATTTCCTTTTTTTTTGGCATTGAGGCGTCTGTCAAAAAAATCTGCAGCAGTTGGTGCTGATTCCACGTGGCACTTTGGCCGGGGGCAAGACTTACGAGTGTGGAGAAGGCGTGAGTTGGCAGCAGCTCCATGACTTTGGCCACCACTTCCAAGCTCTGGCGCAAGTACCGCTGCCACTCCGTCTGCTGCTGCAAACAGAAGGACACTGGGGTGAGCACTGCCCTTCCCAGGGTCCCTAAAGCTCTGTGTTCCCCTGGGAAGGGAGGGACAGGAGGGGGAACCCCGCCCAAACAGGACCTTAGAGAATTGTAACTTGCACACTCCACTGGAACTCATTTTCATACAGAATTCGTTCTGTTTTCATACAGAATTGATAAAACCGGGGGGACAGTGCAGGAGAAGGGAGGGGAAAGAGTGACAAGAACTTGATAGGTGAATTAAACAATTAAATTAAATTTAAAGGTGAATTAAGCAATTATTTTAACAGTAAAAGACTCTTTCCATGCTCAGCTACACAGGTGACTGAGAAAGAAGCTGCCCGTTACCATCACAGCCCAAACCTGCCATTAATAGGAGAGGGTGAAAATGGAGCAAGAAACACACACAGCAACATGAGCAACGGAATCAACAGCATCATGTCCTGACTTCATCTTGTCCTTAAATAATGAGCTAAAACCCTTTTCAAGTTTTATACCAAAAGCTTGAAGTTTTGGAAGTATCACCATTTGCCACCCCGTTTCAGAAGGATAAGGACAACTTCACCAGGACTGCTCTAGATAATTTATACCCTTATTTGTGACATAATTAGCACCATGGAAAGGCATCCAAACACCAATATGGTCTTTACAGGGGTATGGCAGCTAATTATCCAGATGCCACAAGCGTCAAATGAATCCAGAAAATAATTTATTTTGCTTATGAAGTGGTGCTGCTATCAAGCTCAGAGGCTGTGATGTGACCAGCCCTCAACACCCCAGAATTTAAAAATCTGTCTGATGCCATTTGTGATAAAATTCACTCTGCTCCTTCCCCCACCCTCTTGTGACAGCTGACCTGCCCTTCCAGGGCTCTGGCCCCACCCTCTTTGGCCACCACTCCACTTTGACATTTATCAGCTTCAAGGTGATTTTTATCAATACCAACTTAGGAGAAATAAGCTTAAACACAGGCACCAACAAGACACAGCTTCAAGCTTTTGCTTCCGAGATATTTTAGCATTTAAATTCCCAAGTGACCAGCAAATGAATCCCAAACTAATTAAACACTTTAAATTCCAAAGGTGTTTAGACATGGACATCTAACACCTCTGACAATTAGAACACAAGGATCTAAATTTTTCCCCCAATAAAAACCAAGTTAAACCCAAAGGTTACATCTCCAGTGTGACTTTTGGTGAAAAGCATCTGAAGCTGTTTTACAGTTCAAACCCCACAGAAGGGAGGGGAGAAGCTGCTTAGCCCATACTCCCAAGTGCAAGCTCTGGAAAAGCCACTCTAGGTGTCAGCAGTGCAGGGGCTCACGGGTGGCCCTGTCCTGTCCTGTCCAGCTTACATCATCATCCAGGGTCTCGTCATCCAGCTCCTCCAGCTGTGCCTGGTTATACCTGAACTGGATCCGGTTCAACACCTCTGTCAGCAACAGAACCAAGGCATCTTCGTACCTGCAGCCACCAGGGAGACACACACAGAGTTGGGAAAAACCCTTCCAGCAAGAGAAATCTAAAACAGAGCAGTTACACCAAGCAGCTCCTGGGATTCAAGGTATCAACTCATTTCAGGTCACAAGGTAGCTGTAAGGAAACAGCCTTGGCAGTACCCAATATCCCTCTGCCTGTGGCAGGAAAAGGTAGGATTGTCAGCAATAGAAACAGCCCCGGAGTTCAAAATAGGAAAAGCAGGAGCAGCTTGCCAGGAACAACACCAGGTGTCCACAAACAGGAGGCACCGAGAGCCTCTTGCAGCCTGGGCTGTCCTCAGCAGCCTCTGCTGCTCTGCTCCGGGCACTGCACGAGGAGCAGAGGAGCCAGGGCAGCTGTTGCTGCCTTGAGCCTGTCTGGGCTGCTGTCTCCTTCCCCACACTGAAATTCAGGCCCTTCTCCCCTGAAACAAAGGCAGCCCCTTTTCTGCTTGCACTGTAACATGTCACTGAAATGTCCCTACACCTCTGGGAGCCAGGGAGCTGGGACAGAGCACACCAGAGAGCCAACACAAATAATGCCAAGCTGCAAACCCAGCAGAGCACCCAACCACTCCTGGTGCCACAACACCAAACTTTAGGGATTTCAAGCAGGGTTAGTCTGATTTCTCCTTGAAAAATCTCCTTCTCAAAACAGCTGGGGTCTCATTAAAAATCATGGTTTTTTCCTAGGGAAAATCAGGCTGGAAAAACAGGCCTTAAAAAAGAGTAACAGACGCAGAGCATGACGCAAGCCAAGTGTCAGATGTGACAGTCAGCTGTGCCACCAGCCAGGCAGCTGCAAGCTCTGGGCAAGGTGGTGTAACCTTGCATTTGGCAACTTCTGCAGTGGTGAAAGTGGCACTGTGTACAAAATGCAAAGTTTCTGAAGCACAGAACAGGAAATGTCCTCTGTGGCCCTGTGGTGTCACCACTCCCAGACTGCCCAGCTCAGGGTTCCCACAGCTCAGGGTGCGCAGAGATGTGGAGATGTCAGAGCTGCCACTGGGGACAAACAGCACAGCCCCAACCAGTCACAAGCTTTATTTTGGATTTTGTAGTCTGACAGACCCAGAGACAGCTTTTGTAAACAATTTTCTCCATCACAAGCTTGAGTGACACCAAGACAACACACACGACATGCACGTTAGGCATGGAGGAGCATGCCTAAGGAGCAAATCATGAAGTTCCAGCCCAAAATCTACTTCTTGAGAAATTCAAACCCCACAGTTCCCATGCTGAAAGGAGGAGCTGTCTGCTCTTCAGTAGTTCCACTTTTCCTTGTGGTTATGATGCCAGGCTGCTTTAAAAAAAACAACTGCTGCTACTCAGGGTGCTCAAGGGAAAGAACCTTCCTTCTGCACTCAGCAGAACTAAACATGGCACAAACCACGGTGCTTTTAAACCTCAAAAACCCAAACAACTCACCAGGATATTCACCAGATTTTTAAAGTGGCAGCAAAGAGACTCTTCTCAAACAAAACCCACCCCTTTCAGGGTCAGCATCTGCCAAGGAAGAGCTGCCAACCAAGGTTGTAACTTACACACAGCAGTAAGCAAGTGCAACTTCTGAGTTCCCGTCTCACCTGTATTTCTCAGAAACACATCCTCTATTTAAAGAGGAAATTTAAAATCCTAATTAAATAAAATTTGTTTCCTAATTCATTAATTAGTTGTATGAGCTGTATGAACACTAAGTAAGCAACTTGTGTTGTAGTTACCTCCTCTAATTTGTGCTAAAATGTTCTCCAGTTCTATTTTAGATTACAAAGCTTCCTTCCTCTGCCTGCAAGGTTCACACACAACATATGTAAGTGCCAATTTGTCTACCCAAACCTGCTCAGCCTGAGTTCTTGTGAATGAGTGTGAAACACTGAGGTTTATGCTTTTTATACTTCATGGTTTTAGAAAAAGAAAAGGACTCAGCCACACAGGAGGCTGCTGTAAGCAGTAGCTTATTTCTCACAGCTCTTCCATGGTGACCACAATGTCTCTTTGCTGCTGTAGGAAAAAATCCTTCCCTGGCAGGGTGGGCAGGCCCTGGCACAGGGTGCCCAGAGCAGCTGGGGCTGCCCCTGGATCCCTGGCAGTGCCCAAGGCCAGGCTGGACGGGGCTTGGAGCAGCCTGGGACAGTGGAAGGTGTCCCTGCCCATGGCAGGGGGTGGAATGAGATGGGCTTTAAGGACCCTCACCCCAGCCCATGCCATGATTCCAGGCTGTGCCACCCTGGCAGCCCCCAGGCCTCACCTGTTGAGCACTGCTTCCTTGTCTGCCAGGCGACTTTTGATTTTGCTGGTCAGATAGTCCAAGAAGAGTGTCCAGATGTCCAAGCAAGAAAAGTAACCTTCATGTGTAGGCTGAAAGACACCAAAATTCCCAATGAGTACCACAAGCTATGGCAAGACGGATTTCATAGAATGAAAACAGAGTTAACATCCACTTCAATCCATGGGAAGAGCTTCTTGCCTTACTGAAACAGTTCTAGGATGTCACTGGAGAGATTCAGAGCTGTCCAAAGATGAACAAGACCTTTTCTACAAGGGCAGGAACCCAGGAATTACAAGGCTGGTCTCAGTGCTAACCCATCTCATGGCTGGCTATGCCAGCTTCCAGCATTCCAGTGCCTAAAGGGGCTCCAGGAGAGCTGCAGAGGGACTGGGGACAAGGGATGGAGGGACAGGACACAGGGAATGGCTTCCCACTGCCAGAGGGCAGGGATGGATGGGATATTGGGAATTAGGAATTGTTCCCTGGGAGGGTGGGCAGGCCCTGGCACAGGGTGCCCAGAGCAGCTGGGGCTGCCCCTGGATCCCTGGCAGTGTCCAAGGCCAGGCTGGACAGGGCTTGGAGCAGCCTGGGACAGTGGAAGGTGTCCCTGCCATGGCAGGGGTGGCACTGGATGGGTTTTAAGGTCCCTTCCAACCCAAATCATTCCATGATTCTGTGATATTATGAAGCTGTCTCCTTGTCATTGTTCCTGTGTAAATGGGGCTGAGTTGCACTGACAGCTTCGACAGCAAGGTAAAACCAACCTAAAGCCACAGGGCTTGGGGGGTTCAATACAAAAACTAAAAGCTACAAGAAAGCCACAGATCGAGGACAAAGAACAAAATCCCCAAACACAAACCAAGCAAGTCTGAGACACTTTTCCACACATTGTCCATTCCAAAGACTAGAAAAAAAATAAAGCAGAAGCAAAGTTAAACATCAGAGAAGCTGTTGTTGTAGGGTGACCACCTGTGACCTCTAAATCCAAGAGCACATGAAGCCATCTCCAAGTCCCCAGCACCACTGGGGAGTGCCAGTAAGACCAGTTAAATTCTCTTTTTTTTTTGGTTGACTGGAGCAAACAAGCTGGCCCTGGATAACAAAACAGACTGGGAAAAACGAGGATGTGGAGCTGTACCTGATGAAAAGTGTATTTGAACAACAGGGCCAGGAATTCAACCACGGGGAACTGGGAGTAGGATTCGATCCTTCGCAGGTGGACGCTCACAAAGAGCCGGAGGAAATCTGTGAACTTCTCAATGTAGCTACAAGGGAAAGGAGAAAGCACTGAGAAAAACCAGCCAAGGTGCCCCAAGGGAAAGCAATTGCACTGAAATAGTGGTAAAAGCCACTCCAAATCTTCTCATTCAAAGCAAAGTTACAATTAAGCATCAGCAGAACAATTAAATATAAAGCCCTGCAACAATTACCTACAGGACGGGCAACCCTTCACTCCATTAACACCTGAAACAGCAGAAAAGACAATCTAGTCAAAAGCAACTTTAATATTCCGACAAATATTGAGTTCAACCAGGCCTGCAAATGAACACAACCCCTTCCACCCTGCAGAAATAATTTGATAGCAAAGGTCAATGTACTGATGGAGACAAGATTAGTGAAATGAACTGTACCCCTGAGGAATTCAGCTGGAAGCAGGAAGTTAATGCAGGAATCAGCAACAGAGGGGTTACATTTACAGGAGGGGGTGGGAGAGCCAGGGAGCTGAGAGCTGGGAAGGAAAATTCCTCCTACAGTGGAGATCAGCCATCCAAGAGTTTCTGAGCTGAGCCCAGGCCTGGGCCTGAATTAGGAAATGAAAGAGAAATCCTCCTGTAAAGCATGGGGCTCCTCAGGGAATGTACAAAGCGTGGCTCCCAAAAGGAGTCTGCCACCAAATCTTCAGGGACTGCAGCACGGGCACCACCTCAGTGCAGCAGGGAGAGCTCTTGGGGGGAAAATGGCAAAGCCCCCAGTGGGGTGAGCTTTTCTTGGGGAACAAACACACCCTGCACAGCACGAGCTTCAGCTCCAGACCCACCTGTGCAGCAAGGGTTAAATACTCCATCACTCACAGGAGGGATGGCAGCACCACACACAGGCAGTGCCAGCCTTCCCTCATGCCCAGAGCTCTGAAATGCATGAAACGACTTCAAGTTTGTATTCTAAATAAAAAGTTTGGCTCAGCAGAGTTTCAGACAGGCATGAGCAGCCTGGTTTTACTCTACCGCCTGCTCTGCACTGCTGCAAACTCTGGGGATTTGAGGTTTTTTTTGGGAGTCCCCACTCTTTCTAACAAGAACTCCCTCACGACCAGCAGCACTGCCAGATGACAGAGCTGCAGCACTGGGGGTTGTTGTGAGCCTTCAAAACCACACACTGCTTTGAACATGCAAAAAAGATGAAGTTCCTTCTTTATTTGGCACTGCCTACATCACAGGAGATCACTGAGCACACCTGAATACAGATCAAACACTTCAAAAATCAAAGCCAGGGGGGAAAAAAATTTAAAAAAAAAGAAGTCTAGACTCAAACATCTCTATCCTTTAAATTTTTGTTTTCTAAACAGGCTCTGACCTGAGACCAGTGAAATTCTTCCTTGGCCCCCAGCCCCTTCTCCACCACTGAGCCATTGCCTGGATCCTTACCAGCCACTTCCCATGTTTTGGGATCTTCAAAGCCAAACAAAATGAAGCAAAAGGCAATCTGAACTTACTCTTCCTGGACTTTCCAAAGTGTTCAGACTGATTTTTAACAGAACAAAAATAACCAGCAGCACAAGAGGAAGGCAAGGAAGGACTCCAGGGCCTGCAGGTTCTGAGCACACCCTTCTACTGAAGGGGCTTTCTTCAGTGCCCCTTTCCTTCAGGATTTTGTTGGTCCAAGCCAGGATGACGCTTCCATGCACTAAGTCCTTCAATTTTGGACACCAAAAGTACAGCTGTGCCCTTAAGTGACAACAGGAAAATCCTCATGGCCTTTTCCACAGAGAAGACAAGGAGAAAAGAAAGCTCCACTCCCCCAGAAGCCAGCTGGACTTTTCCAGTCTCCAGAACAACTTGGTTCCATCCCCATTTCAGACCTCAGCAATGAACAAAGGGCTCTCCCAGCTCCAGACACCAGCAGGCCCTGTGGATAACAGCTCTAAGGAATGGCATGGAATGGCAGCACCACCTCTGCCCAGGCCAGCACAGTTCCACACCCTCCACTGAAGGCTGGCCCCAAAGGCTGCTTCATAGTGTCCATAAAAGAAAGAACAGTTAAAAAGCAGACTGTGGATTTCCAGGAGAGCTTTTCTGAAATCCAGAGGGGAACTCCTGGCTCTCTGTGCCTTGCAGGCAAAGGTGTCCCATTCCCACATGTCTCATTTCTAGGCAGAGAGTGACCCAAGTCAGAGCTAGCAAAAAACGAGCAGCAGAATTCCCTGTGAGTCTGGATTTACCACCCCAAAGTTATGCCTTTATCTAAGGATACTGAAAAGGAGAATTCTGCAGCAGAAACATGCAGGTCCTCTCTACAAATGAACCCACAGCTTTTTACCTAAATGTTTTTTTTTCTCCTGAGTGGAAATTTATTCCCACCCTCGTGTACCCATAGTAAGATACTCAGCACTTTCACACAGTTACAACCTCTCTGCCACTGCCAGCAGCCCTGTGGCAAGAGGCAGCACCAAGTCACCACCCTGCCAACACCCAGGCTTAGCCACTCAACACAACAGCAGGAGGAGTCTCACTTTGTCCCCTACAAGTAGGAATATGTGAGTGGAGCTGTCCCAGGGAACAAAAGGTGGCAGTAACACCCTGGAAAAAGAATACACAGCTTCCCAAGGTGCTGCTGCTTCCCTGCTGCCTCCAGCCGTGCCTGTGCAGAGCCTTGGAAGTGGAGCCATTCACCACTGAACAGAGCTCCCCAAGCTGTGCTTGGTGCTGTTTAAAAATAACTTTAAAAAGCAAAAATAAAGAAGAATAGAAATGGCCATGGCTCCGTGAAGGGTAGGAAGCTTCTGCTCTCCCAAGTCATGACTCACAGGATGTGTCCCCACTCTGTGTGCTTTGGGCAGAGTGGCAGATACTGACCAGAGGGACACAAGGGACACTGCAGTGCCTTTACCTCACGGAGCCTCTTCTGTGCTCTGTGACAACAGCTTCAGCTCTGGTGCCACCTCAGACCTGCAGTCAAACAGCAACGAACGGGGACAGGGGAGGGAAGGGACAGCGAGGGACACAAACCTGGGCCAGCAGCTCCCTCAGCACCGAGCCCTTACCTGGGCACACCTACCTCTCTGCCCGGCTGCCCTGGCTCAGTGCTCTGAAAGAAAGGCCATCAGACACACCATGCAGGACCCCAAACCAAACCCCACAGTCCTTCAGAGGCAGCACGAGGCCCCGAGCCGCTCCTACCTCTCGTCCAGCTCCTCGAGGCGGCTCTTCACCGTGTGCGCGTTGTTCTCCCTGGTGATCTTCTGCAGGAGGTAGAAGGTCTGCTGGAACATGCGGAGCAGGTACTCCTCGAACTCCATGGGCACGCAGTTCTTGGACATGAGCTCGTTGATGCAGGCCATGGCCAGCACGCCCAGGCGGCCCCGCTCCTGGCCCAGCAGCGCGCCGGGGCTGCTGCCGTTGACCGAGGACATTTTGCGGGCGCGCGTGTCGCAGCCGAAGCGCGCGAAGTGGAAGATGGTGGTGAGCAGGGACGGGGTGATGCTCGTGGACAAAGGGATCCAGCTGAAGAGGTGGGCCAGGCACTCCAGTGCCAGGGAGCAGATGTATTCACTGTCTGTGTCCAGGATGGGGATGGGCTGGTTCAGCAGCTTGGCCGCGCTGGGGCTCTGCAAGAGGCTACTCAAGAGGTCCCCTGGGGAGAGAGGGGTATGGTAAAAGCAGGGGGACCCCCGATGCAGGAAATGATTGAAATCTGGCTAAGGCAGACTCCTTTTGGGAACTACACTTTGCACATTCCCTGAGGAGCCCCACGCTTTGGAATGCTGAACCTTGCTTTATTAAAACTATATTATATTCCATTATAGTATACTATAACTATACTACATCATACTTACTTCTAACTCCTGAAAAACTCGTGGCTGTCTGCCAACAGTCCCAACACAGACATGTGGATCTAACTGATCAATGAATCAAAACATCAGCACTAGAATCCAATCAAGCAATCCCTTCAGGTAAATAATCTTCCAACACATTCCACATGTTTAAAAACACAGGAGCAGCAAATGAGATAAGAATTGTTTTGATCATTCTTTTCTTTGCTTCTCTCACAGCTTCTCTCTGTTCAGAGAGCATGTGAATACCACAGAGGGGTGTCAGGCAGGGCATGAACCCCCAGCTGCCCAGCCCAGGGCACGGCCAGGAGCTGGACTTTGAGCATCCTTGTGGATCTCTTCCAACTCAGCACATCCTGTCATTCAGTGGGTCATTTGGCTGAGAGGAACTGGTGATCTCTGTACTTGGGAATTAGCCTCACACAGCCCTTCTGGCCTCACCAGGCAGGGCTCTCATGGTACTTCAGGAAATGCAAGGCCATAGGGTGTATTTTAGGAATTTATTAGAAAATTCTATACCCCCACAAGGCGGAGCACCCTTGATGTAGGCTTGGCACATCTCTGTTACACTGAATATCACAGAGGCTTCTCCTGGCCTGTGACACTTGTGGTGATGTTCCCAGTCACACCAGAAAGCTCACTCAGGCCAGCACCTCTTCCCAGGGACCAAATGCCATGGCAGGCACAGATCACAGCTCCCAGCCACATGACAAAGGCTTCCCAAAAAAGGTGGAATCTGAAAAATTTGACACAGCCTCAGGATTTGTCTTCCATGACCTCCTCCAGCCTCCAACTTAAGCCACAGAAAGTTAATATTTGCAACATCTCGCGACAGAGTTCCACAGCTTCACCACGAAGCTGCTTTGTTTGGGTATGCCAGCTGCTAGTTTCACTTTCTACCCAAACAGGGAACAGAAACAATCTCTGCTTTCACTTTCTTTGTGTCAGTAGGCTTCTAACACAGTTCCTGCCCAGTTTCTTTGACTGAAAGAAGGTTTTGCTTCTGTTGTCACAGGGAAGCCACTCAAACCCCTCCACCACCTTTAGTACCCTTCTACAAAGCCTTCACTGCTCCTCTGCACCTACGGATACTGAAAGAGCAGAACTGCAGCCACCACTCAAGGTGCAGATGAGCCTCAGTTCTGATATCTCAGGTTTTAGCTTTTTATTTTTTCTTATTTTTTTCGATTTTGTGCTGCTTTGGTGTGTGGGTCTGGGTTTCATATAATGGGATAGTAAGGTGAGGGTCAGGGTTTCATATGAGTGGACAGTGAGCTCTCTTCACAGGGTAGGGAGACACAACAATTCCTTCTCTAGCTGGGGACCAAGGACAAATGATCCAGATTTCAGGCCCAAGAGCATAAACAACGTGGGCTGAAGAGAGAAAAACAAGAAGGATGGGACTTCATGGGCTAAAGCTGTAACTGGACAATTAGCTCCAATATCCAAATGGAGCAGAACTTACAAAAATGTGAGATCTTGTGACCAAGCCCTCTTTTGCTTCCATCTTGGAGCTATCCAGGCACAGCCACGGCTGTGGCTCTGGTACTGCCAGGGTGTGGCCTTTGAAGGCTCTTCTAATAAATAACCCCTTTATTCCCCTTAACTCTGTTTAGCCTCTGTTCCAGCTGCTTAAGGCATCAGTTCCACAGAGCAGCACAGCAGGGAATTATTCCTGACTGCTGCTGCTGTGAGCTCTCTGCAGAATGATGTGGAGAAGCTCTGAAGTTAATCCTGCCTAGCCCAGGGTGAACTCACAGCGAGAGGGGACCCCCTGCACTCACCTTTCATGTGCCACCTCTAACCAAGCCACCAACAACCCAGAGACTCCCTTATCTCTGGTGGCCTTTGCTTCCTCAAAAGCTTTTGGAACCCAAGTCAGGCTGCCTTTCCCACAGATGCTGCCCACAACCTCCAGGCTTCCACCTGCTGCAAAACTCCTCACCTGCCCCAAGTTGCTCAATACACATCTCTTCCTGAGTACTTCATCCTTAATAACCTTTCCATCTTTAAAAATCTGGCACTTGCTGGGCTACAGAATGTGAAGTTCCTAGAGAATCTGAGTGATTTTTTATGGAAGTGAAACATCCTGACACCAGCAGTGCCAAAAAAACAGCTATGATTTACTGAGCTACTTCCAACGTACACAAGAGCCTGAGTGATGAACACATCCCTCCTTAATCCTCATTTTTCACCAAGATTGATGTCTTACATCACTAAATTCATAATTCCCTGCCAAGCCTTATCATTGCTTCTTTCTCCTGTGCTCCAGTAACTGAAGGCATCACGTGGCTCTGGCTGAGCAAGACAATCCTGCCCTTCAATCTCAGCACTGAACCCCCTGTGGGGACACTCAGCTGCACAGATGTGTCCAGGTGTATCTTGTGCTTTTACAGAGCCCCTGAAGCTCAGCCAGGCCAAGTGCACCAGGGCTGGGGCAATTCAAACACAAATCCAGGCTGGACAGGGAACAGACTGAGAGCAGCCCTGGGGAAGGATTTGGGGTGTTGAAAGATGAGAGCTGGACCTGCCCTGGCTGTGAGCACCCAGACACCCCCCTGGGCTGGGCTGAGCCCTGGTATGGGCAGCAGGAGGGGGGGATTCTGTCCCCTCAGGTGAGACCCCACCTGCAGAGCTGCCCCAGCCCTGGGGCCAACAGCAGCAGGACCTGGAGCTGCTGGAGAGAGTCCAGGGGAGCCCATGGAGGTGCCCCAAGGGCTGGGAGAGCTGGGGGTGCTCACCTGGAGAGGAGAAGGCTCCAGGGAGACCTCAGAGCCCCTGCCAGGGCCTAAAGGGGCTCCAGGAGAGCTGGAGAGGGACTGGGGACAAGGGATGGAGGGACAGGACACAGGGAATGGCTTCCCACTGCCAGAGGCAGGGCTGGATGGGATATTGGGAATTAGGAATTGTGGTGATGCCCTGGCACAGGGTGCCCAGAGCAGCTGGGGCTGCCCCTGGATCCCTGGCAGTGCCCAAGGCCAGGCTGGACAGGGCTTGGAGCAGCCTGGGACAGTGGAAGGTGTCCCTGCCCATGGCAGGGATGATCTTTAAGGTTCCTTCCAACCCCAGCTACTATTATTTTTTAAACATTCAGTTTAGGCAACTCCCCAAAAATCAATGAGAATTAAAGATTCTCATCTTTTAATCCATCCACAGCAGAAACTCTCAATTACACTCTTGTAACTCACAGCAGCTGGTTGAAGTGCTTTGCACACAGTTAAATCACTGAAGCTCTGAGGTTCAGGGATTTCCAGTGTCTTTGCAAACAGGTGACAAATTCACAGCATCAGCTGCATTCATGCCAAAGCACAAAACTCCCAGTGACAGGCTCTGCAGCAGGAGAGCAGCCACAAACACTCCTGCTACTCATTTGTTTGCCACAGGTGAGGGAATATTCCTGAGGAAGGGATTCATCAGGAAATGTGCTATAAATCATGCAAAAACAACATTTGGAGGCCGAGACTCTTGCTGAGTAAATCCTACACCATGGCAGTAACTCAAATGTTGTCCAGCTTGGGACACTATCAGAGTTGCTTTGCTTAAGTGATATGAGAAATGAGTTTAATGTTGTCTTCGAGTGCTATTTAAAACCCATGCAAGACTTGCAAGTAACCATTTCACTCCACTTCCCTGTGCAAATGAAAAAATAGGAAGCAGAGGTTTTCCAAGTTCCTAAAGAGAGCTGGGCTCTGATGGAAGATATTAAACATTTATGGGCACTCAGGAGCTTGTTCTGCCTCTTGGAACACCTTTAATCTCACCTGAAGGGAAAGAGCAAAGGGTGGTGGCCTCACTTAAGCAATGAAAACATTTAAGAGTTGCCAGTACAAAGGAATTGAGTCTCAGGGAACAAAAAATGAGCAAGCAGTGGATCAGAGGGAAGCACCTGGTGTTCCTTTTGGAAGTGGTGGAATCATCATCTCTGAAAGTGTCCAAAAGCCATGTGGATGTGGCACTTGGGGACATGGTTTAGTGGTGGCTCTGGCAGTGCTGGCTAATGGTTGGACTCAATCTTAAGAGTCTTTCCCAACTTTAGTGATTCTGTGACTTCAAGAAGTGGAAGCACAACCAATTATAACATGGACACAGCAAAGACACAGCACAGAAAAATAAAACTGAGAGAGTTTCACACAAACGAGTTTGCACAGGCAAAACGAAACTTCTAAAGGCACTGCTTGTGTGGTCCTGGTTCTTAGCAATTATCCTGAAAAAACACTGTGAGAAAAGTTTGTTTGTTTTCCCTGAGAGGGGAGAAAGGAAAAGGCCAGCACAGAAGTGCAGCCGACTTCCAGTTTGGGAAATCCGATCCCAAGTCACGAGGTGAGCACACAGGTGGATGAAAGCTGCCTCAGCAAAGCCCCAGGGGATTGAGGGACATCTCCAACAGGCTTCCACGACAGCCAGCCCAGAATTTGTTCCACCAATGCCCTCCCCCAGCACCATTCTTAACAATTGACACCAGAAGCTTTGATCTTTTCTGTAAATATTTCCTGTCCAAACTCTTCCCAGCTACAGCAAAATCCACTCTCCCCCTGCCAACCCAAAGGAACATTTCTTCCCATTAAAGTTTGTAGTTTGTATATAAATATAGAAATATCTTAAGCTCCTCTACAGAAAAGGAGCACTCGAAATGCTGCTCAGACTTCAATGTGAGAGGTTTAGCACTAAGCAAAACACTGCCAACAGCTTATCAGAGGCAGCAGGCTGGAGCTGCCTGCTGCAACCTGGCCACAAGGAAGTCATCTGCAGCTCCCAGGGAACTGCTCAAGGTCCCAGGGACAAGGAAATGTGTGCCAAGGACAAGGACACAGAAATGTGTTCTCCATTTCAGAGGTAACTAAGAGGTAGAGATGTCAATGTGTTAACATCAGATAAGCATTCACACAAAAGTCTAACAGGAATAGATAGAAAACAAACTTCCACAATCACAGAATAGTTTGGGTTGGAAGGGACTTTAAAACCCATTCATGCCATCCCCTGCCAAGGGCAGGGACAGCTTGCAGTATCCCAGGCTGCTCCAAGCCCTGTCCAGCCTGGCACTGGAAACTTCCAGGGCTGGAGCAGCCACAGCTTCTCTGGGCACCCTGTTCCATTTCACAGAGACTTGGCTACCTTTATTTTGCTTTTTCCCAGGTAGGATTCAGTTTTGCTCCACTGGCTTTTATGTGCCAACAGCTGGAATTCAGGGAATGCCAACAGCTGGAATTCAGGGGACAATGCCAACTCCATGCAAGGCCACAGGCTTGGGGCAGAGGGGCTGCAAAGCTGCTCAGTGGAAAAGTGTGCCCAGGTGGGCAAGAGGGCAATGGCACCTGGCCTGGACCAGCACTGGGGTGGCAGCAGGACCAGGGACTGTCCCCTGTGCTAGCACTGCTGAGGCACCTCCAGCCCTGTGTCCAGTGCTGGGCTACTCCCAACACTGAGGGGCTGGAGGGTGTCCAGGGAAGGGAATGGAGCTGGGAAGGGGCTGGAGCACCAGGAGGGGCTGAGGGAGCTGGGGGGGCTCAGCCTGGAGAAAAGGAGGCTCAGGGGGGGCCTTGTGGCTCTGCACAACTCCTGACAGGAGAGGACAGCCAGGGGGGTCGGGCTCTGCTCCCAGGGAACGGGGACAGGACAAGGAAAAATGGCCTCAAGCTGTGCCAGGGGAGGGTCAGGCTGGATATTGGGAAAACTTTTTCATGGAAGGGTGGCCAGGCACTGGCACAGCTGCCCAGGGCAGTGGGGAGTCACCATGCCTGAGAGGATTTAAAAGCCTTGCATATGTGGCAACTGGGGACATGGGTTAGTGGTGGCCTTGGCAGTGATGGAAAAACAGCTGGACTTGATGACTTTAGAGGGCTTTTCCAACCTTAACAATTCCATGATTTTAACTCACTGTCATTAGAGCCTTTTGCACTGAAACTTCAGGAAATTTCTGTCATCTGAGGACAACAAGAAGCTCTGTGGGCACATTTTAATGACATTTGCAGTGGGGTGTCCCCACAGTGCAATTTGTTTCTTTTTGTAGGGTATTCTTTCCAATCAGGAATTTGTTGGCCTGTGAAAAGCTCTGGGAAAGGGTTATTAGGAGAGGTTAGATTAGACAGTAACGGAAGGAATCTGTGCCCGATACTGCAGGTTTAAGTACATGGAAATCCCATCTTGTAGCCTTTCCTTACCACTTTCTCCTGAGGTTGGCGATGGTGGTGGAGTGGCAGCAGTAGCACTGTGCTTATCCCAGATGCTCTCCAAAATACCTGGCCAAAGAGAGACCTTTCAGAAGTGCCTTCTCAAAGACACACCGATCCAACAAACACAGCACAGACTGCAGGAGAACTTTGGCAGAACACAGCTCGAGTGCCTTGGGAGGGACAGAAACACTCCACAACAGCTCTGGGCTCACTAAGAGCAGACAATCTCCATCCCTCTCCATGGAGGGAGCTCAGCAGCTGCTCTGCTGCACCAGCTGGTTCATATTAAGTTGGCCCAAGTGCTGCAGGGCAGAGCTGAGTGCTCACACTGCAGCAGCAGCCACTGCATCACCCCCATTGTGCTCCACGGAGCCCCAGGAGTGGCAGCCCAGCTGTGGGTGCTGAGGGGACAGCCAGCTCAGTGGCACAAGGTGTGACCCGTACCTGTGAGCAGCCCCAGGGGGACAGCCAGCTCAGGGGCACAAGGAGTGACCCGTACCTGTGAGGAGCCCCAGGGGGACAGCCAGCTCAGGGGCACAAGGTGTGACCCGTACCTGTGAGCAGCCCCAGGGGGACACCCAGCTCAGGGGCACAAGGTGTGACCCGTACCTGTGAGCAGCCCCAGGGGGACAGCCAGCTCAGGGGCACAAGGTGTGACCCGTACCCGTAAGCAGCCCCAGGGGGACAGCCAGCTCAGGGGCACAAGGTGTGACCCGTACCTGTGAGCAGCCCCAGGGGGACAGCCAGCTCAGTGGCACAAGGAGTGACCCGTACCTGTGAGGAGCCCCAGGGGGACAGCCAGCTCAGGGGCACAAGGTGTGACCCGTACCTGTGAGCAGCCCCAGGAGTGGCAGCCAGCTCAGGGGCACAAGGTGTGACCCGTACCCGTGAGCAGCCCCAGGAGTGGCAGCCAGCTCAGGGGCACAAGGTGTGACCCGTACCCGTGAGCAGCCCCAGGGGGACAGCCAGCTCAGGGGCACAAGGTGTGACCCATACCTGTGAGCAGCCCCAGGGGGACAGCCAGCTCAGTGGCACAAGGTGTGACCCGTACCCGTGAGGAGCCCCAGGGGGACAGCCAGCTCAGTGGCACAAGGTGTGACCCGTACCTGTGAGCAGCCCCAAAGGGACAGCCAGCTCAGTGGCACAAGGTGTGACCCGTACCTGTGAGCAGCCCCAAAGGGACAGCCAGCTCAGTGGCACAAGGTGTGACCCGTACCTGTGAGCAGCCCCAGGGGGACAGCCAGCTCAGGGGCACAAGGTGTGACCCGTACCCGTGAGCAGCCCCAGGGGGACAGCCAGCTCAGGGGCACAAGGTGTGACCCGTACCTGTGAGCAGCCCCAGCACCGTCTGCACCTGCTCCAGGAGCAGCTTGCGCAGCTCCTCCTTGCGGGCCACGCTCAGGTCCTCGCGGGGACACGCCAGCTCCTCCGACGTGGTTTTCAGCATGATCAGCCCCAGGGGAGTGGTCACAGGAGACTGGATCAGCTGAGGAGCACAGTGATGAGAGCAGTGTGGTGACAACATCCACCGACAGACAGGGATTAGCAGCACTACTCCCAGTCTACAGCAGCTTCAGCGCTGCGGGAACTCCGGCTCCCACAGACACGTTCGACTTCCCCAGACTGAATCTCTGCTGTTGCAACAGCTCGAGCCCCGTGGGAATCCTTGGGGTTTCAGGAGAGCTTTCATAATGTCATTGCACACATTGTGTGTCCCAGCAGTCACAGAACAGCCTGTCCCTTCTGCTTGCTGCATCCCCTGCCCAGCGCCACCTCAGCACAGCAGCTCACAGCTCAGCAAGGTCCCCAAAATTCCCCCCCTTCCCACATGGCCCAAAGGCTGCAGCCCCGAGCAGATGCCACCTGAGGGATCTGACCTCCCCTTGCACCTGCACTGGATCTCAAACTGGAAATTGCATTTCCCCCAAAAAGAGTAACTTCTGCCCCGTGCAGGAACAGGACTGGACAAAAAGCTGACTTGTGCCTTCATCAGCCACAGGGTTATTACAGACATCTTCAAGTGGCACAAAGTTTTGTTTCCAGCTGAAGGACAGCACTGCTCTCCACTGCTGCCCAGACACATCCAAAGTGATTTATGCACTGCTCCCTCTGGGAGAAAAAAGTCCAAAGCCCCTTCCAGTTGCTACAAGTAATCCTTGAAGCCATAATTCTGCAATACAGGCTGACTTTGCTCCTGATGCCCTCACTCTCCAATGGAGGGCCGGGCTGAGTAACACTGCTAAAACCTGAGTTTGGTGAAATATTTGGGGAGAAAATAGCTCATTTAAGAGCTCTTCACCGTGGCTTTTGAAAAGGAAGTCCCAGACACAGGAGTAGATGGCAAAGAACTCAGCGAAACACCCAACTTGTTGGTAAATTGTGAAGGGACTGAAAATCATCTCTCAGGATATTTTCTGACAAACCCAGGGAGTTTTAGCAATACCAGGCACTGGTACCTCAGTCAGGTTAAACAATTTTTAAACCTCTAAAGAAGCAGTACTTTATGTAGAATTACTGGCTCTTCACAATGACAATACAATGTCCCAATTTACCTTTCTTCTCTACCCCTCCAGTGGTTCAGTAAAAGGTTTAGAGACTACTCAGAGTACTGGGATACAATTTAATGCTGAAGAACAAAGAACATGCTGCAAATTATCTCAGAAAAAAGTCCTGAGACAGGGCTCATCTGCAATTCTAACAGCAAATCATTCTGCCCCTGTGCTACTCTGCCTTCTGTCAAGGCCCTGGAATTCAGCATTACTGGTTTTCTTCCACTTTCTCTGAACATTTTAGGAATGCGTCTGCCACATAAATTAATTTATGGAAACATTTCCCTCCACTGCTGAGCTCACAAGGAGAGGCTTAAGGGAAAATAGATTCCTCAAGTGAGCTCTGCAATGCCTTAAGATAACCCCAGAGTGCTAGAAAGGCCAGGAGAGCTCAGGCTGCCTTTCAGTTCACATCCAGGTGAAATGAGAGGCAAAACTCCACATGGACACGGTTATCTGCAAGTATTTCTTGTCAAACTGACAACTGAGGCCAAAACTGCAGCATGTCCCACTCCAGAGCAGTCAGAAAAGTGGTTACACCAGCCAGTGATGAACTCTGCAGCCAAGACAGGATTTTTTTTTCAATTTTGCAATTAATACTAGATCCATTTGCCTTAACAAATAAACTCCTGCCACTGGAGGACTTGGATTTCAGTAACTGCCTTGTGGCTTGGCCGTGGGCTTTGCTGCATTCAAATCATGTAATTATGTCAGCAGAAAAAGCCTGTGCAGCACTTCAGTTTACACTCAGCCTCTTTAAGCCAATTAGAAACAATTTTAAGGGAACTGGAGACAAAATAATCCAACAAAAAGAGGTTTGCACCAGCCTGGTGATGTTCCAGCAGCAGCCTGGCTCAGGATTCCCCGGAAGGATGCTGAGTTGCACCCAGCATTCCAGCTAATGACATGGATTCAGTCAGGATCCCCAGTTCACAGCTGAGCCTCCCTGTAGGAGCCCTCCTGAACACCCCAACAACATCCCATTAGTGACCTTACTGATGAGGTACCAGAGATTCTGGGGTGTCTTTGGCTGTTGGGTGAAAAATCTGCACCAGCCCCATTGAGAAACTGCCCTTTCAGAATCAGTGACTCGTTCATAACTTTACTGACTTCTGTTTTGTTTAAAGAACAACCCATACTCCCTGTATTGTCAAGAACTAGCCCATAATATTTAAAATTCAAAGTGAATTTTGTGGCACAAAATATATGAATATAGTGAATACTTGTGGCACAGTATTGTTCCTTCCTCAAAACACTTTTAACACTGGAGAGAAACATAATATGCAAGAAGTTGAGAGTTAGAACAAAATCAAAAAGGAATTTACAAAGCAACATTTACTATTTGATCTCCATCAAACGGGGGTTTCTTTACCCCTACTCAAGGAAACAAAAAGATGTTTCTAAGGGAAAAGCTGGCTCCATGCAAGGGCAGAGCCCTCACCTGCAGGATGTTGGTGAAGAAGTCGTGGTAGAACATGGGCCAGTCCTGGCGGCAGATGTCCACGATGACTTTGCAGAGCTTGTTCCTGATGAAGTAAGGCAGAGTTTTGTGGTGAGCCAGCAGCAGCTTGGGCAGGCAGCTCCTGATCTCCATCTTGTCCTGGGATGGGACCCCCAGCCACATCTTATTGATCAGGTTCTGCAAAAGCAATGGACATCCCAAATCAGCTCATCTTGGACATGAGAGAAACACTGACAGAACCTGGAATCTCAGACTGGTTTGGGTTGGAAGGGACCTCAAAAATCATCCTGTTGCAACCCCCTGCTGTGGTCAGGGACACCTTCCACTGTCCCAGGCTGCTCCAAGCCCCATCAAACCTGGCCTTGGACACTGCCAGGGATCCAGGGGCAGCCCCAGCTGCTCTGGGCATCCTGTGCCAGGGCCTGCCCACCCTGCCAGGGAACAATTCCTAATTCCCAATATCCCATCCATCCCTGCCCTCTGGGAAGCCATTCCCTGTGTCCTGTCCCTTCATCCCTTGTCCCCAGTCCCTTTTCAGCTCTCCTGGAGCTCCTTCAGGCCCTAGAAGGGACTCCGAGGTCTCCTCAGAGCCTCCTCTTCTCCAGGCTGAACAACATAAAGCAGGGACAGAGCATCTGGCAGAGCTGCTGCACTCATGGCCCAGGACTGGCAGTGCCACAGTGGAGCTGAAGTTACTGGTTTAACTGGTTTTGGGTTAAGCAGAACTATAGCGGCAGGCACAAAACCATTTCCCCCATCACAGGGGGGAAAAAACCCTGTGCACCAAAGGTTTCCCCTCTAAAGGGGTAAGCACAGCCTTGGATGAAGCAGGAAAAGAAAATCAGGGAAGGAGGTTTGGTTTTCCAGGCCTCTGATGCCACCCAGGTCTCCTGAAGCTGAGCTGGGAGGTCACTGGAGCAGGCACTGCCTGTGACAAGGCACCACTGCACAGAAAGCTTTCAGTCCACTTAAAGCCAGACAAAATCCAAAGGAAAGCACAGTCACAAATTGCTTCCCTGCCCCGATCCTATTTAGGGCTCTGGAGCATTAGGAGCTGAATCCCTTGGGATAACCCAGAGAGGAGGCTGAAGGTCTGTGCCCATCTGCAGCACTCAGCCTGCAGAAAGAGAATGCTGGAGATCACAATCACAGCCTGGAAGAAACCTCAAATATCCAAAACTGGAAGATGATGAATGGTCAAAGGAGATGCAATCCTCAGTAGGATGTACTGCACACAGACACCAGCTCCCAGTGCAGAGCTACACAGGGATATTTATACAGAAATTCCTCAAAGAAGTTCGTTTTGGTGTTTCCTAGCAGAGAAAATCCACAAGTACTGCTTGAAAACAATGGCCCAACCAGCTGAGGGTTCCTTGATGCGAGTCCAGAATCCCAATAAAACTGGAAGATGTTTTAGCTTTAACACCCCTCCTTTCATGCCCACTTTGCTCTGTCCTGCTCCTCCACCTGCCAACTGCAGTTTTCTCCCTATAAATGCTTTTGAGAAAATGTTTTCATTTGCAAAAAGCAGGAGGTGAAAACAATTCATCTGGAAGGGGGTGAGTAGGAGGTTTATTCCAAATCCACTGCTACCTTCCTAAGCAGTTTGGGAAGCCCATGTCCTTGGGCAGTTTTGGCAATGATCCTCGTGCTCACTCCCCCCTGACTGATCCAGTAGCCAAGGACAGCTGGGCAAGCTGCAGACTGGGACACACCACGGCTCTGAGGACCAGTTAATGTCCAGCACTGCAGCAGGTAATTTTGGGAATTCAAGCTCCTCATCTCCCAGCTGGGCTGGGGACTCCTGTCCCTCCTTCTGTGCTTGCACGGTGATGTCTTTATTCTGGGCACAATTAGGTTTTTCAATGGTACTTTTTCTCCCTCCAAGGAAGCAGAGGCTCAGTAACCAAACTCCATAAAATATCCTGAGCTGTAGGATCCACACAGGATGATCCCAAGGATCACTGAATCCACCTGCTGGCCCTGCACCATCCCCTGAGCAGGAATAATTCCCATGGCACTTGCCATGATCACCCCTTTGTGAGGGGAAGGTAAAGCAGATTCAGTTTGCAGATGGGGTCCAGACTCCCTCTGCAATCCTTACTAAGTAAAATGAATATTTAAGAGAAAAAATCAACAATGATGTGGATAATTTGTAAAAACATCACAACTTTCAGAGCAGGGTTTTTATCTAAGCATGTATTTTATGCGAAAAGTGGCCCTGTGCAAAGGCTGTAAACCCCTCTGATTTAGGGGCACAGCTCAGAGTGCCCACCCAGCTAAGGACATGACAGAGGCTACAAATGCCCCAGACTGAGGAGTGACATTGACCAAAACTCAGGGACAGACACTGCGCTGGTCACTGAGAAGTCAGTGACACACCAGTGCTGTCCACAGAACGTTTTTGCTTATTCCAGAGGACACAGAGATCAATATCAAGCCTTTTAACCCAAATTTTCCTCTTTAATCACTAGATGAAGAGTGGGATGCAGCTAAGAGAGACCTCACCTCTCCAGCCAGCACAAGTTTTCAGGATGAAGTTCAAGAGCACCTGCCACAACTACAAAATGTCAGAAAAATAAAAGCAGGTTTGCCTTCCCTCTCAGCACTCGAAGCCTGCAGGAGCCAGGAGCAGGTAATCACCCCCATATTTCTGATCATAAAAACAGCATAAAAGCAATAACACCCTTAAAAGCGTCGTGCAGAAACTCAAGCAGCCTCTGAAACTGGAGGTAATTTGTGCTTAGAGATGCCAGGAAATGAATTCTTCAATTTGTGTACAAAGATTCATATTCTCCCACTCTGAGCCTGCCATTAAGCAACCTCTCTAGCAGAGAGCAATAAAAGCATCCTTCATCACTGTACTTACCAGGGATGCCATTTCAGACAAACATCTCCCCCCAAAAAATCGATTGCCAGATAAAACTGCACAGGCAGAGCAGTGGAGGAGCTGAGGCCTCACCTCAAACACTGTCAGGCTGTACATCATCACATAATCATTCCTTGTGCTGGACAAGAAGTACAGGCAGAATCTCCAGGCTCCTATCTGCTGGGCAAAGTTATTTAAAAGCTCCTCTGCAAAAAACATAAAAGTACATAAATTACTTGAAAAAGTACTTCAGTTTTAATTTGACTTTGATATAAAATGTTCCATTAAAGTTCTTTAGCTGTAAACAAAGCCATAACAATGTATAGTGATATCACAGCAACTGAGCGGGGAAGAGACCCTGTGTTCAGGGAATGACTCAACCTGGAGGAGGGCAAAAAATACAATAAAATCACATTCTACAGTGTTTAAAGCAATGTAACCACAGGCTTTAATGAAAACAAAACTGATGTGTCATTTTCGAATCAGTTTTGACATAAATAACTGCAGCAGATAAGAGGTGAATATTAAAACAAATCACACAGCAATTGTATTATGAGCACTGTTATTTTATCTGTAAAAGCTAAATGCTGGGATTTCAGGTCATTGTGAGAGAGTAGGAGCACTTCAGATCAGTGTTCTTAACCCACCTTCTTTTAACACAACTCCAAGAGTTGCTGACTTGGTGAAGTTCAGGGGGTCAGAAACCTCCCTGTATGCTCAGGGAAGGAATTGGTCATCTCTCATGAGGTGACAACGTGACAAAGAGAAAAGCCACAAGGGCTGCTTTACAGGTTAAGCAAGTTTAAGGCTTAATTAATTGTTTTCTTCCCTGCAATGTAAGCAGGAAAATGAGGGATACCTTCTTCCAGAGCACGAGATCACTCTTGGAAAAACCACAACAAAAATCTTGTGCAGTTTATTTTACTGGATTTCAGGGGCAAGTCTTTCATGCTGATCACACTTCTGGCCAGAGATGGTAGATACAACCACAGAATGGTTTGGGTTGGAAGCACCCTAAAGTTTATCCCACCCCACCCCCTGCCATGGGCAGGGACACCTTCCACTGTCCCAGGCTGCTCCAAGCCCCGTCCAGCCTGGCCTTGGGCACTGCCAGGGATCCAGGGGCAGCCCCAGCTGCTCTGGGCACCCTGTGCCAGGGCCTGCCCACCCTCACAGGGAACAATTCCTAATTCCCAATATCCCATCCAGCCCTGCCTCTGGCAGTGGGAAGCCATTCCCTGTGTCCTGTCCCTCCATCCCTTGTCCCCAGTCCCTCTGCAGCTCTCCTGGAGCCCCTTTAGGCCCTGGCAGGGGCTCTGAAGTGTCCCTGGAGCCTTCTCCTCTCCAGGTGAGCACCCCCAGCTCTGCCAGCCTGGCTCCAGAGGGGTCACAGCCCTCAGAGCATCCCTGTGGCTGTCTGGGAATAAAAGGACTCTACCTCTTTACAATCACCAGCAGCTCCTCCAGAGCACCTGACAGGATCTCTGCTGCCCTTCAGGACATACTTAATAACCCCACCCAAAGGGAATTGCTGTTATTCCTGCTCATCATTCCACAAGAACTGGGACAGCCTTGCTTTGCATTCCTAATGCTGAAGGCCGTGCTCCATCTCCAGGCAGAGGCTTCCCAGGACACAAAACCCAACAATGTACAGAGCAACCTCACTGGTTTATCAGACACAGGAACTCCAGCGATGGAAACCTGTCCCACCTGAGCAGGAGAGGGGAAGATGGCAGTTGAGCACAGGCACAGCTGTGTGGAACACCACCAGTCCCCTGTGCGGGGCAGGAGCAGCCCTGGAGGGGCAGGACTCACCTATCTCACGTTTCCTCTCGTTTGTTGTGCAATTGTGGAAAAACTCCGTCATCAGACTCTCCAGAGCCCGCAGCGAGGCCTCCTCTGATGCCTGGGAAGGACATTGAAGGAAAGAGAGGAAACTCATTCCCACTCTGACAAAGGAGGGTGGCATTAGAGCAGCACAGGTGCACCAAAATCCAACACACACAGGATCAGTACAGGACAAGCAACTGGGAGCTCAAACTGCTCACTGGTGAGCAGCTAATTAATTATTAATGGACAATAATATTGTCCATTAATAAGGACCAGAACACAACAGAATTCCTTTATTTTGGTGGCATTCAGGAATTTTAGGGCAATAAATAAATCTCACACAGACAGCAAGTTCAGGTCAAGATGCAGATGTCACTGCTCACTGGTGGCAAGGAACAGCAAGATTTGTCCACTGCAGGTGAAAGCTTTGGACATGAAGGACCATTTGCTCAGCTCCATTAATAAGGACAAGAACACAACAGAATTCCTTTATTTTGGTGGCATTGAGGAATTTTAAGGCAATAAATAATTCTCACAAAGACAGCAAGTTCGGGTCAAGATGTTTTCAGATGTTTAGAAATCTTAACTATCCTATCATGGGAAGCATGAACTTTGAGAGGATTTCTCTTGGACATCAGGAAGAATTTCTTCCCAGAAAGGGTGATAAGATATTGGAATGGGCTGCTTGGGTGGATGGTCGAGTCCCCACCCCTGGAGGTGTCCAAGGAAGGGCTGGAGGGGGCACTCAGTGCTCTGGGCTGGGGACAAGGTGGGGATGGGTCACAGGTTTGACTTGATGATCCTGCAAGTCTCTTCCAACCTCAATCATTCCATGATCCTGTGACCCCTGACACCTCTTCCTGTCTTTGCCTTGGTGCCATCCTGCTGCTCAGGAAGCTTGAAAAAATAAGTAATTTCCAGCACTCTAAAAGCAATATACCAGTACAAACCAATATACCAGTATTCAGCAATGTGATTCAAGAACAGCACCTCCCCCAATTCAGGTTTTATTCTTGGAAATCAATAGTTACAGTTTTAAGTTCTAAAGAAATTATCAAGATTAGCATCCAGCTGTAGTTTTGGAGTGCTCTGGGGTTGGGATGGTTCTATTCTGGCAAGGTAACAGCCTCAGAAACAGTCCTGCTACAGCACTGACCATGCCATGGCTGTGTCCCCAAAGTTTTCAACCCAAGCTATCAATAACAAATGCATCAAGATTCAAGCCCAGACCTTCAAGAACAGCAACAAAGTAAGCATTCAATAAAACTGAAATTTCTGCCTCAAAAAAAAAAAAAAAAAAAACCAAATCAGAAACAAAAGCCGTGCCTGGCAGTCTCCTGCAGAGAAGAGCATGTGAGACATCCAGCAGAAACACTCCAGGCTTCTGCTAATTCCCATTTCCCTGCACAGCAGTTTTCCCAAGGGCCAAGCAGGAGCCTCTCCTCACTGGATTAACCCCCAGGAGCACCAAGAACTCCACAGCAGCTGGAAGTGGATGCTCTGCAGGACACTGAGCATTTCCATTTTCAAAGGAATGCTGAATTCCATCCTACCTTTCCTCTTCCTGCCCTGCTTTTTCCTTTTTCTCTTGCTTTTTAAAGCCCTGCTCTAGAAATCAAGGACTATTTTAGCAGGGGATGTTGGTAGTGGGAAATTGGCTCAAAACAACCAACAACCCAAGCAGAGCAGTCCAATGTTTCCAATCCAATGTTTGCAGCTCAAGTTCCCAGCTTTAATCCATTTCTGCTTAGGCTGCAAACTTCCCTTCAGCCACGGATCAGCCTCCTGCCAGTCACCATTCCCGGGTAACAGCACCTCTGTGGAGAAGAGCCTCACTTTAAAAAGAAATATCTAAGTAGCATCCTTAATGACTTAGGATATGGCCACACTGCCATTTGTGGGAGCTAAGTTGTCCTAAGCTCCTCCCAAGCAGATCCACCATACAAATCCAGTATTTTCCTAAATCCCTGCACTTTCCTTCTCTGCTGCTCAACACAGAGTGAGTCTCACCAGCAGTTTCTGGTGCCAAACCCCCAAAGATGAGTTTCCAATCTCAATTTGATGCAAATTCTTCAAGAGCAGCACTGCTCTCCCACTCCACCTTCTACCATCCAATACCAAGATCACCTCAATCCATGGAAAACTCTCAGCTCTTCACAGGGTGGAAGGGCTCAGATGTCTCTGGATACTTAATTCAGCAATTCTTCTTCAGCAAGAGCAGTTGACATTAGTGCATTTCTCCAAAGATTCAAGATTTATATCCTGCTTTTGGAAATAAATTATGGAGTTCTTATAAATCTTGAGCATCTGCCTTGTCCTCCACTGCCATCAGCACTGAGATTTGGAAGATCCCATTCCTTAGGAACACAGTTAATCTTCCAAAGCAGAACACCACGAGCACGATGTTCAACATGTCAAAAGCAGGAAAAAAAAGAAACCAGAGAGCAGAACATGAGGATTTCATGCAGAAAGCCAAGGCTGGAGAGCACCCAAGGCCATCTTGGGCACAAAGACACAGTGGGGCCTCCAAGATGGTTCTTGCTTGACTTGTGGCTCTTTGGGAGGTCTGGCCAAAGGCAGGTCGAGAAGGAAAAATTGTCTGAGGTAACCAAAGCCCAGCTCAGGATCTCCTTCTAACTCCAGGCTGGACTGACCATGGGCCTGCATTTGCTGATGCCTTTGGGTATTCCTCAAGTTCCCCAAATCCTGGAGGCAGTGGTCGTCCCCCAGCTGTCCAGCAAGGCTCTGATAAGGAGCCACTGAGATAAGGAGGTCACAGGCTGTGCAGAGCAGCAGGGGAAGGGGGCTGCACCTGGACCCAGACACCTGGGAAGTTGATCAGTGAGACTCCAATGAAAGTCCAGCTGTTTGGAGCACCTGGGGCTGTACCTGGGATATCTCCTAGCATCATTCCCACGTTAACATGCAGTTTGCTTTCTTTTAGGGCTCCCTGTTAGCTCTGCAAACAGGAGAAGGACAGGCAGAACCAGCAGTGCTGAGCTCAGGTTCTGGGCTGAAATTCTGGGTCATGCCCAGATTTCATATTCCAAGGTTTTTCAGGGAAAGTGGGGACCATCAGTAATAGATTCTACCCCAGTTTTCCATGTCAGGGCTGGCAGTTTGCCTCACCTCCACGAGGCATCACTAAATCTGCAACCACTCAAACAGAAATACTTCCCACTCTCTTTTAGAAGTCAAACCTGACCCCTCTCACCCCTAGTGCCTCCCAGGGCTGGATCAAACATCAAAAAATACCATTTCTCTCCTTTGCCAGCCATGAGAGGAAAATATATTCAGTTCTCCAAGTCCTGCTCGCAGAGCAGGTAACGTGAGCTTTTCCCCATGCAGAGAAAACTCTGCAGCCCACAAAAAGCAGGGGAGATAAGATGTGCCACGTCACCATCCGCCCCTGCTCCACTGCCTCAACACCACGGCTGAGTTCTGACCCACAGGGAGGGTCCTGGCTGCAAATTCAGCAGATCCTGGGGCCAAAGGTGATGTCCTTGTCACAGCTCCCTTAGGGGAACAAGGCAGTGAGAGGTGAAAGCAAGCAGGGCTAAATCCAGCACAGCCACAGCTGCAGATTCCTGTGTTCCAGCAGCACATCCATACTTTGACCTGGAATTTGGGTCAACACAGCATCTCTGGGAGGTGTGTCACAGGTGACTGTCCCCAGATAGGTGCCTCTAAGTGCTCAGCTGGGTCCACACCCCACAGACAGGGCAAGCAGCAGCTCTGCCCTTCCTGGAACTGTCCCCTCTGATCAGAGCAGGACTTGCTGTGGATCAGGGTGGGAGAGCCACTGTCAGCCTGCGTCCTTCCCATCCCTTTCCCCTCATTAGTTTGCCAAAGGTGTTCCACAGCACTATCAGATGAGGGGTGGAGCTGCTTACTCGCTCCAGTTACCTCTGGACTCCAACCTCTGTGCCCTCCTCCAGCCAGGAAAATGAGCTCCAACAGCTTCTCCTGAGAGAAAATACAAGATTTGCTACCAAGAACCTGCACATCCAACAACATTCTCCATCCACCAAAGCACCACAAGAAGGACCCACCAAGCAGCTGATTTCAGGGCTATCCTCCAGTTACATTTTCAGTTGTATGAGTCATTAACTGATTTCTGCTGATTAAGGGGGAAAAAAATCTGCCAGCCTCCTGCATTTCAGCCTGTTCAATATTGCAGCTGCACCTCAGTGAGGCTCTGGAGAAAAATCTTTGTACCCTGCTGCTGACTCCATCACAAGCTCAGATGTAGACTATGACTAAAGCACTGGGGTAGAACCAGTTACTCATGCAGCTCCAGCAAACACCAGAGCAGCGATCCTTGGGCTGCACTTCACACACTGCACATGCACTTGAAGAGCAGATATAATGCTAATTTTAGTTTGCATATCACCAAACACAACCACAGCCCTTAAAGAAGCACCTGCTCACTGCAAGACACGGAAGTGCTTTCTAAAGCCATTTTCTCCACAAGTGCTTTCATTTAGAGTTCACTTCCCCTTTTTTTTTCCTTTTAATTTCATTTTATGCTCTCTGAAGGGATTTTTCTGTTGAGGGGAAAGATTTTCTCTACTGCTTTGCCATAAAAACACAAGCTGTTAACCTTGTAATGTTTGCCATTAGAGCATCCATCACACAAAAGATGCTCTAAATACAGCAACTGGGGCTAATGACAGCTGAGAGAAGGGTTAGGTCTGTTCACTTTTTCCCTAATGTGTTTGCAAATGGATACCACTCCAAGACAAATTTAAGGCATTCCCTCTCCAGAGCTTTTTTTAGTAAGATGTTAATTGCAGCTGCAATGTTACAGAGGTGACTTCATCCTTCAGGCAGCACCTTCCTGATGTGGAAGGATGGATTTTCCACCACACAAGCTCCCAACGCCTCCTCCAGTGGCAGGGAGGAAAAGCCCAGGCTCTGCTGCACCCCAGGAGTGCTCAGAGCACATCAAGCTCCCCATCTGCATCTCTGCTCTTTATTTACAGCTGGCAGTTGTGCTGGGGAGCTGTTCCCACCCCCTGCACCCATCCTGGTTTGGGTTCTGATGCCCTGCCTGCAGTCCCTGCTCCTGCTGTCGAACACTCCCAGCCCACCCAGCCCTCACACCCTGCACTGACAGCACACACAGATCCCTCTGCAGCTTGCTCACCTTCTGGAGCCTGCCTCTCCATCCCAATGCCAGCCCACCCACCCTCCTCTCCTGCCATTTCCAGTGCAAGACACACAGCCCAGCCTCCTCCCAGCTATCAGGATTCAGATTTTATCACATTTAGCTGTTAACATCACTATCAGCTACGTCTACCAGTTTGTGGGCAGCTCTTCCAGGAGAGGAGGGACTGCAGGGGAGCACACAAGGAGAACCCTGGCTGATGGAAAAATTCCCAGCTGGAATTGCTATATTGCCACCAACAAGCAAGTGCACAGGGTTAAAAAAAAACAAAAAAAAACAGACAAGAAACAAGAAATTTCATCCACAGCACCTGTATAAAATAACTCATCATCACCCTGTCGCTGCTAATTGCAATGTCCCATCCTCTTCCACCTCAGAGCCTTCTGCTGCCAGTGTTTGCAGTTAATTAACAGCACAGTCACACATCTAAAAATACAAACAACCACACTCCAGCTGCTGAATTATCTTCATTCTCTATTATTTACCGTCAAGCCTAACTTTATGATGCACATATGTACAGTGAGTACTAACAACACTAACATCTCCAGGTACTGAGGTAGTAATTTACTCATTGAAGGATTACCAGGGTGTCTTTCAGAGCCTTTCCCTGCCCCAGCCCTAACACAATATGGTAATGAACATGTAAATTAGAAATCACACTCTCAGAAAGCTTGTGGGTCACTTTAAGCCTGCTCACAAAACCCTGGAGAACCCCTGGGACAGCCCAGGGTCACTCGGGGCAGTAAAATTCATGGAAGAAGTACACTATCATTTTTAGCAAGAAAAGCAGAATTATGAAGTGTTCTAAAAAAAGTTGTAAGATACTCAACACATCCTCCAGAAAAGAGAAACACATGCTACAGGGAGGCAGAGCTGGGAGCTCAAAAACAGTGTTACTCATTATATTTAATCCCTTCCACCAAAAATTGCAGAATTTGGGGGTTCACCCTCATTCCAGGGTCTCTCACCAGAGGTTTGACACCAGGAGCCCACAGCATACGTGCTCCCCAGCAGCGCTCTGCTGATGCTATCAGGACAGGGCTCAGCCTTCATTCTCAGTTTCCTTGTTGCACTTCAGAGATGTTTTTGTGGTTTCCAGAACCGAAAGCAGACTGGCCCCCTGTGTGCTCCCAGCACAGCTCAGCTCCTGGGGCCGTGGCACGGCAGCTCTGCCTGCAGAGCTCCCCCCTCTCATCTCAGAGACCACCACTTCAGCACGTCACTAACAACACGGAGACTTTGCAATCTCGTTATAGTAGATTTTCTGCTTCAGCTGTGGGATAAAAGTCACAGATTGCTGTTGCACCTCAAGGCAGCTGGCAGAGGAGCAAAGACACCATGCTCCTCTTCGTGTCCCTGAGGTCCCAAAGCTCAGGGCAGCTCCAGAGCTGCTCAAAGCCCTCCTGCCTGGACAACCCCCGCTTCAGGAACCTGGCTGCACTTCAGGAGTCAGTGTTTAATTTAAATATCACCTAAGGACTCAGCAGGACCACAGGCTGAGCAGAGCTGTGTGGAACAGGCCATGGAGAGCCAGCAGTGCCAACCTGACTTCTGCACCAGAGATCATCTTACCTGGAACCCTGCCTGCTCCACGAGTAATCAGCACCTTTTTCAATACCCAAGGGATCTGATTTCTTAAACCCTCTTGGACAGGCAGATTCACTTAACCAGGCATCAGGTTTGAAGGTTGAACTTTGATTAACAGGCTCAAGTGTCTGAGTCTGATTCTTTCTAACCCAGTAACTCTTAACCCACATAACCAAGCCCAGCAGGCAGCGTGTCCTCCGCCCAGCAGTTCCCAGGAACTCTCTTAGAAACCCAGCAAAGGAATAAAACAATCCCAGCAGGTTGGAAAAAGCAAAGGGTGGTTTAGGCATAGTGCTGTTTCAAGCCATGCTTGCTGAAGAAGAGCCCAAGAGCAATTTCTGAGTCCCTGACACCCAGGAAAGGCAGCTGGTCACATGCTGCTGACTTCCTAATTGATTTCTTGTGGTTTAGCTGCTGGAAAGGGCTCAGAGACACAGCATTTTCCCAAACAAGCAGTTGCTGAAATAACAACACACAGCTGAGAAGTGCAGAAGCACCCGAAGCAGATTGCTCAAGATCAATACCCTGCACATCACCAAAGCACAGCGGGCAGAGGAGGCACTGGAGCCACTTTGTGGACTTGCAACTTAAACCTGACAATCCGGCCACAGCCATCAGAGTTTCCTCAGCAGACACTTGGCTCAGTCAGTTCTCAGCTGTTGGCCACCACTTTTTAAGCCATCAATGATTATAACTTCTCATTTGTGGGTTATCAGCAAATCCAGCCAAACAAAATCTGCTCTTCAGACAGACACAGCTGAGCATCTGCCAAGGGTGCTCGGCTGGGCAGGAGCTGCTTCCAGAAGTGAAAACACTGCAAGGTGACTCTGGTTGTCTTAGATCAGAATTCAGTTCAGAATTCACTTAAACTCTCCCAGGGAAGTCTAGAAACTCACACCTCTGAAGCTGCATTGCTCCTTTCACTTCACACTCTCCCTCTGCTTGGTTTCCCAGGACGCCCCACACTCCAACCCAGCCTGTGACCCCTCGCAGGGAGATCCCATCCTTCCCTGACAGACAGGGCTTGTGCAGGAGCCCCAGGAGCACGGGCACAAGGAACAAATCTCTTCCCTTTTCTCTACGTAAACAAACCAAGCAGGACCACAGGGCTGCCCCAAATGCAGCTTCACTCACTTTGTGAAAACACTTCCTCCAGAGGTTATGGGGAAGTAACCCAACTTCTAACCAGGCAGGTGAAAAAAGATCCCAAGGAGTCTTTTGCAAATGAGTAGGTTGGTGAGGAAAGTATTTGTGAAGGGAATTAAAAAATCCTTATGAAAAGTATTTGTACAAGGCGTTAAGAAAAATGCCCTCATCATCTCACTCCACTGGTGTAGAAACCAAGAGAAGAGCAGCAGTGGCAAATAAACTCACACCGTAACCAGTAGAGCCTTCTGAGCTGAAGTCTGTTTAAAAACCCCACACCTATCACAGGATCATGGAATGGTTTGGCCCAGAAGGACCCTAAAGCCATCCAGTTCCACCACCTGCCACGGTAGGGACAACTTCCACCATCCCAGGCTGCTCCAAGCCCCATCCAATCTGCCCTTGGACACTGCCAGGGATCCAGGGGCAGCCCCAGCTGCTCTGGGCACCCTGTGCCAGGGCCTGCCCACCCTGCCAGGGAACAATTCCTAATTCCCAATATCCCATCCAGTCCCTGTGTCCTGTCCCTCCATCCCTTGTCCCCAGTCCCTCTCCAGCTCTCCTGGAGCCCCTTTAGGCCCTGGAAGGGCTCTGAGGTGTCCCTGGAGCCTTCTCCTCTCCAGGTGAGCACCCCCAGCTCTGCCAGCCTGGCTCCAGCCCTTGGGGCATCTCTGTGGCCTCCTCTGGACTCTCCTCAGGAGCTCCACATCCTTCCTGTGGTTATAATGACTCTTCTTACAGAGAACACCCTTCATGCTCTTATAGGTGAAAATCTGACACTTAAAAATGGCAAACCCTTGTTCCTCCCCACTTGAACAAACGCAGCAGCTCCTTTGACCAGAGAGAAGGCAAGGAAAGATGCCCAAGTGACAGGAGTGGAGAACCAGGCGTGGCTGTGTAGCAGCTCTGAGGAGTCCAAGATGCATGAAGAGATTTTTAAAAACATTTCTCAAAGCCTTCACTGTCAGCAGAGCCACAAATAAACTCTTATTTATCTCAGCCTCCAGACAAGTCCCAATAATACCCAGGGAAGGCTCTGAATCACAGTTGTTTGTAGCCCCAAGTGAAGGAGTCTCTGGAATTATGCACATATGCAGAGCTGGAAATGGGAAGCACCAGGGCAAGCAAAAAAAGAAAGTGAGTGTAAGAAAAAAACAATTATTCAGCATATTTCTTAAAGGGGTACCTCTACTCAGATGCAACTCCAGCTCCAGCAAGCAAATCCTGATGATTTTTCTCCAACTTTCACTTCTGCCTGGCAGGATTAAGCCCATTACCATGGGGAAAAGCTGTCCCAACACCTGGCTACACAAAGTGCAAGGTTTAGGGCAAACTTGGGGCAGGATTATACCTGATCCAATACATTACAGCAGCCAGACCTGATTTCCAAGGAGGTGTGATTATACTACATGAAAATATGGAATTTTCAGGCCCTCACCCCTTGTCAGAGAAAAGAAAAAAAGATTGGGAAACTCTAAATTTCATTCCTGGCAAGAGCATTAAAACTTGTGCTGGGCATTTAAGAGTGTATAATGAAACCACCATGGGAAACACCATAGGAATAACTAAGATTTTTGTTAATTAAAATGTTTTCAAAGGACAGCTCATGCAGGGAGAACATCCAATCCAATTAAAGAAAAACAAGATGTTGACATCTGCAGTGCTGCTGCACTTTGGGGGATTTCACAACTGCCCTTTGCTGCTCATCCCTGCAGCTCTGGGTGTCCCATCCCTGGGGGGGTTCCAGGCTCCCTGCTCCAGGGGGCTCTGCTGGGCCAGTGTGGGGATATTTGTCCTGGGGGACCCGAAGGGTCACCACGACCCAACCAGCTCCATCAAGCACCAGCAGAACAGAGGAAAAAGCAGCTTTTGAAAGCCAAAGCTGTCTTTTCCCCCTGCAGCTTTCCCCAGTCCCAAACCCAGCAGCTCCTGGGATCAGAGGAAGGGCTGGGAGCAGGAACTGCCTCCTGAGCACTGACCTCACACTTCCACATCTGAGACTGCAGGTCAGGGAGCACTTGGTCCTCCTCTTGATTTCCTTCACCCTTGCAAAAAGAAAGCCAAGGAACTGCAGGAAATACAGGTTTATCCCCCACAACCCAAGGGTTAGGGAATGGGATGAGGAACAACAAATGCAGCCGTGCCCAGGAGCTGGTTTTGCTGTATCCTCTCCAGACCCTGATTCTGAACACCAGGGAAACCAGCACCGAGCCAAACTTCCATGGAAGAAACTGCTCCTCATCCCAAACAAAAGGTGAAGTTGCAATGCAGAAGAAACCTGCTCTGTTCTCACTCAATGAAGCAGCAGGGAAGCAGCTGAGCACAACACAGATTTTTCAGGCAAAACATCTCTCCAAAGGCAAAAAAAAAAAACCAAAAACACCCCCTCATTCCCCTCTGGAAAGCTGCATCCAATGCTGGCTTTGGCATCCTGACAAGCCAGCACACAAAACAGATGAGCACACTCCTTTCTCCAAAGAGGGGACAAAAAGGAACCAGGACAATCCCTCTTGGGAAGAACTCCACGCTGCAATTAAAGCCCTAATAAAATATTAAGTCAAAACGCTAAAAATACACACAGAGATCCAGGCACGAGCATGGAGATGCTGGAACAAATAAAAGATAATTTAGAGCTGGAAATGGGAAAAGAAATTGAATTTTGGGCATGATCCACATAGGAGAAGGGTCAGGGAAGATCAGGGAGGGGAAAAAAATAAGGAATTTGTGGTCTTGGTAGAAGAGCCTGGAATAGTTCTGGTGGAGTGAAAGTATCCTGAGTGTAAACAGAAAAGGGAAATATGGATAAAGAAAGGAATCAAATGTGTGTGGAGGGAAGGTAAGATTGGAAAAGAGCTGCTACACCATAAGCTGCAGGAGCTTCTTAGCCCAGGAGAAGCTGCATCATCCCAAAATTCCAGAGGACAGAACCCACAGATAAACCCCAGGGGGTGTCTGGACAAGGAGGAAAGTCCTTGACCATCAGAATCAGTAGGGGAAAAGCCAATTGCTTTTCCTCTACCAAAATATCAAAATTTACATTTTGGTTGGAACAAGGAGGCCTGCAGGGGAGAACAGGCACATGCTGCACACTTCATAAATGCTGGAAATGGGATTCCAAGAATTATTCTATATAAGTGGGAGCCTAAACATTTTATTTGGATAAAACAAAGCAGCAAACACCTTCTTTTCTCTCTCTCAAAGAAGGTTGTCATGTTGACACCTGGGATGCAGGGAGAGAGCCAAGGCAGCAGTGACCCAAATAGAAATATAGTTCCTAAGAGGAAACATCTGCTGTCTGACAGAGGATAATGATTTGGAAGGATTTTAGGGCACATTCTACCAAGCAGGTATCAGCCTATCCACCTCAAAGCTACATTTCCTTCTACTTTGCATACACTAATATATAAATCCAACATTAACAGCAGCTACTGGGTTCCTAAATGACACCACCTAACAATTAATTCACCCAACCGAACCCCAAGTTCTTGGAGTTTTGGGGTATCCATGCACGGAGTGATCTCTGCACAGCACTGAACCCCCTGCCAGATTTTAATGCTTTTCTGCTGAAATAATTACAGCCACCACCACCCATCCATCAGCAACAGCCAGTGGAAATGAGCTTTTCAAGCTCATTTAGTGAAACTGGAGGCTCAACAATTTTGTCTTGATAGCTTTTAGTCCTCCTGCAGCCTACATTTAGCTACCCAGGTCTTTGAAATATGGATGTGTTGGAATTATTATAGGTCCTGAAAGGGATTATGTGCAACCATTCTGCTAAATGAGCTGTTTTCTTCTGAGAAAAAGCTCTGCTTTTGGAGGAAGCATCTGAGCAGAGATCAGCTCTTCTGCTACAGTTCCCACTCCTGGTTCACCTCCAGAGCTACCCAGGCCTTGCTGCAGAGCTGGGAAAGTTCACCAGCATTAATCAGCATCTCCAGTTTGATGGTTTAATAGAGGGGAGATAACTGGGGGGCACACAGAGCCACAATACGACTTGCTGGCCAAAAAAGGAAGCCAGATGTTGGAGCTGAGGCCGGAACTTCCAAGTTCCTACTCTCTGGTTTGAGTCAGAAGGGTTCTACAGAGGGCTTGCTTTTATTTTAACTGCTCATGGAGGGGATGCACTGAGAGCAGACAGGACCTCAGGCTTAGGGGTGTAGTTGTGATGCTGCACCTCAGCTGGCACTGCTGGGGGACAAAGGGAGCGAACAACACCCTCAGCTCCCTCTTCATCCCAAAACCCTGCTGTGAACTGAGCCCACCTGGCCATGTGCCAGCACTTCCTGACAGGGCAGCAGCAGCATCCCCATCTCCACAGCACAGCACCCCTGAGCTCACCTGGAACAGGGACAGCAGCACCCCTGAGCTCACCTGGAACAGGGAGCACAGCACCCCTGAGCTCACCTGGGACAGGCAGCACAGCACCCCTGAGCTCACCTGGGACAGGGACAGCAGCACAGCACCCCTGAGCTCACCTGGGACAGGGACAGCAGCACAGCACCCCTGAGCTCAGCTGGGACAGGGACAGCAGCACAGCACCCCTGAGCTCAGCTGGGACAGGGACAGCAGCACAGCACCCCTGAGCTCACCTGGGACAGGGACAGCAGCACAGCACCCCTGAGCTCACCTGGGACAGGGACAGCAGCACCCCTGAGCTCACCTGGGACAGGGACAGCAGCACAGCCCACACAAGACTCAAGTTTCCCCAGGGTGATGGGACAGCCAGGCCAAGGGGCTCTGCAGGAGCAAGAAGCTGCTGCTCCCTCCTGTCACAATGTCCTGCGTCACCTGCAAAGAGCAGCGGTGGCCCCAAGCAGCTCTGGTCAACAGGCACAGCCTGAGCCAGCCTCAGGGCCACCAGCTCAGCAAGGCTGACACAGAACAAACAGGAGCCGTTCTGGCAATGGAGCAGCAGCTCCTTGGCAACCACGAGCACCAGGATAACCCAGGGCTCACCAGCCTCACCTGGCAGCACAAGCTGCACTCCACACACACTCCACTCCTTCCTGAATGGAAGGCTGCAACCACCACCAGGCAGCTCCAGGCACAAGAAAACAACAGCACTCGCTGCTAAAAAACGGGAAGGTGGGAAGAGAGGCTGTGGAATGGAAGGCAGGATGCTGCTGTGGGAAACTCAGGAGCAGCCAAGCTGCAGCCGCCCACTGCCTGCTCCATTTCAGTGTGCCTCACACAGCACAGGGACACGAGACTCCCTGGAGCTGGGAACTTCCATTGGCTGCTCGCCTGGAGGCCCAGGGACAACCTGGGGGAAGTGGGATTTGTTCTGGAAGAAGCTGGCTGCAGCTCCCCAGCATCTCTGCATCCCAAACCTCACACAGCAGCATTTCCTGGAAGTCCCTGCTCCTGAGCTGTTTTGGTTGCTGACAGGATATAAACCCCACAGAAGTGAAGAATGAATTTCCCAGGAGGCAATCACTGAAACTCCAGCCTCACGTGGGAGGTGTAAATGCAATTCCCAGGTGAGGGGTTTGCTCGGGAGGTCCCGGCTGAGCTCCCAGGTCTTGCAAGAATGTTCATCTTCACCACTGGAAGGAAGAAAGGTGAAGGAAAGACATGGCTAATTTGGACAGAAAATAAATCCCTCCAAGGACAGCTCCATCAACAATATTGACTTTGAACCTGTTCATAAAATCCTCTAAAAGGATCCTAAAAGGTGAGGAGGAAACAATGCAATAATTTGTGGTGTGTGGAAGCAAAGCTTGAAGTTGGATCAGCTCTGTGTGCTCAGAGATGAGCTCCAGGGAAACCCAGCTGGATTTTGCAGTGTCCTGTTTTCCCTACAGAGACACCACAGCACCCACAGCACCTTCCCTTTCCCTCAGGAAGCCCCAGACTGGAGTTTGGGGCCCCAAAACAGTGCACAAGCACTGTTTACACGCACAGCAGGCAGGAGCAGCCCAAGAACCCCCACACAGAGCTCTCTGCAAACACCTCTGAAAGCAAAGAAACACTAAAGCTTCCTCTGAACCCAACTTTTGAGTGGCATAAAGATTTCTGAGCCATGAGTGGCAACTAAGCCCAGCAAACAGGAGTTTGTTCCACAACATTTGCAGTGCCCGACTCACTGTGCATCACTGCATTCCCAGCTTTCTCCCAAAATCCCTGCCCAGTTAATCAAGCTCTAATTCATCCCTGCTCATTACCTTCCACATCAACCCAGCTCAGCCCCACTGAGGAAAACCTGCTCCCAGCAGCCTGCTCTTCTGGAGCAGAGTTTTAATTCTGTTTTATTTGTTCCCTGTGTGCCTTGCAGCAGCTCCTCTTCACACTTTCCCAACTGTTTCCAGGAAGGAGGGTGCTCTAGCAGCAGAACATGCCCATCTGCAGGCTCCAGGGAAATGGGAACAGAAGGAAAATCTTGCCCAGGAGTCACATGATGAGTTACAACAGTAAATGCTGCAGCAGAGCCCAGGGACTGCTGCTCAACTTCCACAGGCAGCCAAACAGTGGATGAAGGGAAAAAAAGAAGAAAACGAGGTGTAATTCGGGAGGATAAGTGTGTGTGTCCACGGGGAAGCGAGAGGAGAATGAAGGAGTCCTTCTGCCAGCTGCACTGCAAAGTGCACACCCTGGCCTGGCAAACCCTGCAAACCCTTTATCCACCTTTCTGAACACGGGCTGGTCACTAAGAATCCACCTCAAAAATCACCCTTTGCCTGAAGCTAAAGCCACAAAGAGCTGGGACACGTGGCAGGCATGTCAGGAGCCCACCCTGAGCAATTTCAGGCTACTGCTATAAAATACTAGCAGTATTCACATATATAAATATTATATTTGTATATATTTTACTGAGAAGACCGTGTCCCACCCCAGCACACCCCACATGGAGCAGCAAAGCCTCTCCAAGGGCCTAATGGAGCTCACCAAAGGGGCTACAGAGATCAAAGTTTCAATAAACACCAGTCATGTACCAGGAGCACATCACACAGTGAGCGATGCGAGTACCTCAGCTCTTGGGTGAAGAAATTCACAACCAGGATCCCAAATTCCGGAAGAAAAGGGGTGCAAAGCCTGATCCAACACCACCAAAAGCAGGTTAAGCTGGAGTGGGGTGAGAACCAGGCCAGGAACTCCAGCCTGAGCTCAGCGGGGCTCTCTGGGGGAGCCAGGGCAGAGAGCGAGGAGCAGGTGAGGGCTGCTGGAAGCATCTCCCCACTCCTGCCCACCTGCAAAGGGCTCGTTCGTGCCTGCCCTCTGTCGCCCCAGGAAATACTGGGATGCAAGGTGGGATCCCAATATTAGGGCACCAGGTCGCCCCGTGGGCAGAGCAAGGGGAAAACAAGGGCAGCAGCTCTGGGAAGGTGGCAGCGAGCAGCACCCTGATGCCCTGGGGGCAATCCCCACCTGCCAGCACCCACACCATCAGAGACCGCTCCGGAGACCTTTCCTCGGGATCTTACCGAGGGGAGGAGAGGCGTGTGCAGATCCCAGCGGGCCGGCCCTGGCCCTGTCCCTGTCCCCGGCTGCCCCGCGGGGACAGCTGAAGGCCGCGGTCTCCAGCACGGAGCAGAATCCAGGTCATTCCCCCGGCTTACCCAAGGCTCCGCTGGAGGCCGTGAGGACAAGCCCACAGCTGGCGCCGCAGAACTGAATCACCAAACGGTTTGGCTGCGAAGGGACCCTGAGGCTCATCCCGTGCCCCCCTGCCACCCTCGGCGGAGCCGGGCTGCGCCCGCCGCGGCGCCCGGCCGGGCCTCGGGCACTGCCGGGGACCGGGGGCAGCCGCGGCCGCTCGGGCACCCGCTCGGCTTTAACGGCACAAAGCCGGAATGCCCAACACCCCCGGGCACCGAGGCTCCCGGGAGCAATCTGAGCCTCCACGGCCTTTCCCACCCTGGCGCTGCGGTGCCTCGGGGCTGCCGCCGCCCCTCGGCCCCCGGTGTCCGGGCCCCGCGGGACAATCCCCGCTTCCTTCCACCCCTCCCGCCCCCCGCTCCCCCAGCTCACCATGGCCGCGGCGGCCCCGGGGCGGCTCTAGGCAGGGCGCCGCGCTCCGCTCATCTCATGGCCGGCGGTGGCCCGGCGGGGCCCCTCCGCCCATGCACCGGCGAGCCCCCGCCGGCCGCGCAGCCACGGGCACCGGAGAGCTGCCGGCACCCAGCCCCCGGGCCTCCCCAAGCGGCGGGACGGGGAGCCCCGGGGCGCCGGGCAGGGCGGCGGGAGGACGGGCGGGAGCGGCGGGCGGCGCGGCGCGGGGCCGGTGTCGGTGCCGGGGCTACGCCAGGCGCATCCCGGGCCCGCCCCGCCCTCCCACCGGAAGCGCTCACCGGCGCCCGCAGCCAATCAGAGCCGAGCGGCGGTTCTGCGCATGCGCACCTTGGCGAGGCGCGCTGCCCGCCGCCATCTTGGAGAAGGGCGCGGCGCTTTGCGGGGCGCTGAGGGAAAGGGCACGCCCGGAGCTGCACCTGGCCCCGCCCCCGAGCACTGCGCATGCGCCGGAAGAGCTTTCCCGCGCGGCAGGAAATGGGAGGTGATTGGGCTGAGAGTGGGTGGGCGTGGCTAGTGAGGGATACGCCCATTGTGGGCGGGGCTTGGATGGGACTGGGATTGGGATTGGGATTGGGATGGGATGGGATGGGACGGGATTGGGATGGGATGGGATGGGATGGGATGGGATGGGATGGGATGGGACGGGATGGGATTGGGATTGGGATTGGGATGGGATGGGATGGGATGGAATGGGATGGGATTGGGATTGGGATTGGGATTGGGATTGGGATTGGGATTGGGATTGGGATTGGGATTGGGATGGGATGGGATGGAATGGGGTTAGGAATAGAGAGGGGGATGGAGCCAGACCTGGGCCAGAGCCTGGACCTGAGCCTGCACCTGGAGCCGGATCTGTCCCTGGATCCGTCCCTGGGCCTCGAGCCCTGCCAGCCCCCAGGGCTGCCCCCTGGCTCCTGCCCCACGAAGAGCTCCCAGGGCTCTGGATGTGGCTCCTGGCTGTGTGCCCGTGTCACTAATTAAGTAATTAAATTAACCAGGCGCGGCAAACCCCAACCCTGCCAGCCCTCCCCAGCAAGGACAGCAAAGCTCCATGGCAGGGAATCCTTTGGCTGCTCCCATGTCCCGGGATTGCCTCAGCCCGGAGCTCCTTGTGGCCATCACTTTCCATTGCCTGAGCTGGCCAGGAGCAAAGACATCAACAGAGCCATTAATCCAGGGGATTCATGTTAGGGAAACTGAAATCCAGGCCCCAGCTGCTGCCTCCCAAAATGAAGGAGCTGGGAACCACTGGTGATATAAGGGTTTCTCTGAGTTAGGTCTTACGAGCTCTTGCAGATCTATATTATATTTGAGATAGCTTAGCTACTTTAGATGGCATAAAATCAGCAGGATGGCTTTTGTGGTAGTGTTGGAAACAGAAAAGTTTTAATAAAAGGCAAAATAATACAGTTTTTTGCAGGAAAAAAAACCTGAACTAAGGTAAGAAGTTCTTACTCTTAGTAAAACACTTCACAAAAGCCATTAGATTCTTTATTCTCTTCTTTTTCTAATAAATTACTAAACAAAATTTTTAACTTCTATCTAATTAGCTATCTTTAAGTTTAAGGTAAAGTCTCTAAAGTCTTATGAAGTGTCTTTTCACCTAATTAAAGAAAAACAAACTTTCAAGCTTTTTTCTTTTTCAAAGAAACAAAAGATAATTTTGTTACTCCATCACCAAAGAGCACATTCCCCCACGCTGGATCTCCAGAGCTGTGAGGCTGACACAGATCAGTGCTCCTCGTGGCTCCCAAATTCCTGTGGCACCTGCAGCCACAAGAGGCGGCTCAGCCTGGTGGCTTAGCAGGCTTTAGAGGGGACAACAGCCCTGTGGGGACATTGCAAAGGCTGGCACTTCCTTGAGAGGATTAGACGCCGGCAGGAGGGGGAAGGAGCCACCTGTGGGGCTGGGCCTGTCCCCAGCTCCACAAGGAGCTTAGGGCCGAGCGCTGCCGTGGGTCTCCAGCAGGATTTTCCGTCACGGAGGATTTTATTTCTACTCTCTCAGCAGAGCACTGACCCCAAGAGCCCCAGTCCTGCTCAATCCCCCGGGGAAAACGCTGCTCCTGGGCCTGGCTGGGGGGTGGAACTGCCCAGGGAGGAGCAGCTGAGGAGACACGGCCTGGATGTGCCTATGGATCGTCCTGGGCACGCCAGGCACGGCCCGGTGCCAAAACTGCCTCTGCACCACCTCCAAACCTCCCCGAGACCTCCAAAATGCCCTACAACACCTTCCAACCCCTCCAGAACCTCTCCAATCCTTCCACAACCCTCCAACCCCTCCAAAACTTCTCCAATTCCTTCAAAACCTCTCGATCACCTCCACAACTCCTTCAACCTCTCCAAAACTTCTCCAATTCCTTCAAAACCTCTCAATCACCTCCACAACTCCTTCAACCTCTCCAAAACTTCTCCAACCCCTCCAAAACCTCCCCATCACCTCCAAAACTTCTCCAGCCCCTCCTCAATCCCTCCAACACTTCCAGAACCTCTCCATCACCTCCAGAACCTCTCCAAAACCCCTGCAATCTTTCCAAAATATCTCCAACCTCTCGAAGACTTCTCCTACATCTTCAAATCCCCTCCAAACCCTCCAAAATCTCTCTGACATCTCCAGTACCTCCCCAAAACCTCTCTGATATTTTCAACCCCTCCAATGCCTCCAAAACTTCTCTGACTACTCCAAAACCCTCCAACACCCTCAAAATGTCTCTGATATCTCCAAAACTCCTCCAAGACCTTCAAAACCCCTTGAGCACCTGCAAAACTCCTCCAGCCTTCCCCAAATCTCTCCAACATCTCTAAAACCTCACTGAAACTTCCCAAATCCCTCCAACACCCTCTGAAATCTGCCCCCTTCAAAATCCCTCGAACACCCCAAGTATCTCCCAACATTTCCAAAATATCTTCAGCATCTCCAAAGCTTCTTCAACACCTCCAAACTTCTGCAAAATTTCCACCACACCCAAAATCTTCTGTTGCCTCCAAAAGCTTCAAGCCCCTCTGACTCCTCCAGAATTTTTGGACACCCCTTCAACACTTCCAAAACCCCTCTGACACCTCCGAAACACCTGCAACCTCTCCAAACCCTCTTCAACATTCCCAACACCTCCAAAATTCTCAAGCACCTTCAAAATATCTCCAAAATCTCCAAAACCCTTCCAAAAACCACTCCAGCATCTCCAGAACCTCTCCAAAATCGCTGCAATATTTCCTATGGCACCAAAACACTCTGATGCCTCCAAGACCTCTCCAACACTCCCAAAATCTCTCCAGCATCTCCAAATCCTCTCCAACACCTCCAGAACTCCTCTGACTTCTCCAAAATTCCTCTGATACCTCCAAACCCCCTCCAAAACTTCCCCAATATTCCAAACACCACCAAAAGCCTCCAGTGCCTCCAAAAGTTCTACAACACTTCCAAAACCATCACACCACCTCCAAAACCTCCCCAACACTTCCGAAACCATCACACCACCTCCAATCTCTGTAACACCTCCAGAACTCCTCTGATTTCTTCAAAACTCTTCTGATACTTCCAAACTTCCCTCCAAAACTTCCCCAACCCCCTCCAAGACTTCCCCAATATTCCCAGCACCACCAAAACATGTCCCGCACTTCCAAAACCACGGCAACACCTCCAAAACCATTACAACCCCTCCAAAACCTCCCCAACACCTCCAAAGCTCCTCTGACTGCTCCAAACCCACTCCAAGACCTCTCCAGCCCCCGGCTGAGCCGAGGGTGTCCGTGTGGGTGCGAGGCTGGAGCTGGCAGCTGGGCAGGGCTCCCATGGGCTCGTTTCCATGGTGCCATTAAAAGGATAATCCCATCACCAGCGTTTGTCATCCCGGCAGGCCTGGGTGCACACACGTGCTCTGAGGAGCTGGGGACAGAGGGGACAGGATCTCCTGAGCCTCCCCAGCCAGGGACCTGCTGCTTCCACCACTGTGGGGTGGAGATGGGCTTTTTTGGGGTCTCTGAAAGCAAAGTGACCCCAGGAGCCTGGGATGAGGAGGGAGGGATGGAGCAGCTGAAGGGAACCTAAAGAAGGAACCTCCTGCCAATTTCCTGCATCCCTACAGGGAGACTTCCCTATCTCACTTGTCCCTGCAAAGGCCAAGGATGTGGAACAGCTTTCAGGGGTGTGAGGCTGAGTTTTGCAATCCTTTGCTTCAGAAAGCAAAGACATCTGTCCCAAGGTAAAGGAATCATAAAATCCCAGAAGGGTTTGGGTTCAAGGGACATTAAAGGCCATTTCATCCCACCCCTGCCGTGGCAGGGACACTTCCACTGTCCCAGGCTGCTCCAAACCCCATCCAACCTGGCCTTGGACACTGCCAGGGATCCAGGGGCAGCCCCAGCTGCTCTGGGCACCCTGTGCCAGGGCCTGCCCACCCTGCCAGGGAACAATTCCTAATTCCCAATATCCCATCCAGCCCTGCCCTCTGGCAGTGGGAAGCCATTCCCTGTGTCCTGGCTCTCCAGGCCCTAATAAAAGGTCTGTGCCCATCTTCCTTCCAGGCCCCCTTTAGACACCTCCAGGTGTCCCCAGTGTCCTTGTGCCTCACACAGGAAACCCCAGGTCTCACATGTCCCTGTCAGGGACCTCCTGTTGCTGCTTATCAGTGAAAAAAAAAAACCAAAGTGGAAATTCCCCATCAGCTTCCAGCATCACTGGAGCTCGAGGAGAAGCCTGTCCTGGGAATGTGGCCATGCCAGGACCCAGGCCTGCTTTTCCCTCTGTTGGAAGTGCCATTTCTCAAAGAAAATCTGCAGTCCCCCAGAGCAGTGGCTGTGCCAGCCCTCGTTTCAGTTTGGGGCTCCTCCATCCCTGAAGAGGGAGCAGCAGTGCTTGGACTGTGCCTGGACCAGCCCCCACGCTGGAGAAGCCATCCACCTTCTCACTGAATTGATTTGGTAACTTTATGTTTTAGAAACACAGAAGGAATGGAAATGCCACGGAGCTGAACAGCTGTTTGGGGAGATGAAGGGAACAGGAATTGTGAAAATGATTTGTTACCACATGGTTTATCTCTCAGTTTTTATTACAAACAGGCATTGAAATGCCTGTTCTCCAAGCCTGCTGCACCGCTCCAGCCTTGATTCCAGCCCCTTCAATCCCACATGCAAATATTCATCTCACTTAATTGCTTTATTCCCATTTTGCAGCATTTGGGTTTTACCCTCAGGGTGAGTCTGAGCCTCACACAGCTGGCTGTGCTTCCCCTCACATCCCTCCCCTCTGCTCCCATCTCCTTTATTGCTCCTGCCACAAACCGAGCTGCAACTCATTGGGAATGCCAAGGAGAAATGAGCATTTTACTGCCCTGCCACCTCACGCAAGGCAATTTGATGAAAAGGGTTAAACTGTGTTTTGTAAGTCCAATAAAGCAGCTTGGAAAAGTTTTGTCCACAAAGCCCCACGGCTCCCCACGGCTCCCAGGTTCCTTGGCAAGGAATTTGCTTATTTAGCAAGCTGTAAAAACCCAGCAGGTAAAAATTCCTGAGTCCAAATTCCTGAGGAAAGTACAAAAGGGGATAATTAATGATATAAACCCAGCAGAGCCTGGGGACAGGGAGCTGTTCCCTGGGATGGGTCTGGGTCCTGCCCCGGTGCTCAGCTGGGCACACTGCTCAGGGTGGCCGGGGTGGGTGAGGGACCTTTGTGGCTTTGTGGCCACTGCTGGTCCTGGCCAGGTGCTCCTGCCATCCCTCTGGGACTACTCTGGGGCTCTGGCACTGACCAAACCCCTGGGAATGGTTTCCCAATTCCCCCTGAAGGGGGGCTGCTCTCAGCCTGGGGCTGAACGAGCCCTTGGGGTCTGGGCAGGTCCCCAAAGGACACGTGGAGGACAGCACAGCAAACCCAGCTCCAGCCAGGCTTTGTGGGTCTGATGGCTTGAGAATATCTGAAATGGAGCCCTGGAAATTCATGCCAGTGTCCCAAGCAGCCGTCCCAGCAGAGGCAGAGGAGCGGCTGGAGGCCAGGGCAGTTCACTGCCTCTGCTCTCTTGCAGGTGGGGAGAAAGGACTCGTTTAGGCTGTGGCTTCTTTTGAACCCACACCAAGTTCAGTCTGTCCCAGCCTTCTTCCCAGACCTCAAATCCACCCAGACAGCACAGCAGTATGTCCTGAGCTGCCCTTCTGTGCCTCTCCCTGCCCTGCTCTCAGCATCCCACGGTTCTGAGGGACACCACGTCTTGGTTTGAAAAGCCAGGTGTCTGCTAAGGAAGGCAGGAGCCTCCCTTGAAATGGAAAATGTAAACCCCCTCCCTCCCTCTGAATTATTATAATTTTGAAATTAAAGGGGCTCTCAGGCAAAGATATGGGAGCAGGAATAACAGCTCTTTATTAGGGAAGAAAATAAAAATAAAATTTTAAAATGCAGTAACACAAAACAACACTGCCAGAGTCAGAACAGGCTCTGGCACTCTGTGGGTAGGGGGGTGGCACAGTCCCATTCCATGGTGGCTCAGCCCTCCTGCAGGGCCAGCTGTGGCTCTGCTGGAGCAGGGATCCTGGACAAGGCTGGAGTTTTCCTCTGGAGCTCCAGGGCTGCTGGAGATGGGCCTGCTCTCCCTCTGGGAATGCAGGGCAGAAGAAAGCTGCTCCTCTGGGAATGCAGGGCAGAAGAAAGCTGCTCCTCTGGGAATGCAGTGGCAAAGGCTGCTGTGCTGTTCCCAGGGTCAGGTTCCATCCAGGTAGGAATGCTTGGCTCCTGCCCTGGGCAGAGCATCTCCCATGGGATGATGGAATTTGATCAGCCCTGCAGGGACACTCAGTGGCCATGGACAGCAGAGATCTCCTGGAGGGAGGACGGGTTGTGGGAGAGATAAAGCAAACTGCCCCATGAACAGCAGAGAACTGCCCCAGCTCTGCCAGCTGGGAACAGAAAACCCCCAGCCACATCCTCCAGCTCAGGACACACCAGCAGAGCTGCAGGTGGTGCTGGAGGGAGGTGATGGAACCTGGGTTTCCATGGGCAAGGTCTCATCCTCAGGGGTCTGTCCTTCACCAGGGCCTCCTGTGGGGCTCCACCAGGAGCCACATGGATTTGCGACTGGCTCCTTGGTCCAACATTGTGGTGGGATTTTATTTAGTGAGGCAGGAGGGTCCCGTGAGACACGTGAGGTGTCCTCTTCTTCCAGGAAGCAGAGAGTGCAGAGGGAAGCTATGAGAGGCTCCCCAGGCCTGGGCACTCTCATCCTCTTCCCTTTTTCTCCAGGTTTCTGCTCCATTCTGCTCAGCTCATTAGCCAAGGCATTAAATTTTAACATTTTTCTTGCTCCTGCAGCATGTTCCTGGTGAGTGGGTGTCTGGGTGGATGCCAGGCCCTGGCACCAGGGGACCAGGGGGCCTCGGGGACCTGATCCCATGGACTCCCCCAGTGCTGCCTGGGGGATGCTGGTGCTGCTTCTCCCAGCACCCAAGGACCAGCATGGAGGGAGGATCTTTGCAAACACCCTGCACAGCCCCAGTGGAGCCAGGCTGGCAGAGCTGGGGGTGCTCACCTGGAGAGGAGAAGGCTCCAGGGACACCTCAGAGCCCCTGCCAGGGCCTCAAGGGGCTCCAGGAGAGCTGGAGAGGGACTGGGGACAAGGGATGAAGGGACAGGACACAGGGAATGGCTTCCCACTGCCAGAGAGCAGGGCTGGATGGGATATTGGGAAGGCATTGTTCCCTGGCAGGGTGGGCAGGCCCTGGCACAGGGTGCCCAGAGCAGCTGGGGCTGCCCCTGGATCCCTGGCAGTGTCCAAGGGCAGGCTGGACAGGGCTTGGAGCAGCCTGGGACAGTGGAAGTTGTCCCTGCCCATGGCAGGGGCTGGGGTGGGATGAGCTTTAAAGTTTCTTCCAACCCAAACCATTCTGAGATTCCGAGAGTCTGTGAGACAAAACTGGGATCATCAGAGTCTCCTGGGGGGACAGGACCCAGAGCAGCACAGCCAGGAGCTTTCTGGCCACGAGGAATTAAAAAGGCATCGATTTCTGCCATTAGCGGGGGTGTGGCCGGAGCCGACGCCACAGGCAGAGCCACTCTCTGAATAATTCAGGGAGAGATGACGAAGCCCAAAGCCAGGCTGGGGAAGCCTCTCCCCATTCTCCTGCTCACCTTCCCAAGGACGAGGCTTTTGCTCCTGGCCCAGGACACTGGGTGGGACCAGGATGTGGTCCCAAGGACCTGAAGGACACGTGTTGGTCCCTGAGCCAGTCCCAAAGGATGGGGAACAATGACACACGTCTGGGCCGTGTGACTTTGGGGGTCCTGACCCAGCGTGGCCTGGCGTATCCCCGTGGAGCAGCTGGACACTGCCTGCAGCAATGCTCCATTTTTGGGGCAGGGACACTCATCAAGGGGCAAAGGGACACTGCTGTGGGACAGGGACACTCATCAAGGGGCAAAGGGACACTCATCTGGGGGAAAAGGACGCTGCTGTGGGGCAGGGACACCCCTCAGCACTCCCCGGGGCTCCCGTGCTGTGCCCTGTCCCACCGTGCCCGGGCAGGGGGAGCGCCCAGGGGCGGCACCTCCGCCACCTCCAGCAGGCTCGGGCCACCCATGAGCACCCGGGTTAAGAGATGTCCCCCCGATTGTGCCATGTCCCCCGTGCCAAGGCCGGCCAGAGCCTGGGGGTGTCGGGGGGCACAGCTCGGGCTCCTCGGTGGCTCGCGGTGCCCCGGGCGAGCGGGCTGGGTTTGCCCGGTGTCCGCCCGTGCTAGCGAGCCCGGAGGCAGCAGCGGGCACCGGGAGAGGGCGGCCGGAGCCCGGGCAGGCGGCATTCGAGGAGTTAATTTCCAGCCTCGCCGCGGGAGTCGGGAGCTATTAATACTCGCACGCTGCTTTAGCTGTCAGAGCGAGCGGCTGCTCCGCCGGTGAGACGAGCCCCGCGGAGCCGCCGCTCCACGACGGCACAACTTTCCCCCTCCGTCGGTGTGTTCGGCTGCCGGGCCCTGCCGGACCCTTCCAGACCGCGCTGGATCCTGTCAGAGCCCGCCGGACCCCACCTGCTGCAGGGGACGCTTCCCCTCCCCGCGGCACGGCCGCTGTCCGGGGCCGAGGGGCAGCCGCTTCCCGCGGCCTCTGAAGCCCCGCAGGGCTCGGCCGGTGCCTCGGCCCGCCCTGCCGGAGCCCTGGTGCCGCTGATGCCGCCCCGGGTCCCTGCTCGCACCCCCTGAGGGCCGGCAGTGCCATGGGTGCCGGGGTGCCGCTGGGCATCGCCGGCCCCGGCCTGGGAGCGACGCGGGACGGGGCACGGCCCGGGGAGCGGCCGGTCCCGGCGCTCAGCCCGGCCGTGTGACGGGCTCCCCGGCACCATGGCCCCGGGAGGGGCGGCGTGAGCCTCCGGCCGCCGCCGGCACGGCGAGGAAGATGCCAAGAGCCCTCCGGCACTGCCTGCCCTGCGGCCGCCCTCGCCCGGGCGCGGTGGCCACCGGACCTGAGCGATGGATTCCTTCTGCTTCGTCTGCTTCCAGAAAGAGGAGCTGCAGCCCCTGCACCTGCACAGGTGAGTGCCACCGGCCCGGGACAGCCCCGGCGGGGACACGGCGCTGCTGGGACACGCCGTGAACGCAGGGAGGGCACGGCACGGAGCGGGCACCAAGCCGGCCCGGGGGCAGTGCCAAAGTTTCCTCGGGAGCGGGCGCATCCTCTCCCGGCAGAGGAGCCCGGAGCCGGTGCTGTGTGCACTGGTGTCCGCCCAGGATGTGCTTCCCTGGCAGCAGAGAACCCGCTGGGCATCCCGTGCCGTGCCGTGCCGTGCCGTGCCGTGCCGTGCCGTGCCGTGCCGTGCCGTGCCGTGCCAGCTCAGCGGTGCTGCTGTGCCCATGGGAGCAGCGGGGCTGTGGGCAGCAGCGTGTGCACCCAGGGCCTCCCGGAGCCATCCCAGAACCGCCCCCGCTCCCTCCTGGAGCCGTCCCAGGGCCCCTGCTCAGTCTCTGCTCCTCCCTGCCTGGCTCGGACCGGGGCCCAGGGCACTTGGGGGTCCACAAGGAGAGCCACAGGCTCCCCCAGGCCCGTCCCTCTGGGCAGCAGCACCGGCGCTCGCCTCCCCCTTTCCCGAAATCTCCTCTCCCATCGGCGCTGCTGAGCGACAGCCAAGGAGAATGTGCGGAGCCGGAATGAGCCGGGCGGCCGGCAGGATGCGAGGTGCGAGTGCTGGCACATGTTGTGCCCAACTGCTCCTCGGTGGCACTGAGCCACTGCCGGCTCCTGTCCCACGCTGCCAGCCCCGAGCAGAGCCCCCCTCTGCTCCCTCCAGGCACTGGCTGTCCCCAGCGAGGTCTGGGGGGCCTCAGGGCCATCAGCTGGATCAATCCAGGCAGTCTGGCCTTCCTCACGGGGAGCAGGAAGCTGTAGGGTGTAAATCATGGTGTAAATCATGGTGCAAATCACGAGGGTTTGGAGCCTCAGTTCCTGTGGGTCAGTGCCCAGTGGGAACAGGGGTACCAGGGATCGGGAGGGCCTGGCTGTGGCTGCTGCTGCCCGGGGGTGTGCACAGATCTCCCGGGGCCCCTGTCCCACAGCCCAGCCCGGGCTCGGAGCTGACCAGTGGCACCCAGCCTGTGTCAGGCCACAGGTGGCACAAGCCCGGCATCCTCAGCCGGGCAGGGAGCACCCGGGGTGGCAGTGTGGTGGCCCAGGTCCCGCGTGGTGGCTGCAGGGACCACCCCTCCCTGCTCGGGGACGGCGAGGGACGGACACCCATGGCTTGTGCCCAGAGGCTTCTCCCTGTCCTGCCCTGCTTCAAGGTGGGCTGCACTGGGGTGTGGGGGTGTGTCCGGTCCCTGAACACCCCCTGGCTGTCACCAGCTTGTCCCCGAGTCTGTTTCCATCCCGCGGGGACTCAGCTGCCATGGCCTGTCACCTCCAGCACAGCCCCGCCGGCGGGAGCTCCCCGGGGTGACAGGAGGTGCTGCCAGAGGTGCTCCCCGCCCTGTCACCACCCGGCCCTGACCCTGTCCCCCGTGCCGAGGGCAGTGCGTGGGCCCCACGCGTGGGTGCTGTGGCAGTGTGTCTGTCCCCCATATCTGTCCCCACGTGTTTGCCCCGCCATGTTTGTCCCCCCCGTGTCTGTCCCTTCTGCCTGTCCCCTCGTGTCTGTCCTCGTGTCTTTTCACCTCTGTCAGCCCCTGCCTGTTCCCTGTCCCCGTCCCCCCGTGCCCGTTCCCGCAGCCTCTAGATGGTGCCAGGAGAACGGGCAGCGAGCGGAGGCGGCGGGCGGGCGGTGCCGGCTGCTGTGGGGGTACCGGGGTACCACCGGGGTGCCAGGGCGGGCCCCGTGGCTCTCGCCGAGCCCAGCTCAGCCCCTCCTTCCCCTCGAAGAAACCCGCTGTGCTTCTTTCCGCAGGCAGCCCATCCCAAAGAGCCCCTCCGGTCCCGTTCGGTCCCGGTGGCTGAGCAGCCGTCACCGTGCTCCGGGCTCAGCGCCATTCCCAAGGTCCCGACTGCGGCCGGTGCTGGCCCGGCCCGGCCCGGGATCCATCCCTCGGGGCGCTGTGCCCGCCCCGCTCGGTCCTGGCAGCCCCGGGAGCAGGGGACGGGCTGCGGGCCGGGGCAGCCCCCCGAGGGTGGGATCCCCCGGCAGGGGCTCGGCGTGTGCCCGTCACCGGCGGGGCTGTCCCACGGCTCCCGGGCCGCGGCCCCTCCCTGACCTTGAGAGCGGCCCCCGGGAATCCCCCCGGCTGTCCCGCGTGGGGTGGCAGCTGCCCCACGCACGGGGGGACACCGGGCTGGGGGCTCCGAGCCCTCGCCCCGCGCTGCGGGATCCAGCTCCACCGCCCTTTTCCCCTGGGAATCCCCGTGGGTGGGCTCTGTCCCCAGGGACCGAGTGGACACCCCGACACGGGTAGAGCCCCCCCGGCTGGGGCGGGACACGCCGGAGCCCCCCGGGGTGAGCGGGTCCCCCCACCCGGGCTGCGGCTCCCGGCGTGCTCAGCTCCCCCCTTCCCTCCCTCCTTCCCTCCGCGGCTCCTTCCCAGCATCCCCGCAGCATCCCCGGAGCTTTGGCTCCTGTCACCGGAGCGCGACAGGCGCGGGTGGCCGTGGGACCCCGGCCCGCGGCCGTGTGGGGCTCAGCGCCTTGGCTGCCGCTCTGGCCGAGCGATGGCGAAGGGACAAGCGACCTTCTCGCTGAATTCCCAGGGGATTTGGCACGCTGGGAATATTTTGGGCTTTCCAGGTCACTCCCGCTGCCCACCCTGTACAAGCACATCCCACGGCACGAGCCGGATATTCCCTTTCCGAGCACAAATCCCGGGAGCACTCGTGGTCCCTCGGGGAGGCGGGGGCTCTTTGCACGGTTTGGGATTGCACGAGGTGATAAATATGTTTGATCTGGCTCCTTTCATCTCGTTAATCTTAATTAGTTATTAATATTCCGGGAGTGCTTTGAAGACCACGAGCTCAGTGCGGGCGCTCCCTGGTACAACTGGTGTTACTATGGCTCGGTGTGCGTGTCACCCACGTGCCACCGAGGGGCAGGGACGCCCCAGAGGGACCTGACGGCCCCCACGGAGCCCCGTGGAACCCCCCGGAGTCACATGGAGCCCTGCTGAGCCCCACGGAGCCCCACACAGCCCCGCTGAGCCCCTGGAGCCCACAGAGCTCCACAGAGCCCTATGGAGTCCCAAAGAGCTCTGCTGAGTCCTACAAAGTCCCGTGAGGACCTGCTGAACGCCGTGGGGTCCCGCAGAGCCCCACAAAGCCCTGCCAAGCCACGCAGAGTCCCACGGCATGCCACAAAGCCCTGCCAGGCCCAGCTGGTCCCAGTGCCAGCTCAGCCCCTGTGTACCCAGGGCACAGCACCAGGATGGTGACACTGGGAGCTGACCCACGCGTGGGGCGTGTGACAGTGTCCCTGCGGCCCCGCCGTGGTCCCTGGGCTGGCTCCCCGGGCACCGGCACCTCCCGCCTGACCTAGAAACAGCCCCGAGCTATAAATAGGGAGAGAGCTGACAAGAGAGCTCGGAGGAGCCGCGAGCGGGAGGCTGCGGGAGCCAGGACGGCACCGCAAGGACAGGCAGGGGACACGGGGGGAGAGGGGCCTCGGGAAGGGGCGAGCCCGGAGCCACCCTCTCCCTAGCGGCCCATGGAGCGGGGCGTGGGGCTGTGCCCTTCCCTGGCCCGTGGGGGCTGCTGCGGTGGCACCGAGCGCAGCCCAGCTCTGCGCATCTGCCCCGCTTTCCTCTTTCGCGCACCGCCGCTGCTCAGAGGCTCTCCTGCCCCGTGCCAGCCCCGTGCCAGCCCCGTGCCAGCCCCGTGCCAGCCCCGCAGCGCCCGCTCCGCGCAGCGCCAGTCCGCACCCAGCCCAGCCCGGCTGGCCGGGGCCCTGCGCTCCAGCATTTCTTCTCCCAGCGCCATTCCGATGCCTCCACCCCGCCGGCAATCACCCACCCTGGGAGCGTCCCAGCCGCAGGACCGGGAGCTGTGGCAGGACCCGAGCGGAGGGGGATGGAGGGACCGGCCCCGGGAGCCGCAGCCGCCCCCTGCCCGGGACTGGCCGTGCCCCGTGCGCAGCTGCCGGGCGGGAAGGGGGTGACAGTGGCACAGCCGATGCCGGCACAAATTAAAGCGGAGTGTCGGAGTGTGATTCAGCCTCCTGCCTTAAAGTCATTCATGAAAAGCCTTAATTGCTCTGCATGCTCAGCGCGAGCGGAGCCATCCGTGAGTCAGAGCCCATGGCTGCCCGGCCCTCCCCGCCGTGTGGGGGCTCGGGGGGCAGTGGCACGGCTCGGTCCCGCGGGGCGGGCACGGCTGATGTGTGGCAGCAGTCCGTTGTCCCCCTCGGAGGGTGGGGCAGCCCCACCACTGTGGGTCCCTATAAAGTGACATTGCGGGAGCCAAGGGACCTGGCACCAGCTGAGAGACAAGGAAGTGCCAAAGCAAATCCTGGCCGGTGTTAAACCTCCCTGCTTGGCCTTGGTGGGCCTAGAAGGAAACCCGGGAAGACGAGGTGTGTGCAGGGATGCTCCAAGAGGGAGCACAGTGCCAACCCCTCGCCTTCCTCCTGGAGAGCTCTCACTGTCCCCCAGGCTGGAGGTGCCTGGGAGCTCCTGGTGCCCAGCTCTGGCATCACTTGCTGAAAGTGTTGCCAAATTTAAGGCACTTGAAGGGAAGCCCCCGTGATGTCTTTGCCTCATCTGGCATTCCCTGGCTTGGCCTGAACGTTCCCACCATTCATGCGCCACAGGGGAAGTCACATGTCCTGCACACACTGAGGAGCAGCATTTTGGGGGGCTGTCTGTGCCACGGTGGCTCAGGTTGCCCAGAGGCTGTGGCCACCCCATCCCTGGAACTGTCCAAGGCCGTGTTGGATGGGGCTTGGAGCAGCCTGGAAGGTGTCCCACGGCAGGGGATGGAACGAGATGATCCTGAAGGTCCCTGCTAACCCCAACCATTCCCTGACCCTGTGTGGGCATCACCCAGGCACGGGGGCATCAGCTGTGCCAAAGGAGAGGGAACAGACTCTGGGAGGGCTCAAGGACAGCAGGGCCCAGGGACACAGCGGGCAGCAGGACACGGTCCTGTGCTTGGGCACTCCGGCTGCGCAGCGCTGGTGACCCCGGGATCAGCCTCGGGTGGGGTCGGGTGTGAAGCCGCCCCCTGTGGAGCGCCGCTCCCATCCCCATTGTCCCCAGCGCCGTGCTGTGCTCCGAGCCGAGCCCGCGGAACCGGAGCTCCGCGCCCGGCGGGGAGGAGGCGGCTCAGCCCCGGCCCCGCTCTCCTGGGCTGCTCCCGCACCGACTCCCCCCGGCTACATCGGGGGGCGGGGACAAGCGGCGCCCCGCATCGCGCATCGCTCATTCCGCATCCCCCATCCCCGCGGGGCCGGCGGCGGAGCCCCCCCGCGCCTCCCCGCTCCTCCCGCTCCGCGCTCCCTCCCCGGGGCGGCGCCGGTGCCGGTGCGGGCGGAGCGCGGCGCGGGGCGGGCGCTGCCGGGGCTTGCGGGGGGCGCCGCGCTCCGCTCCCTCCGCTCCCTCGGCTCCCTCGGCTCCGCTCCGCTCCTCCGGCGGCGGCGGGGCCGCGGCATGAGGAGCCGGCGGGGCGGGCGGAGCGCGGCGGCGGCGGCGGGCGGCGGCGGCTCCTCTCCCGCCGGGGACGGGGCGCGGCAGCGGCTCGCCCCTCCGGTAAGGCGGCGGCGCGGGGATGGGGGCGCGGGCACGGGGGTGCGGGGAGGAGGATACCGGGATGGGGATGCGGGGATGGGGGTGCGGGGGGCCCCTGCCCGCCGGTACCGAGGCCGCCCTTTGTTTGCCCGCACGGCGCGGGGAGGGGACAAAACCCCCATCCCGGTACGGGCCGGCGCTCCGGGATGAATGGAGCGGGGGTGAGCACCGCGCGGTGCGGGCGCTGCCCCCCGGGATCGGTCGCCCCCCCCCCCGGGTCCTCCTGCGGCCGGTGGCACCTGCGCCCCTCGGGCGGGCCCCGGTTACGGCGGGGGGGGCGAGGGGGGAGGAGGACGGGGGACGGAGGGGCGTGAGTGACACCGAGCGGTGCTGGGGCCGCGGCGCTGGTCCCCGGGGGCTCCCGGCGGGTTTGGGGGTGTCTGGAAGGGTGCACTGAGCTGGAAGGCAGCTGGGAACAGGGGAAGGGGAGAGCAGGGAAAGGCGGCCTCGGGGGCAGCTCAGGCCGTGTCCCCTCGTGTCCCCTCACTGTGTCCCCTTGTATCCCCTCACCACCTCCCCATCTCATCTCCCCTTGTTTCCTCTCATGTTCCCTCATCTCCCCTTGTCTTCCCTCGGCAGCTTCCTGTCTTCCCTATTACCTCCCCTCATGTCCCCTCATGTCCTCTTGTCATCTCCCCTCATGCCCCGTCCATCATCTCCCCTGGTTTCCCCTCATTGTCTCTCCTCATTGTGTCCTCTCTTGTCCCCTCATCATCTCCCCCCGTCATCTCCTCTCGTCATCTCTCCTTGTCTCCCCTCGCATCCCTTCACCACGTCCCCTGCTGTCTCCTTGCGTCCCCTCATCACCTCCCCTGGCTCCCCTGTCACCTCTCCTGCTGTCCCCTGCTGTCCCCGGGCCGCGGGGCCGGCCTCCATGCCACCCCGGCGCTCCCGGGCCGCAGCGGGGAAGGGGGAGCGTGACCCACTTTCCTGCCGGTCCGGCCTTCGCTGCCCCCGTGGCCGCGGGCGGGCGACGCCAGCCGGGAGCCCCAGCACAGCTCGGGGAGCGGGGACAGGGCGGCCCGGCCTCGGCACCCCTCTGTCCGGGACGCGCGGGGCGGCAGGGGCCAGAGCTGGCTGTCCGTGTGCCGAGCCCCCGAGCTGCCCGGTGTCACCGTGTCACCGTGCCCTGCCCGGGCTGCTGCGGGAGGAGAGCACGGCGGAGGTGGGCATCCTCCTTCCCGGGAGCATCCCGGCCGCCGGCGGGCTGAGCTGGGGGCACACAAAGCGCCTTGGAGCGGGGTCAGGGCTGGGGCTTGTGGCAGAGGGACGTGTCCCTGTTGTCGCCAGGAGCGAGCGGGGCCGAGGGCCGGCTGGCCCTGCCGCGGGGTCGGGCAGGTGCCGCTCGGGGCGTTTGTCTTTGCAGATCCCACCCGTGCGGTGCTGTCGGCGCTGGCGGAAGAGTTTTTGGGAGGGAGATGATGACAGGCTGATGAAACCAATCAAACAATGAAGTAATCATAAGTCCCCGGTGCTGGCGGCGAAGGCGGGAGGAGCTGAGGTCCTAAGGAAGCCATCCTGCTCGGCAGCAAAAACCCCGGGAGGCCAGAAGCACTGAAAGGCAGCCAAGGTCCTGTCATCGGGGCCGATGGACAGTGACGGCCCCTGTGCATGAGGGCAGGGAAAATCCTGCTGGCAGCTCCGGGAGAGCCGAGCGGAGGGCACAGGGGACGGTGGCAGGAAGGAGGAGCGGTGGCTCCCCGGGGAGCCGGCGGAGGAGAGAGTCCCGGCGCTGCTTTGTTTGCTCTTCCCGAATCGGTCTGTGAAACCTGAATCCTGGGACCAGAGGCTGAGGGAGCTTGTCACAGGCTGCTGGCCAGGACAGGAGATGGTTCCTGCAGCGGGGGACACCACGGATGGGTGGGACAGGGCCTGACCCTGCCCTGCATCTGGAACATCTGCACTGGGAGAGCAGCTCCTGCCGCTGGGAGCCCGTGCCTGGCTGGGCGTTCATTGGCTTTGCCGGAGAGAATCCTGCCGCCAGGCCGGCTGCTCTGGTCTGGGCAAGGAGCTGGTATGAGAATTGTTGGATGACCTGGAGTTCAGCGCCAGTTCAGCCCTACCCTGGGGGCTCTGGGGAGTCCCAGTCGCCGCGGGTTTCTCGGTGGAGGTTTGGTGCTGGTTCCGGCGGTGTCCGAGGTGCTCCAGCCTTTCCCGGCGCTGTCCCGCTGCTCTGGAGCCAGCTGCACATGGAGACGTGCCCCACCCATGGCCTGTGCTCCTCCTGGGCTGCGGGATGCTGGCAGAGGGGCTGTCCCCAAACCACTGCCAGCAGCCAATGTCCCCGTGCCGTGTGTGACCTCCCGGACACATTCGGCTTGTCCTGAGGGGGTTTTGCATGGCCCTGGGGTGGCACATGGACGCAGGAACCCTTTCCCTAAGCCCGTTTTGTTGCTTTGGGTGGGTGGGAGGTGGTGGCCGGCCTGGCTGGAGGCTGCCTGGCCAAGGTGGTGCTGGTGGCTCTGAGCCCCGGTGAGATTCCTGTCCTGCCCCCACACCCGCGTTGTCCCCATTAGGCCAAGGTGCCTTTGCGAGCCCTCCCTGGGCTCCAGCGCGCCGCAGCCCCCGGGAAGCACAGCTCATATCTGGTGTGCGGGTCCCAGGGGCACGGAGGAGAGGACAGGATGTCCCTGGAACGGGGTCAGGCAGCAATGGAGGTGGCAGGGGCTGGAAATGCAGTGGGGCACTGGGAGGCAGCGGCTCAGCGTGGGGCACGGCCAAGGCACCGCTGGCCCCTGGTTCCAGTGACACGGGTGGTGCTGGCATGTGGAGAATTGGGAGAGGGGATGGCTCTGGCAGGGCCCAGGGTGCGACTTTGCTGGCTCAGTGCGTTGTTTAGGGGAAACAGGCCAGATTTGGAAGCTGGTTAGGTTATGGAGTGAGGGAGGTCCCTCCTGAGGGATGCCCTGGCCTCCAGCCTGCTGGGCTTGGATGAGAGTTGGTGTTACCTGCTCCTAACTGAGGGTTTGGGCATGGGAAACAGGGAAATCAAATCTCTGCCAAGTGCAGGGACAGAGTAGCGTGGGCCTGTGCCCATCCCACTGCTGCATTTCACATTTCTCCCCTCTTTAAAGAGGAAGCTGAGTTTTGCAGAGCCCCTGCCCTGCATAGATTTTCCCTTCATTTTCCCAATTCCTTGCCCCAGAACAGCCCACGGTGCGAGTCCCAGCCCCCAGTGTTCAACCGCGCTCAGCCCAAACCCTTTTCCTGTAACCTCCCTCAATAACTGGGTTGTTTTTCTGTCAGTCTCTGATGTGGCCGGAGGGATTTTTTTTTCCCCTTTCCCTCTTAATTTCCAAGCAGCCGCTGCTCCAGCAGCCTTCTCTGCGGGAGCCTGGGGCGACTCTCCCGGGCGGCCTCTGCTCCTCTCAATGAGCTCCTAATGAGTTTGCAATTAGTTATCGGCAGAGCCGATGCGCCCGGGGCTGGGCGTGCGGCGGAGCGGGATGCGCAGCGGATCCGGAGCAGGGCAGAGCATCCCCCGGCAGGGAACGGCACTGGGGCAGGATTGCCGGTGCCAGCCTCGGCTGCTGGCAGGATGCTGGGCTGTGGCTATGGGATAATATCCTTCCGGGATCGGCTCCACGGGGCTGGGGATGGAGCCGGGAGGTTGGGGAGAGGAGCGGCAGCTGCCGACGGGAGACGAGTGGCTGCCTATAAATACCTGCCAGGGAGCAAGGAAGAGGTGGGTGGATTATCCTCCTCACTCAATAAGATAAACGGTTCTGAAGCTTAAACACAGAACAATTTTAGTCTGAATAGTAGGAGAAATGGCTCAGGATGCGGAGATGACGGCAGGAACCGCCTGTGGTGAGCGGCAGGTCCCGGGGCCACGTGGCAGCAGCTTCGCTGCCTCTTTGTCACTCCGGGACCTCGAGCCGTGGGGGGCTCGGCCGGGATGCTCATCCTTCCTCCCTGCTTGGGAAAGTTCCTTCAGGAGCCCCTGGAACTGAGCTGGAGAGGGTGTGTTTGTCCTCCTTCAGACGTAGTGCTGACTCCCTTCCAGGGTTTTGGGGCGGGAGAGGAGCTGGGGTGCCGGGAAAGGCCCCGTTGTGGCTCTGGAGTGACCCGATGTGGCGCGTGGCCACACAGTGCTTGGTGGGACTGGCCTGGCTGCAGAAGGATATGGGACCTCAACCCCAGCCAGGCCAAGCTGGTGACATCTCCTGCCACACTGGCGCTGCCATCCCTCCGTGCCCTGCTGTTCCCGCATCCCCGCTGTCCCTGGGAGTGCACGGAGCTGGAACCGAGCTCTCGCTGCCTCCCGCTGCCGCCCCGCTTCGCTGCTCACATCAAACCCAACATGTTTCCAAAAGCCTTTCCATTTTTAATGACAACTTCTGCGTTTGCGCTTTCCGTGGCCTCGGCGCGCCGTTGTTTTGGTCACCGCCGCTGCTTGGCTCCTCCTGGGATCGGCGATGGCCCCGTGTTCCCGTTAGCCCTGGCCAGGCGGGGTTGTTGTTCGGAGCTGGCCGTGCCACTGCGGCAGGATCCCGGCCCATCCCCATCCCTGGCAGCACATCCCGGTGCCAGCTGTGCCAGCCCACGCCGCAGCACGGGACCTGGCTCGGCGGGATCCCCGCTTCCCGTGGATGCTCCTCGGCTTCTGGCTGAGAAGGAGACACCTGGAAACCCCAACAGGCTGAGCCAAGGGGAAAAGCAAACAGCCCTTGACTTGGAGAGCACTTCCACAAGCTGCCATCCCTCCCTCTCCTCTCTCCCGTCCAACCAGCAGGGTTTTTCCTCAAACCCAACCTTCTCGAGTTGAATAATTGCATTTCGGCGCCGGTTAATTAAGGGACATTGATGAGCGCAGCCGTAAATCCAAGCGTAGCCGGAATTCTTCGTGCAGGATGCTGGGGGCTGTTCTCAGTCCTGCCTCCAGCGAGCTGCTGCTGATCCACCTCCACCTCCAGCACCCAGACACTGAGATGGTGCTCCTCTGCCAGGGGGCCAATGAAACACTATGGAGATGAGCTGCTTCGGAGATCTTATGAGTCAAACTGTTACATTTTTGGAACATCATGATGTTGAAGTTCCTTTTCTATTTTTTCCCCAACTTCCCAGGGAAAAAATATAACTATAATAAGTGAAGAAGCTGAGCTTTGGTTTGGGATGACAGGCAGCACGGTGGGGGGAAGGAAGGAAGGAGGGAGAAGTTGGAGATCTGACTCAGCCTTATTGGGAAGGGGCTGGGAGGATCCTTGTGTATGAACCTGACTGTGGGGTGCTGCAGGTGCTTTGTGGGGTGTCTGGCACCATTTGGGGTGTCTGTCACAGCCCCTGCATGGGGCTCAGCCCGTGGGTACCCCCGGGCTCTCTCTGCCCATCCTCACCCACCTGCAGCCACCGAGTGCCCTCCCCACGTCCCTGGCTGCCCGGGGTTTGGGCTTCTGTGGTGATGGAGTGCCCTGAAGACATCAGAGGAGGTGCTGGGGTGGTTTCACTGCTGTGGTGGTGTGATGGCTGGTGTGGTGACTCTGAGCTTGGATCTTCATGTGGGAATGGTCAGAGAGAGAAGAAAACCACCCCTGGTTTGTTGGGAGTGAGGAGTGTTGGTGCTGTTGTCCATGTGCCGCTGGCTGGGCTGCCCTCTGCTCAGCTTTGGTGAGATCCCACCAGGAATGCTGCATTCAGCTGTTGGTCCCCAGCACAGGAAAGACATGGATATGTTGGAGCAAGCCCAGAGGAGGCCGCAATGATGATTATTGGGATGGAACACTCCTGCTATGAGGAAAAGATGAGAGAATTTGGACTGTTCAGCCTGAAAAAGAGAAGACCTTGGGGAGACCTTAAAGCCTATTTCAGTGCCTCGAGGGGCTTCAGGAGAGCTGCAGAGGGACTTGGGACAAGGCCCTGGAATGACAGGACAAGAGGAATGGCTTTCCACTGCCAGAGGGCAGGGATGGATGGGATATTGAGAAGGAATTGTTCCCTGTGAGGGTGGGGAGGCCCTGGCACAGGGTGCCCAGAGCAGCTGTGGCTGCCCCTGGATCCCTGGCAGTGTCCAAGGGCAGGCTGGACAGGGCTTGGAGCAGCCTGGGACAGCAGGAGGTGTCCCTGCCCATGGAACAAGACTGGCTTTAAGGTTTCTTCCAGCCCCAAAGCAGTCTGAGGTTCTGGGATTCTCCACACCAGACAGTCTGGCACCCTGGCCAGCGAAGCCCAGGAGCTGGTGCTGCTGGATGGTCAGAGCGATGTGAGGGAGGGATTTGCTGCAGAGCCATTGTGTCCCCTTGGTGCCAGGGCACAGGCCTGGTTCCACTCTGGAGCTGCCCCAGCTGGGGTGAGGCTCAGCTCTGGAGGGACTCAGTACTGGAGCAGACAGGGCTGCCTCTTGGGGTCCCCACTGGGGACACGGCAGCAGAGGGGACCCCCAAAGGGCCTTAGCTCCTGTCCTGCAGAGTGGCTGGGAACACACTAGGCCTGAGAAAATGTGTCCATGTGTGTGTCCCTGTTTGTATCCATGTGTGTCCTTGTCCCTGTCTCTGCCATGCCTGGACCCCTCTCTTTGCCCCCAAGCATCCACACAGCTGCAGCCCCCATGGAGGCTGGAGCATCCCCTCCAGAGTCACTGGGTTGGTGGCCCCTGGGGACCGAGAGGTGGCACCCAGTGGGGGCTGCCCAGCACCACCCTGGCAGCCCAATCCCCCTTTACCATGGCTGGAGCCCTGGGGAAGGGACAGGATGGGACAGGACAGGGTGGGATGGGACGGGATGGGACAGGATGGGATGGGATGGGACGGGATGGGATGGGATGGGACAGGATGGGACGGGATGGGATGGGACACAGTGGCCCTGCAGCCCCCACGGAAGCAGTGCCACCTCTGCCTTGCAGCGCAACCATGAGCGCGGGCTCGATTGAGCAGGAGCCGTCGCGCAAGCTGGGCTGCTGCGGGGTGCCCCTCATCACCGAGGACATGCAGTCCCTGGCCATCCGCACCCTCTCGGGCACCGACATCACCAAGCACTACGACCTCATCCGCGAGCTCGGCAAGGGCACCTACGGCAAGGTGGACCTGGTGTCCCACAAAAGCACAGGTGAGGGGAGCGGGGCGTGTGCTGGGAGCGGGGGGCCGGGTCTGTCCCAGCCGAGGGCTCACTCCTGTCCCCTGCCCTCGACAGGCACCAAGATGGCCCTGAAGTTCGTCAACAAGAGCAAGACGAAGCTGAAGAACTTCCTGCGGGAGTTCAGCATCACCAACACGCTCTCCTCCAGCCCCTTCATCATCAAGGTCTTCGACGTGGTCTTCGAGACCGAGGACTGCTACGTCTTCGCTCAGGAGTACGCCCCCGGCGGGGACCTCTTCGACATCATCCCGCCTCAGGTGGGGCCTCCAGCACCTCCCGTGGGAGCCTCCGTGGGATGTGGGGGCTCCGGGGGTGCTGAGCAAAGCTGCCCCTGTGCTTTGTGCCTGTGCAGGTGCAGGGACTGGGCACTCCCATCTGGGCTGGGCTTGACCATAGCACCTACAAACAAGTGTGGGACCCATCACCCATCCTCTGGGTGGCCTAAGATCCATTACCTGTCCCTAGGATGGCCTGAGACCCATCACCCTTCTCCTGGGGAAGCTGTGGCTGTGACTGCCCTGTCCCTGGCAGTGTCCAAGGCCAGGTTGGACGAGGCTGGGAGCGACCTGGGCTAGTGGAGGGTGTCCCTGCCCAGGGCAGGGGGTGGAACTGGACGATCCTTAAGGTCCCTTCCAAACTAAACCATCCTATGGGGAGCCTGAGATCCACCACCCATCTCTTGGGTGGCCCATGGCCCACCACCATCCCCTGCCTCAGAGCACCCAGATAAAAGCCCCCACGACCATCAGACCATGGAGGTGTGGGTGCTCGGGCTGGGTGGATCCCCCCAGGGCCCGGTGGGAGTGCCTGACGCCGTGTCCCCCCCGCAGGTGGGGCTCCCCGAGGAGCTGGTGAAGCGCTGCGTGCAGCAGCTGGGCCTGGCCCTCGACTACATGCACAGCAAGAGCCTGGTGCACCGGGACATCAAACCGGAGAACGTGCTGCTCTTCGACCGCGACTGCCGCCGCGTCAAGCTGGCCGATTTCGGCATGACGCGCAAGGTGGGCTGCCGCGTCAAGCGCATCAGCGGCACCATCCCCTACACGGCGCCCGAGGTGTGCCAGGCCGGCCGGGCCGAGGGCTTCGCCGTGGACACCAGCATCGACGTCTGGGCTTTCGGGGTGCTCATCTTCTGCGTGCTCACCGGGAACTTCCCCTGGGAGGCGGCGGTGGCGTCCGACGCCTTCTTCGAGGAGTTTGTGCGGTGGCAGAAGGGGCGGCTGGCGGGGCTGCCCTCGCAGTGGCGGCGCTTCACGGACAGCGCCCTGCGCATGTTCCAGCGCCTGCTGGCCCTCGACCCCGAGAAGCGCTGCCCCGTCAAGGAGGTTTTCTACTTCATCAAGTGCGACCTCATGGCCGAGGTGCGGTGCCGGCCCTCGTACCGCTCCCGCAAGCACGCCAGGGACAAGCTCCCGGCCGGGCCGCACTGCCACGAGGCCAGCGGCTCCTGCACGCCCGCCCCGCTCAAGAGGACCGTCCTGACGGAGGGCAGCGGAGCGCGGGGCCCCGAGCCCGGAGCAGCCGCCCCGGGCACGGCGAGCAGGACAGACGGACGGCAGGACAAGGGCAAGGGGCAGATGGTCCTGGCCACAGCAATAGAGATCTGCGTGTGACCCGCCCCGTCCCCCCGCCCCGGGACAGGGATGGGGGAGCGCGTCGTGGTGGTGGTGGCACGAGCCGGGACCGGGCTCCGGGTTTCCCAAAGGAAAAAAAAAACAAAGGAAAAGAAACACGATGGAAGAGGAAAAGGACAGAACTGGTGGCGCTCCGTAGCGCCGAGGATGCCGATCTCCCCGCCCCGCCCGGGCGAGGCCGGTGGCCGCAGCCCGCCGAGGGCACCGCTCACTGCTGGGGAGGCCGGGGGCGCCCGCAGCCCTGCCGCGGCTGTGCTGCCCCCTGCACGGCTCCCCGGGGGCGTGGGGAGGGGTCTCCCAGTGCGGGAGGAAGAGCCGGGAGCAGCGGCAGCGAGGGGCGCACTGGCTCTGCCCCACGCCGGGCTCGACCCCGCCCGGGGAGCGGGAAGGCCGATGACCCTGCACCGTGGAGGAGGCCTTTGGGAAGGTTTGGGTGGGTGGTG